>NC_052054.1:109106991-109444134 GCF_903992535.2 Arvicola amphibius
TAACACCTGAGCCCTCTCTCCCACCTGGGGGTCACCAATTCTTAGTGAAGATCACTTTCTTGTTACTGGGCTTCTCTTAAGCCCACATAAAGACATTCATAGAACTGAGTGCTGTGCCACACATGTGAAGCTCTTCCACCAAGGAGGCAGAGGATTAAAAAAAAGGCTGAAGTCACTTGGTCTGTATGACACTGGGTCTCAAAAAACCCCACCAGCCAACCCAGCAAAACATCCAAAACAGCCCACCAACCAAAGCAAAACAAAAATTCTACGCAACAAAACCTCTAAGGCCACAGTATATTAAACTTTATATATAACACTGTGTCCTTTGAACCCATCTGGCATGGCAAAGACGTCGAAAAGCCTTCCCCACAGATTGATGGCTTCTTCTCCTTTGCCGACAGGAGTGATCTAGCCATCTGTTTCAGGTAGACACAGCCACAGGCAAAGTATTTTTGCAAAATCTGGGCTACCTCTTCAAACTGCTGTGCCAGGTCTTTTCCAGGCTGAACAGCGTGAAGCAACGGCAAAGCATCAGGCCTACATCCGGTCTCCTAGAAAGGCTCCCTCAGAGTTGAGCAGGGCTGGCTTCCTCTGCACCTGGTATAAACAGAATCAGAAGGCAGCCAAGAGCAAAGCTCCCAGCAGTGTCCCAGCAGAGATAAGCTGTGTGGGGAAACGCAGCTCTCTCCTGATATGAGTTGATAGTGCTCAAACACAGGAGAGGATATTTCAAAGATTTGCTACAAGTATGAAAGAGCACAAGGTACCACACTGTCTAGTTTCAGCCCCACGACCATCTGGGCTGCAGGTTATCTCTTTTCCTTTACAGATGGGGGAACAGAAGGCTGAGAACATTCACAAGGTCACACAAAGGGTGTGAAGTCCAGTTCTAGATTTATCTAATGCCAAAGCCAGTTAAACACCATCAGCCTCAGTCCCTGTCCCAGGCCCACAGGGGTCAAAGGTAAAAACCCATAAAGTAAGAGGACCAGGAAGCTGAATCACAGAGAAGTTTACAAACCTGCGAAAGGCTTCCCGAGAATCTGGACTCCTTGGACCACAGCTGAGTAGACCTTGCTTCCCCCGATAAATATTCACCAGAGACCATTAAAGTATCGAATGCATGGAAACATTGGATGCTTCCCATAGGGAGACCCTCAGGTGGGACGTTAGCCCACAAGCAAACAGGTGGGGGATAGCAGTGCTCCCAAGACAAGCATATTTTCGTGATCCTGGGCTGCGCACAGAAGGAGGAAGTATATCTTTGTAGCGGGAGTTTATGTCCTTCGTGACGTCTCTCAAGATTCTGGCGTCTGCAGGGAAGTTTGTAAAAAAAAAAAGACTGACTAAGTGTGCTGAGCATACAGTCGTAGCCCTTAAATCTTTTGGACATTGCTACATTTCAAATTAGGATCACTTCAGAAACAGGGGGATTTTACAGGAAATTGCATATGATAGAAACTCTGAGGCTCATTACTGATTGCTTTATGAAGTCATTTATGGTTTTCGAACCAATCCAAATCAGAGGTGAACCTGTTTATCTTTTGAAACTATAACCAAGTAAAGCATCACGTAGTTAATTATCCTTAACATTATTATTACTAAGGGAGGGGATGTCAATATAAATGTTACGTGATCAAGCATTAAAACCATTTTAAAATGTTCCTTGAGAAATATAAACAGAAAAGTCCTTTTACTTTATATAGAGTTAATTATAAGCTGGGCCTTAATCATTCTTTTTATTGACTTTACTCATTACATCAGGGTAATTTGTCAGGCAGTTATGAAAACCTTAGTGGAGAGCAGATGGCGGCAAGTCAAACAGATGAGATAGCTTGCAGAGCCTTTGCCAAGCAGAGCTTCTGTGTTCATGCTGAGCTGTGGCTTTGCCTTTGCATCTTGCCTTCATGTTCAAGAGCCTAGAAGATTCCCCAAAGCTTGACTTCTATCACAGTTTCCTGTCTATGGCTATTGTGCACCTCCCTGATGAAGCTGTACCATTTCTAAAACTGGTAGAAAGCATGGGTTCCTGCCAAGAAAATGAATAGTCATTACTTATACAAACAGGAAGAGCAAGACTGAATTTCACAAAAACGCGTGTATTTAAATACGCTTAGGAGACTGGAGAGATGGCTCAGAGGTTAAGAGCATCGCCTGCTCTTCCAAAGGTCCTGAGTTCAATTCCCAGCAACCACATGGTGGCTCACAACCATCTGTAATGGGGTCTGGTGCCCTCTTCTGGCCTGCAGGCATACACGCAGACAGAATATTGTATACATAATAAATAAATATTTAAATAAGAAAAAAAGAAAGAAATCTTAAATAAATAAATAAATAGATACGCTTAGGAATTACCCACTATGCAACCCTATCGTTTTTAGGCAAGCCCATAGATAATATGCAAATGAACAGGGTTCCAACAAACCTTTATTTATAAAATGAAGTGACCAGGGTGGGGAGTGCATGGTCACAAGTTCCTGTTCTTTGTGACTTGTTATATAAGATCAGAAAGTAGTGTCTTCTGGAACAACCGAAAAAAAAAAAAAGCAGAACTATAAATGCTGACAGAGATCTCTTCTTCCTTTCCTTCTGGGCTCTCAGCTATGCACAGGGCGGTTGGGGAGCCATATGTATGCGTGACTTCTGAATTGGAAAGGCATCAGTATTCGATGTGTAAGCAAAGCCTGGCAACAAACCCAAAGTGACACGGAGTCAGCACAGGATAAGATGGGGTGACATGTGTTGGGAAAGCTGCCTCGTGAGAGGCATAAATCTGTTCTAGAAAATACAGAGGTGGATGCGGCTTTGGAAGAAAATGGGGGAAGGAACTGTTAGAAGGAGCATGCCATGAGCAAGGGTGGTGGGGTTCTGGGGCCCAGAATGAGGGGCTTTATGAATTTTAAGGATCCACTGATGTGGGGCAGTGGCCAAGTGTGTGGATTTAGCTCTGAACTCTCTAGCTTTCTTAGGCGAGTTCCTCAAACTTGCTCCACCTGTTTTGACAGTGGCAAAATGGGGGAGGGAGATAGAATGAACATTAGCGCTACATCAGAGGACGGTCATGGGGGTGACACAAACCAAAACACATTCAGTGCTAATAGAGTCTGCTATGTAGTTACAGAGCCTGGCCATGCTAGCAAAGCAGACTGTAGGGGAACCAATCCAGGGTAGCCGGGCTGAGCTGGCAAACACCTTCAGTCAGAGCTAAAAATTCACAAGTGAACGGAAGCAAATGACATTCTGTCCCTTGACAATGCAAAACTCCTAGTCAAGAGCTTCCGGTCATAGCTGATGCCTAATTCTTTTTAAAAATCGAAAACTAACTCTTACAGAATGTGATACAGTGTACAGCTCTCCTCAGTTGTACAGAATGCAATTTTTGCCTGTCTTTATTCCCAGCACTAGGCAGGGAGTTCAAGGCCAGCCTGGTCTACACAGTGAGTTCCAGGCCAGCCAGGACTACATAGTAAGATCTTGTCTCAAACAAAGAGACAAGCAAACAAGAAAAAACTGAAAGACTTCTACACATCAGTGTAAAGCAAAAATCAGCACATACTAAGGATACAGGTGCAGAAAAGAGCACGTGGGACCAACTGTCATTCTCAGACATAAGCCGGGGGAGACTAGCAAGATGCCGGAGGCCAGGGGAGTGGAAAGTGAGGTTCGTGGGAGCAACGGTGAATTGTTCCCTGCCAAACACCAGGCAAACAAACTGTCAATTTCTTTCTTCCCTAGCTGACTTGTTTAATTTATGGGAAATTAGATATGGATGTCAATTTCTTTTTTCCCCAATTGACTTGTTTAATTTATGGCTGCAGGTTATAGTAACTCAAGGAAGAGAGGGAGGGGAGAGATAACAGGGGAGAGAAAGAAAAGCGGAGTAGGAGAGAAAGGATGGCAAGGTAAGACTGGGGTGATAGAACCAATTCCTTAGGAGTCCGCCTAAGACTAATGCATCAATGAGCCACCCTACTCTAATTAAAATCCAGGAAACTATAGCTGCCTCTGAGTAAACGGGAGCCAGAAAGCTTCATAGCTACTATCTCAGCTCTCCCCTTTTCAGTCTTTATGGACCGATGATAAGGTTCACAACACAAGGATCTTGCCAGATTTCCTCTTTCATCCTCCAGAGCCCTGAATTCTCCCAAGGGGCAGTCCATGGAAGGTGCTGATGACGGGGTTTTCATCAGGTAAGAAGCAATAGCACTCATCTTTCCTTTAATGTTCTTTCCAGGCCATCCCAGCAACAACAATGTCATTGGCCTCCAGGAAAAGAGCATGCTGCAATAACAAGACAGGGGTGAGTAAGGGACGGTGGGCTTGGAAGCAGAAGTACATTAACAGCCGACAGCATCCGAGCCATCAGCATCTGCTGGGCCTCAGCCTTGGACAAATGTTATTTGGGTTTGTTAAATAGGCATGTAAAGAATGAGAAGACAGCATTTCTTTTCTCCTAGAGATTTAACTTTGAACCAGGCAATGGTGGCACAAGCTTTTAATCCCAGCATTCGGGAGGCAGAGGCAGGTGAACCTCTGTGAGTTCGAGGCCAGCCTGGTCTTTACAGCTAGTTCCAGGACAGCCAAAGCTGTTACACAAAGACCCCCCAAACAAACAAGCAACAAACAACAACAAAGACATCTAGCTTTGGAATAGGCCTTTGGTCCTTTCCTCAACCTTCAGTTCACATGAAGAATTCAAAGGTTTTCAAATGAGGATTTCTGTCACATCCAGAACTGTAATCAATTTCATAACACTAACACGCTTGTTTGAGTAGTGTATAAACTACTCAGGGCAAATGCACCCTCAGGATTTTACTGCGTATAGAAAGGTTCATTTGCTAGGTTAATCGCTCTTACTTCAGATTATTTGTTCTTAAAGGAGACATCAATTATTTTTCAAAAACTTAATACCTACAATATTTAATCCCTCAAGACCCCAACATGGGCAATGGTCAGGTCTTAGTTTATTTTAATTAATAAATAATTGATGGAGAATTTTTTTAGACAAGTTCTATACAGTCCTGACTGTCCTGGAACTCACTATGTAGACTGGGTTGCAGAGATGCACCTGCCTCTGTCTCCTGATTACTGAGATTAAAGGTGTGTGCCATCATGCCTGGGAGATCTTGTTGTTGACCAAGACACTGATGGTCAGAAAGAAGAAAAAAGGAAATAATTCACCAGGGTAGCACAGTGAATATTTTTCTGATCTAAACCCACCAGACTACCAGTTTCAGCCCTTACACTATTTATACCATGAGCAGGACACTGGGGTTTAATTCTTCAAGGCAGGAGCAGACCAATGACAAGCACCCATACCCATTGCATGAAAGGTTTGAAATCCATGGTTTCCATTCAGATGAGAACACACACAGATCTAGGGAGATTTCAAACTTGCGAGCACCCGAGTGGATCCCAAGATTTTGCATGTGTCAATCTTCAGAAGCACCAGGTGATTGCAGCATAGGGTGGGGAAGAGCCACTGTCCTAAATGTCCCAGACAACAGAGGTTGTGCTTTAACGTCTTTCAAAATTATTTTATGCATGTGTTTTGCCTGCACTTATGCCCATGCATGTGGAGGCCAGAAGAGGTGTTGGATCCTCTAGAACTGCAGTATAATTACAGAGGTTGAGCTGACACATAGATGCTGGGGATTGAATCTGGGGCCTCTGAAAGAAAAAGCAATCACTTTTAATTACTGAGTCTCTCTCTCTCTCTCTCTCTCTCTCTCTCTCTCTCTCTCTCTCTCTCTCTCTCTCTCTCCTCTTCTCTCTCTCTCCTATTCCTGGGTATTCTCTGTTCATCTAAGATTACAATAATCACTTCAACTATGGTATTTTCAGTCTGACCTTGTTCCTGCTACTTTGCAAGTACTCAGGGTTAGGCTTTCGTTTCTACTGCCTGTCACTTTTGTTCCTAAACTACCGTATCTTGGCGCAGACTGACCTCACTTCTGTGTGATACAAATTCTCAAGACGTCCCGATTTACTTCGGATCCTTTGAACTCGAAAAGTAACCAGCGCATGACTTGTTCTCAAATCAAATTTTTATTAACATTTTTTTGCATGTACTCTTCATTAAAAGCCATCATCTTTAAACAATCGGTTAAGTTCTGTCTCTTTCAAGGATGCAAGCAGGTTGGGAGAGCCAGGCTATTTGTTGTTTTTCAATTATGGCTCTGTGAACATGCGCCGTGAGGGCCCTGCCCGAGGAGGTCGGAAGAGTGTGTTAGATCCCCTGGAGCTGGAGTCGAGTCACAGGATGCGAGATAGCTAGCGAAATGCTGGAACCGAACTTGGGCCCTCTGAGGAGTAGTATGTGCTCATCCCACTGAGCCCTCTCTCCCTTCCTCAATGGAGCCACTTTTCATGCAGACACTGGCTTTAAGTTAGGAGGTTGTTTTGTTCACACTCATCTGAGTTATTTCCAGTTCAGTCATGCTTCAGCAAAACCACGGACCATTCAAAGCTGAGGATCTGCAACGGGTGCTGGGGGTGGGGGCGTGAGGCATTCCCTACCGTTGCTGATGCTGTTAGGGATGGTCCTGGTCACTTACACAGTGATCACCTGTTTATGTTAATGTCCTTAGCAATGTTTTCACTTGCTGGCAGTCAGGGGTTCAATCAAGTTACAGTTGGTGCCTTCTGGGTCTAGATGAGACCAAGGAGGCATGAAGTTCTCCTCCTTTCTTGGCAGGCAGGGGGCACCAGGTCTTTCTTCCAGCTGTTCCTGTTACTTCCCCCTATTTAACAGCTCTTTGCTTCCTTCCCCTTTTCTTTCTCAATACGATGATTTTTCTCAATTACTTGAAGACTCCTCACTTTGAAACTGTGTAGCAAGGCTCCCTCATAGTGGCCAGTCAGAGGTAACAGGCACTTCTCGAGGAGTAAATCTGGTAGCTTGCACAAGTCTCAATACCATTGGAGAATCAGGATTTACAGTTGTTCCTAACTCCCCTTACTGTGCGCTTTCAGCTAAGGACGCTAAGTGACAAGGACCTGGGCCTCAGGATTTCCTAGACAGGTTTCCTCACAAGCTGTCAGTCTCCTCCTTTCTAGTTTTCTCTTCCTCCAAATGAGAATACTGGTAGATCTCCCAGGGCTGCTCAAAGGATTGCATGAGGCAGCGCATGCGTAGTCCTATGCCCTTCCACATATCTGCATGGTTCCAGGGTCTGAAGCACACGATACTCAGGAGCTAAGCGTTTCCCATTGGGGAAGGAAAGTCTCCTCTCGCTTCAGTTTTGACTTGGAAATAATCGTATTCACTAACAACTTGGTGAAACATAAAAATTAGCTTTTTAGAAAGAAACACATTCGACATTTTTTTTTTACACCAAATTTCACACTCTGTTTGTGTGACCCAGATTCATGAAAGGTACAAACGTTCCCTCCACGATATTTTCAACTGTGGGCAGATTTAGACCCTCCACCCATATCCCAAAGGGTCACGTGGTATTGTTGAGACAGCTTTTCGTTGTCATGTGGGACCGGGAGAATGAAGTGATACTTGCGTGTGCTGGGTGGAGACGAGGCATGCCGATGCATTTCACCCCCCCCCCGTCCCCCCGAAGAGGCCCCCACGGCAAAAGCTGAGTAGCTGTGCTCTCCGCCCTGCTGCTGACAGATAGGTTACGGATGGTGGCCTCTCGGCCACTTACAGCATCGGGAGCCAAGAGCCCAGGAATCAAAGTTTAGGTGGCTAGGACCTAGCAGAGGGCTCAAAGTGGTTAGAACTTTATAGGAGGAAGGAGGAGCCAGCTTCCGGTGAGCAGAGGGAATATAAAAACCCAGGGGAGAGAAGTTTAGATTTTTTGTTGACATTGACAAGTGCAATCACCCCTTGGCAACTGTAATTCAGCGGCAGACTTTGATCTCTGCCCCTCCCCTTCATAAATCCACAACTAATCAAACTGCAGCCTCAAGACTCAGGACCACGCGGGGCTAGGGTGATGGCTCCCTCAGTAAAGTGTCTGACATATGAGCCTGAGGATCTGAGTTTGGATCCCTAGGACTCACCTGAAGGCTGGGTACAGGGGCACCCCCCAGTGTTAGAGGGGCAGAAAGGTCGGTGTGGGAGCTCACTGGCTGGCTAGCCTAGCAAAATGGTTGAGCTCCGGGTTCAATGAGACACTCTGGCTCAAAAATAAGGTGGAGAATGGAGTGGTAAGGAAAGACATCCAACACCCAACATCAATCTCGTTCCCCCCCCCCCCCCCCACACACACACAGATGAACACACAGGCATGTGCAGAACACACCCACTCAAACGTGTACAAGCACCACGCACATAAATACGTCTACAAATAAAGACTCTAGGAGCCCAGACCGACTTGAGACGGTAAGTGCTACACGGTACTTCTGTGCGACCTGAAACAGCTGCAGGGCATATGACGACGTGGGCTTTGTTTTCCAGATGTTCCTCTCGTCGCTCTTGAGTGTCATCACAATCGTCGGGGCTGTGTACTGCATGCTGGTGTCACTCCAGGCTCTCGCGGAAGGTCCCCTCATTTGTAACTCCCAAGCCAACAACAGTACTGTCTCTTGTGAGTTTTCGTTGAGAAACTTAAGGTGAGTAGCATTTTGTCGCATTGCCTCAGAGCTGCACCTAGCTAACGCACGATGCTAGGCTTTTCTCCGTCCTGACTTCTCAGACAAAGATTCCTAGGGACTTGGTAAATTAATACAAATGGGTAACATCTCATAAAGAAGTGGAGGGGCTACACGGCCCAAATGCACCGGGTATGGTCTCTTCTAAATGGTCTAGTTGATCTCAGGGGGCTTATACTTGTTTTATAAAAATTCATGGTTATATGTGTACGTCTCTGGGAATATATACTTAATTTAAATCCTTGGATATAGCCATGTGTGAGGGGAACATTTACTCTCCACACGTCTGCACTTTTTTAAAATTTAAATTTTATGCATGAGTTGTTTTGCCTATATGCAAGAACATCACATGTGCAGTACCCACAGGGGCCAGAAGATGGCACTGTACCTAGCACTGGAATTAAGACTATTTTGAGGGGCTGGAGAGGTGGCTCAGTGGTTAAGAGCATTGCCTGCTCTTCCAAAGGTCCTGAGTTCAATTCCCAGCAACCACATGGTGGCTCACAACCATCTGTAATGGGCTCTGGTGCCCTCTTCTGGCCTACAGGCATACACACAGACAGAATATTGTATACATAATAAATTAATAAATAAATATTTAAAAATTTTTTTTTTTAAAAAAGACTGTTTTGAACCACTATGTGGATGCTGAGATCTAGACCCAGGTCCTCTATGAGAGCAATAAAGCTCTTAATTGCTGAACCATCTCCTCAGGCCCTAACTATTATTATTATTATTTTATCATTATTATTATTGTGTGTTTGTAAATGAGGTATCAATGGAGGCCCACAGGTGATGGATCCCTGTAGAATCAGAGTCATGGGCAGTTGGTAGTTTTAAGATGCCCCTGGTTGGTGCTGAGAACTAATCTCTGGGTCCTCTGGAAGGACAGAATGTGCTCTAAACACCTGAGTCATCCAACTAGTCCCTAATTAACCACTAAATTTGTAAACCACAGATGCTTTCATTTTTTGTGTATGGCGTTCACGCATTTACGATGCTTGGTATGCATGTGGACCGATGTGCACGTGGGTGCCAACACATACGGAGGCCACAGCTTGATGACAGATGTCCTCAGTTTTTCTCCACTTTATTTTACCAAGGCAGGCTCTCTCACTGAGCCTGGGGCCTGATGACTCAACTAGCCAGCCTGCTTTAGGGAGTCCCTTGTTCCTGCCCCTCCAGTGCTGGGGTTATAGGTGGTCACCCTGTCTTCTGGTTTCTGTGTGGACACTGGGATCTGAACTCTGGTCCCTAGGCTTTCCCAGCAAGTGCTCATCCACGGGAGCACCATCCCAGCCCTTCCCTTCTGAAACTTAAAACATGAGTAAAACACAAGAAACAACAGCTAGTAGATACCTGTGGTCATGCTAGGTACTTACAGACAGACATAAAAGTATTTAAGTCAGCCGGGCGGTGGTGGCACACGCCTTTAATCCCAGCACTCGGGAGGCAGAGGCAGGCGGATCTCTGTGAGTTCGAGGCCAGCCTGGTCTACAAGAGCTAGTTCCAGGACAGGCACCAAAGCCACAGAGAAACCCTGTCTCGAAAAACCAAAAAAAAAAAAAAAAAAAAAAAAAAAAAAAAAAAAAAAAAAAAAAAAAAAAAAAAAGTATTTAAGTCATGTAGCAACACCTGACATTGGTAGTTACATATACATGGTCCATTGAGACAATTCTATGGCTAAATTTTGGCATAATTTGCAAAAACAGGCAGACAAATCTAATTCATTAGCTACCTTTAAATAGACATTTAGTTTGGGAAATCCACCATTTTCTACTTTCACGAACTAACTGTTTTTACCTATTACCTACTTAAAAAAAAGTCTCTCAAAATTTAGATAGCAGTTATTATGAACTAAACAAAATTCAAAGAAATTCCTTTATTAGAAGGACAATTTTGACTCCCAACCACAGCGACTGAACACATTTAACCATCAAGGAATGACAACAGCCTATCAATACAGTGGGTCGCAGTCCAAGCTTTGAGGACAGTGGCACTCAGTCTCTTTCAGTCTAGCTGCGGAGGCCTCCACAATAGGGCAATCCTACAGTCTCAGGCAAATCCAGTCTCATAGGCCATGTGTTGCAAATACTGTTATGTTCTCAGGTCCAAAGTCAGTTGTTGGGAATGTACTCCATTTTACTCTGATAAACAAAAAACAAAACATCATCTTGAAACTGATGTGTTAGGACTAAGAACTTCTCATTTCATGTTAGAAGGGCCATCTATCATTTTAATCAGACCTATCTGAAATACTGTGAATAAAAACCACCCATCTGACCTCAGAGCAGATCTAGGTGAAAACCGAGTGTTTTGTGTGGGTATGTGTATTGTGAGAGAGAGACAGAGAGAGAGAGAGAGAGAGGGAGAGGGAGAGGGAGAGGGAGAGGGAGAGGGAGAGGGAGAGAGAGAGGGAGAGGGAGAGGGAGGGAGGAGAGAGATTGCTTTCCTACATTTTGCAAATAGAAAGTCTGCATGGACAGGTTCAAATACCTGACACAGAGCTAGGCAGTGATGGTGCACGCCTTTAATCCCAGCACTCGGGAGGCAGAGGCAGGCGGATCTCTGTGAGTTCGAGGTCAGCCTGGTCTACAGAGCTAGTTCCAGGACAGGCTCCAAAGCTACAGAGAAACCATGTCTCAAAAAACAAAGCAAACAAACAAATAAAAAATTCACAAAAATCACAAATACCCAACACAGTTTATATTTCTTTGCCCCCCAATCTTATGTGGCTCACCTTAAACCAGGTGTTCTACAGAGAATGATACAACGTGCGTTAGGTGGGGTTTTAAAGTTGGGGCTATGCTTATGTGCTCAGAAAACCAGACTTTAGCTATGGTTTCTGTATACAATCTTTAAAAATGTACACTGGGTCTTACCATACTGGGTCTTTTTGTTAATAGGCACATTTAACCCTTTTCCCTTCTCCTTTTCCCCCCAGTAACTTCCAGCCTGAATCCTTCAGTCTCCAGTGGTTCTTCGAAAAATCTTGTGTTTCTCCTGATTCTAATAACTCCACCTCCAATGACATATTCAATAACTGGAGCGTTCCCAGCTCTAACTCTGAAGAAGACAGACACAGGATTTTCCACTTCTCAGTATTTCTGAGTCTCCTGCTTGTCGGAATCCTCGAGCTCCTGTTTGGGCTCAGTCAGATTCTCATTGGTTTTCTTGGCTGTCTGTGTGGTGGTGTCTCTAGGCGAAGGAGTCGAGTTGTGTAGCTTAAAGGCTAATAAACTAGAATATCAGTACTTTGAATTTGAAAATCGCATTTCAAATATATGCTTTTATAAGTTCAATAATGGAGCTTCATCTGGAACGCTGAGTGGTTTTAGTTGTTTTTGAAACCATCTCTGAAGCAACTTAAAAAAAAATCAACCTATCAAGCTGGACCATGGTGGCACATGCCTTTAATCCCCAGCACTCAGAGGCAGAGGCAGGCAGATCTCTGAGTTCGAGGCTGGCCTGGTCTACAGAGCAAGTTCCAGGACATCAAGGACTACATAGAGAAACCCTGTGTGGGAAAACAAAATCAAAATCAGTAAGACAAAGAAATGAGCCTTTCACATATAAAGCCTATTGTACACATAGCACACCTCCACCTGGAAAAAAGTCACCAGCGGCTGATACTGGGGAGAAGTTAGTGAAGCTTCTTTTTTTCTCTGTATGTCGAAAAAAACTTTGGCTAGACCTGAGAATAGTTTGATGGCTCTAGAAATGGGTGTCTTGGTCTTAAGAAGCTGACAGAGAAACGCTGTACTTAGCTGACAGGCACATGGCGATTCACTCTACTCTGCCTTCTTACATCTTCTCATGGTTTCCGTGATACCGTGAAGAAAAAACAAAAACCAGGCTTTTAAAAGTTGGTTTCTATGTATGCTGTTCTTTAAAAGGTAACAAGATGTATTTACTGTATTAAAATGTTATGAAACAGAGAGAACTAAAAACCTACAATTTTCTGAATGTCATCCCTCCTGCAATTGATTTCAATTTTTATCTTAGCTTTATGGGGCTTATGACTTTGAAAGTGGGCTGGAGAGCGGCTGGCTCATCAGACAAGGGCTTGCTGCTCCTGCGGAGAACTGAGGTTTGGTCCCCAGGACTCACAGTGCCATGTCACAGCAGCCTGAAACTCCCCCAGCTTCCAGGGATCCAGTGCCCCCCTCTTCTAGACTCCAGGGAAACCGAGCACAAACAAACACAAATCAATCAATCAATCTTAGAAGGTGATTTCTGGAGTGAGCTAGACAGACTGCTCGGCACTTAAGAGTACTCTCTGCTCTTGCAGAGAGGATTTGGGTTCAAGTACCAGTATGTACATGGTGGCTTACAATTGTCTCTAATCCAAATTCCAGGGGACCCGGAGCTCTATTCTGCCTCTGTGGGCAGCAGGCTCACATGCATTTATTTACATTGCAGGCAAAATACTCATAATAAATCTGAAAAAAAAAAAAGAAACCCAAACCAAAAAACCTTGACAAGAACTGAATTACAAACATTTACAAAAATTACAATTACAAATGTCCACATAAGAATACATCCAGAACTTGGAAGCCTTTTTCTAGCTCAAATTGCATGAGACTTTCTCTCCAACCCTTCCCCCACTTAGTAATACTTGAAGGCTTAGCTTCAAGATATGCTTACCATCTCCTGTGTACATGATCACAGTTAACCAAGCCAACCCTCCCCCAAGCCAGGAAGTTCTGAAACATGAAGGAAGGTCTTTCTGTCTGTCTACCACAGAATTAAAAAGATTAAGAACCACTCCTTCCCATCCCTTCATTCATTAGCCTTTTCCCACTTTTGCTCCTTACTAAGACCTCGCCTCCAAATCCCTATCTCCTGCCTCCAAGTGTCTAATCTCTGACTGAGTCCTTTCCATCCTTCAGCAGACCATAGCTATGAAGAGTTTGACAGTCATTTTGTCAAACCATCTAATGCCAAGCATGGTTCCTTTGGCCCTCGTCTTAGCGTCTTCTCTGGCTGCTGTCATTAAAATATCCTGACAAAAGCAAAGGAAGAAAGGGTGTATTTGGCACCCACTTTAAGGCAGCCCACCACAGCAGAAGTCCAGGGGCAGGAGCTTGTGCTGAAGCTGGTCAAAACCAGCCACAGTCAAGGAACAGGGGATGAATGCTTGCTGGTGCTCAGCACTCTTTTCCACTTTATATAATCCAATCCAGGACACACTGGGGATGGGGGTGGGGGGTTCTGCCGACAATCCCCCGCAGGCATGCCTACAGGCCAATCTCACAGGTGGTTCTAACTGTGACATTGTTACTCTGGAGAATTGAACACAATGGTGTGTTACCATTTCTTTTTTCTTTTGGGTATATGTCTGCTGTGCATTATGTGTGTGCACTGCCAGAGGAGGCAGTCAGGTCCTCAGACTGGGATTACAGATGGTTGTGAGTCACCATGTTGGAGCTGGGAATTGAATCTGAGTCCTCAGGCAGAACAGCCAGTACTTTTGTGTGTGTGTGTGTGGTGGGGTTCAAGACAGGGTTTCTCTGTAGCTTTGGGGCCTGCTCTGTAGCCTGTAGGTAGAGGCTGCTTGTCTGTTCCCGGCTGCCCAGACTTGAAATAACCACACAAAAACACTTGTTACTAAATCAACACTAAAGGCATGCACCACCACCCGGTAGCTCTAGCTTCTCATTGGTTAGCTCTTACATCTTAAATTAACCCATTTCTATTGATCTGTGTATGGCCATGTGGCTGTGGCTTACTTGCAAAGTTTCCAGGAGGGCTGTCTCATGCAGGTGGCTACATGGTGTCCTCTTTGACTCCACCTACTTTCTCCCAGCAGTCAGTTTAGCACCCCCACCCCCAGCTCTATTCTGCCTGCCACAAGGCCAAAGCAACTTCTTTATTCATTAACCAATAAAAGCAACACATATACAGGACTTCCCACATCTGTAGAGCAGGCTGGTCTCAAACTCAGAGATCTGCCTGCCTCTGCCTCCCAAGCGCTGGGATTAAAGGCGTGCGCCACCACTGCCTGGTTGCAGGCGGTGCTCTTCATCTGTGCTTCTTACACTGCTATACTGCCCCGCCCCACAGCAGACCATAAGCTCCATGGGCGCTAGGACATATATTTTACTAACTTCTGGTGTAATGAGTGCATGGCACAGAGTACCTGGTACAAGGCAGTGCCAAAGCCAAGTATAAATGCTGAATGAAGGTAATCTTTCCGCACCCAGACATAGGGAAGACAATGCTTACCAATGAATATCAAACTGCTAACTAGACAGAAATAAAAAAGGTAAAAAACAAATGCCATCTCACTGTACTTGAGTGAACAAATTAGGACCTGAGATGGGTCTTAGACTTTACTCATCATCCTGGAAAGGAATGATATGAGTCCAGGTCTCTGCTTGGTCAGATAAAAAAGAGAGGAGAGAGGAGAGAGGAAAGAGGAGGAGGAGGAGGAGGAGGAGGAGGAGAGAGAGAGAGAGAGAGAGAGAGAGAGAGAGAGAGATCCTCTGAGTGACATCATCGGAGGGAAATGGTGCCCAGGTTCTTCCTTTGCTCTTTAGTCTCTGGGAACTGTTGCTAACAAATTGAAATAACCTAAAGCCAACAGACCACCTGAAGTCAGTCAGCATCTTTTGAGGGCATTTGGTCGTTAATTTGGTATCCAAACTAGGAAATCCTCATTCTTTGAAACCTTTTTCTTTACATTTACACACTTTTCTGTGTGCTTATGATGTGTGTGGATGTGTGTGCCCACCAAAGAGCTTATGGAAGTCAAAAGACAACTTCCAGGGGTTAGTCTGGCTTCACACTCAGGTCCCAGGGTCTGACAGCACCTTTATCTGCTGTGTTGTTTGGCCAACCAAAAGACCTCACTATTTTAGTATCTTTCTCTCTCTCTCTCGCATCACCCACCCTTAATCTGTCAATGCCTCAGAAACAGAAAATGCTTCTAAAATATTTCCAAAAGCAGAAAGTGATATGATCATTTCTGTTCCTCTTGGTTCTTTATGCTCATTAGCCCTGACTGTATTGTACCTCCAGTCTCTAGAATCTTTTTTCTCTGTGGTGCGGGAGAATTGTTATATTCTGTCAATTATGTTTTAAATGAACGCTGATTGGCCAGTAGCCAGGCAGGAAGTATAGGTGGGCCAACCAGACAGGAAGTAGAGGCGGGACAATGAGTATTCTAGGAAGGAAGCTCTTTCCCCAGTCCTATCCAGACACCAAAGAAGCAGGATGTGACCTGCCCCACTGAAAAAGGTACTGAGCCATGTGGTTAACATAGATAAGAATAATGGGTTAATATAAGTTATAAGAGTTAATAAGCCTAAGCTAATGGGCCAATCAGTTTTAACTTATGTAGACCTCTGTGTGATTACCTTTGGGACCTAACGACTGTGGGAACTGGGACAGAAACCCCTACAAGCAGGCCCTCATGCTATATCTCTGCTTATTGAAATTTCTATTTGTCTCTGTTCAAGTATTTATAAAATATTCCTGACTATCCTGACTAGAATGGAATCTGTTCCTTTTTTTTTCTTTTCTTTTTTTTTTTTTTTTTTTTGGTTTTTCGAGATAGTGTTGTCTCTTGCAGCTTTTTAGAGCCTGTCCTAGAACTAGCTCTTGTAGACCAGGCTGGCCTCGAACTCACAGAGATCCGCCTGCCTCTGCCTTCCGACACCGCCCGGCTGGAATCTGTTCCTTTTAAAACCCCTCCCAAGCCCCTGACCCCTGGGTAATTAACTTTTTCCTAATCACTGTAGAACATTCTAAGAATGTTTTAGGTCTTCATAACAATCATCATGGAAAATAACAGCTTTTATATTAATCTCCAGGAGTTCCTTTTACTTCTAGCCTGTTTGTGAAGTCTTTTTCATGCCTGCTCAGCAAAAGAAGTTATACATTTATCAATTTAGTCACACCAAGTACAAGAAAGAACCCTCCTATTGGATTAAAAAGAAGCAAGAACATCAATGTCAAATCTACCTAAATCTTCAACCTAGTGGTGCAAAAGTAACTGATGATGTGTATGGAATATTGCACCTAGCTGAATTCTACTTGCTCTTGAACAGAAACGTACTTTTGAATATTAAAGGCTCCCAAACCTTGGCATTACTCATGTTTAATATTTATGAGATTTGGTATATTAGCAAGCAAACATTACAATGAAAAAAGGATACAGGGTTTTATAAAGGTGTTTGGTTTTGTTTTAAAAACCTGAATCACTTCCACAGATCTAATATATTAGCATTTACAGTGGCAGCAAGCCCAGAGTCAGGATGGAGATCTGAGAAAACCAGGGGACTCTTTTGATCCACAGGTCACTAATGTACTACTTGTTCCCAGGGCAGAAAGACTCGAATAAGATACTCAGCCCACAGTACCATTTATGAAATAAATCTTTCCATAGACATTGCTTTGGTTGACAGTTTATTAAGTACACTACATTTATACTTTATTTTTTAAGTTTTTAAATCATTCACACACGGACTTGGAAAAAAACATATTTTATAGAAAACTAAGATGAAAATCAGAACAACATATTGCACACAGATAAACTGCTGAATCATTAGGAGTTTTTACACGCCCTCTGTACAGGTGATCAAGAATTAGGTGGTTTGATTTTTTCTTAAGTGCTGCACCAGACTATGACTTCAATAGCATTAATGTTGTGATGCAGACACAAAAAGCATCTATCAAAGAAATTAATCATCGGAGAAACACTGTTTTCTTTTACATAGTTTTCTAAACACACTCTTTATGACTGTCATTTCTCTTTAGAGAAATTAGCTGTACAGACTGATGAGGCCCCAAGAAATGATTTTCTTTAAAAACAAACAAACAAACCAAGAGCCTATTTACAAAACATGCAAAAGGAGAGTGTGTAGGTGCCACTGCAGAACTAGCTGAATGCAGATCAGTAACAGAACAGGTCCCTAAAACAGCATACAATGCAAAGACAGAAACAATGAAGTTTGCAAATCCTTTATATTTCCAGGTGTTGAGACAATATATGTGAATGCTGAGGTTACCTCTAGCGTCGAAACCAGAGCCAGCTATTAAGCAGCCAGAATGCTACAGTAATTGAATACATGACCATTTCTCTTTTAGCACGTTCTTTATTCTCCTCTTCTAGAAGTTGCAGACGTCTATTTAATTTGATTATCTAAGTGAAAGACAAATACAAAATAGTACTAATGCATAATCAGATTTTTAGAAAATAGTACATTAACTTGTCTAAGAAATTATTACATAGAAAGTTCTATTTGGATCAAAATACAACTATACACAGAAAATAAAATACTACCTACAACAGCTTAAACTGACTTAAATATGCTTCTTCATTTGCATTCTGTAAATGTGAGTTAGGGAGTGTGTGTAAGGACACTGTTGCCCTACGTTATTCTGGCAGGAACATGAAGTGTGTCAGGAGAGTCTATCCCAGCAGAAGGAGCAGAGGATGGCCGCTCCTCTCTCTACCTCCTCCGTGAGTCTCAGTTGTGTAGTCTTGGATAACTGTTCTCAGCCCACTCTAATACTTAGCTCCAAATGACCTATTATAGTGGGCTCTCTGATATGCCACTCAGATCTTTATTTTATACTTGGCAGACATAATGAGAACACTAAATATGCCTTTCCTGCATGGGAATGCCTCTATGTAAAGACAGCAGGAATGCATATGAAAAATAAGCACATGAGAAGTACAGTTACAAGACGGGGCTTATAGGCAGGGTCATGAACTATGTATGTAGAGGCAGTGGGAAAACTCAAAGCAGTGGTTTCTAAAATGAAGAAATTATAACAAGTACAAAGGGTCCCCAAAGTGACTGTCTACCTATCAAAAGTAAAACAATTCAGGACTAGATTGGTTTATTACTACATCACGATTCTTTGATACTGGCCTGATTATATCAATCATTTTGGAGGCAATGTGTTATGTTGGTCAGAAACATCTGAATGATGGCTTAACAAATCTCTAAAGAATCTGAGAAAAATCAATTATGGCTTACTAGATAGCCTGAATTCACGGGATACACAGGAGAGAAAAATCATAAAATTACGTAAACTATATAACTCTGAATATTTCAATGAACATAAGAATAGGTTATATTTTATTTGGGGTAGTAATTACCTGACGTACTTAATGAAGCTGGCATCTACCACAGTCATGTCGGTACTGATGCTACCTTCAAATGGCTGCATCTAATGTTTGAAAAATGCCATACCTAGCAGATAAGATATTGAAACACAAATTAAAAATTAACAGTAATTGTTAAGTCATGTGTTGTGTCTTATACTACTCAAAGAAGTATTCAAAAGACTCGTGCTTAACTATAAATAAGCATTTCCCATGTGAATTGACACAAATAAGGGAAAGTAGCTTAAGCTGGCTACCTATGATGCTGGGAAAAAAGAGAAAAACTTACGGGATACCTTTTTTCAAGGCAGAAAAATGCAGCAATGTTAAAGGAAAAGTTCCTGTCTGAAACGACCTGAGAGTCGCCACTGTAGGACACACTGACACACGAGAGTCATGTATGAGCCTTGTCCATACGTCATTCTGTAGACAGAGACTCAATGGCAGGGAATGCAAAGTCAACAGACAGAAGACTGATCATTTATTACTCTTCCACTTCTGCCTGCCTTTCTTTCGCTATTTTTTACTTTACTTCTGATTTCCAGTTACTTTTTATTGTATTCTCCCACAAAAATGAGTGATCAATCTTTTAAATCTCTTGTAACTACACTTTGCTATAGAAGTATCTCAATAAGCCAACAGGAGGCTGCATATAAAATAGTAATGCTGGGAAATCACCAAGACAATGCAAAGAGAAAACACTAAATGGTACTTTGTGTTAAAATGCATTCACTTCCAAAAGAGCACTGACTTGGGGATACAGCAGCATTGCATATGCACTTGCAACCACACAGATACCTCCCACCCCCTGCCATACACAAAGGTAAAGGAACAAACATGTTCATACACATCAACACACACACACACACACACACACACACACCCCACAAAGAAAACTAGTCTTAACAAAGAAATAAAGTATACATGAAAAATTACCATTTTAATACTAAGCCAGTTTTAGAAATCTAAAGATAATTTTTATTTGTAAGAGAGTTAAGATTTCATCCTCAATTTAAAACAAAAAAGTATGAAATTATTTTAAACTAAAATTGCTTCTCTCAGAACTAAAAACTCCACTCACTGAAAATACCTTCTCAGAAAGTTAAAGGGATTAAAAACCAATAGAAAACTGTCATGGGAAACCAGTGTGACCTAAATTAAGACACAGAAGAAATGAGTAAGCACAGTGGCCAGAAACACCAAGGCAACATGAATGAGATTAACAAGACATGGATGGTTCCCTTTTCCCTTTTATAACATGACAGGCTCTTCTGAAGAAGAGAAGAAAAGTTAGCACAATTCTACTTAAAACTGGTTTGGAGAATTAGTAACAGCCTCAATTAGTGACAGCATCTGTCTTCTGTGTCCTTACAGAAGACAGGGGAACTCCTTGAAGGTTATGGCCCCTAAGACCACATTTGTATCTGCCACTCCTTGTCCCTTCATATGACTTGGGCTTAGCATATCTGATAATATGAAAAGGGTAAATACAAGAGACAAAGGCTCACTCAATAGGTGATAAAAAGTTATGTACATAAAGCAAGATTTAAGATTTTATAGCTTTCCTCTATTTTAACAAAATCCCTTATAAATCTACTACAATACTGGCTATAAAGTATATTGGATATTCTTATTATACCATGCCATAATTTTTTTGAGGTGGTTAGAGGTGTTGAGACAGGGTCTCACTGTGTAATTCTGGCTGGCCTGGAACTCACTATATATAGGTCAGGCTGGCCTCAAAATCAGAGCTCCACCTGCCTCTGCCTCTTGAGTGCTGGGATTAAAGGCATACGCCACCATATCCTACCATAACTTTTATTATTATACAATGTTCTCATACATTGATGGACAAATGTCAGAACTAATTACTATCCCCATTCTTAGCAAAACACAGAATTTCTCACGAGAGAAAGCTGCAGAGGCCTATGTTGTATACATGTATACAGTCATGGTTATGGCATGCATTACGATGTCCCTGGCACAATACAAGCTCCATCAAATCTTTATGTCCTTTGGTAATCACAAAGTCTCCAAGTTACCTGACGTTGTCATGATGAGGATTAGAAGTGGCGGCAGCTGACCCACCACGCAACACAGGTCTAGGGCAGGTTTTTGCAGAAGACACAAGACAGAGTCAGGAAACAGAGTACAAAAATAAAGCAAAAACAAGACAAAAGTCAGATAGCATTATATTGTATGCTTCAGTACAATATAATATCCCTCAAATGCTCTGAAAATCTATTTCATATGTCCTTCCCATTGTAAATGATTTTCATAATTTAGCACTTCATAATTAAAAAACAAAAGAAACAATATGGAAAAATAGCACCGACATATGATGCTGTTTAAAAAGTGTAATTCCTCTTTTCCAACTGGAAAAAAATATAGCCACTAGCCACACTAAAAGCATATCAAGAACCTGTTAGTAGCACCTGCATGATCATGGTTGTCATAAATATAATCTAGGAATTTAAAGAAATACCCACTGCCCACAATTCCTTCCCTACGGCATCTGTGTCCCGTAGGGAGACGACAGCATGTGAGTGTCTGAGCTTGAGACAACCATGAGTGACATACAGGGCTGCTGCAGGAGGACCAAGTGCACTGGAAAACTTTGTGGGGCTTTTCATTTGGTCTCAGTCCATGCTCTGAGGTCAGAGGACAGTCAGTCTTCTACCAGGTTAAGGTGGAACCTTTCCAATTAAATTTGTTAAAATCAAGAAACATATTCTAAAGCTGCACCAGTGAACTGTCTTTAAGATAATAATCAGAGAGAGATGAGAAGAGGGTCCGTGTATGAACACTCTTTTAAGCCAGCAGGTTTGCCTCGCTGTATGTACACTGACAACCACCACAGGGTTTGAAAACACATGTTCTATCTTTTTCTGATGTTGTAACAGTTGTGGAATATAAACCACCATTTTCTTTTCTGCTTTTATTTTTTTCTTTTCTTTTTTGACACAGGGTCTCATACACCACAGTTTGGCCCCAAGTTAGGTGGAGTTGAGAATGGCCTTGAACTTCTGATCCTTCACACCCCACTTCATGTGGAGCTGGGAAGAAAAGCTTGGCCCTTTTCAATGCTATCAAGCACTTCAACTGATCTACAGTCCTAGCCCTATACGTGACTTAAAAAAAAAAAAAAACCAAAAAAAACAACAACTCAGTTAAGGAAAAATTTAATGCTGAGTTTCTGCATGCCCTCATGTAACTACCAGTACTATATGCACTGGAGCCCAGAATAAAAGGGATTAAGAGACTTGAGGGAGAGACAGGTTTGGCTCACTCTGCTCTCTATAGAACATGCTGAAGCACACATTCTTCAGATAGGTTTTTAAGTCTTCTAGTTTGTGAAGTAAGAAAAACTATGTACTGCAGTTACTTAAATTATAAAAATATGAGAATGGCTAACGAAATGAAGCCACTTCTGAGTATTCCCTAAAGGGTTTTAAAGAGTTGTCAATATGGACAAAATGATCTGCCATATTGAACATATTCCACCACAGAGATTTCCCTTTTACAAATGCAGAGCGATAAACAATACAGTTACCTTTCACAACGTATCTCATTTTGTCTTCTCACACTGGCAATTGATACATATAATATAAAAGTAAATTAGACAGGTATTTGGCAAAATTAGAAACTTCATTCAAGTACCAGTTTCTACCATAAGAATGATTTAATATTAAAAAAATAGTTCAATAGTGTATTTTGTAGTTAGAATAGCAAATGGGAAGAAAATCTAAGACTACCAAATTTTAGTATTAGTTTGTAGACTGACATTTTTGAGTAAATAAATGGTCTAAATTAAGAGAATGCATTTCTTTTCTACAAAATATCATCTATTATAGGAATTAAACAGGCTGATTGGAGGACCAAGAATTAAAAGTTCTAACACACTTCACAATACTCTACGAACTGTAGTCTTCCATGTTACATATTTTATGGATACTTGCCAAAATAGAAACCTTTCATATATTGGTTTCTTATTCCACTCATTCAAAAACTAGTACAGCCTGCTAAAGAAAAACTAAAAATAATCAAGCCATCCCCATAAAAGCTTATGCACAACTCATGTATTAATGCTTAAATAATGTTTTTACATGTAACAGACTAAGTCCTCTAGCAGATGTTAGTATTTTACACTGAGAATGAGATGCATAGCTCTAGCAAATATAGAAGAGACGGGCAGGTTCTGCCCAGCAAATGACAAATCTTAACAGTGCTGCACTGCTGCCAGCTGGGTAGGGAGCACCTGGTGACCAATTGTTCCTGATGTTTTGGTCAGTTTTCCAAATGTTCAGCACTAACTGCTGTTTATGAACTTTTGTAATAACACTTACGAAGTCACTTGGTTTACGTGCTTAACTGTTTAGATTCCCTAACCAAGTTCACCAGAGGGAAGAAAACCCAGTACAGGCATACAGCACCAATTAACATACAGATTAAATGCGTGCGTATGCTGGGAAACTAGGAATCCGCATCATTTCACAATAAAAACAAACAGGAAGCTCTTGCTTTTTCTGACAAATAGCTCTATTTTAAACACGCTACATTTAATGTGCAGTCCCAAGTGCAAAGATATCGCATTAACAAAATAGCCAAGAGCATAACACAGAAAAGAAAAAATGATGAAAGCAAGGAACATAAAAGCGCTGAACACTGTTTAAGAAGTCTTATTTTATAATCATGCAATAGAGCATTATCCAAATTTCACATTCCCATTTCTTTGAAAAATTAGGCCAATGTCTTCCATAGCAGAAATAAAAACTGATTTGACATTTTAAATTCTGATTAAACTTTGTACAACTAAAACAGAACCAAATAACCAAAACCTCTGAGTAATGAAAGCACTACTGAGACTGAGGAAGGAGACCCTCACTTTCTGGGACCCAAGGTAACAGGTGAATGGGGGTTTTATTTAGAAACTATGTGGCCCTGCTGGTCTGGAACTCAAAGACATCTGTGTCTCCCGAGTGCTGCTGGGATTAAAGACATATGCCACCATGCCCAGCTCTTTCTTGATTTTTGATTCAAAGTTCTACTCTGTACTCTAGCTTGGCCTTGAGCTCAGGGTAATTCTCCACTTCAGACTTCCAAGTGTTGGGATTAAGATGTGATTCACCACATCTAGCTCTCTCTTCAATTTCAGAAAGTTTATTTGGGTTAGTATGATAATTTTGAAGTTATTATAATGTAAAAATAAAATATAAATTCACTTAATGTTATAAATAGTTTTTCATAGTAAAAACATACAAATTTTACACTGGTAAGATTCAGATTTTGTATACTTGAACTTTGGGCAATTTTTTTCTCAGCGTAGAGGAAAAAAATCCACATTCCCCCAAGTACCACATCCCTGTATCTGAACTGTGGATGTGCAGGCAGGAGGAGGTGGGGGAGTAACAGTGGATGGGTAACTCTGTCACTTAGTGATGATTTCACCTACATATGATCTAGACATCACTTTTCCATCCCAGATGGTCTTCAGTACAAATAGCATTGGCCATGTAAATTCTGACCTTTGAGTGTAATCTCTCCTAAGGAGTACTATAACAAGAAAGCTAAAGAAGGTATCTGGTGGAGAAAAAAAAAAAAAAAACAAAAGTTTGAAAGAAGAAGGTGGAAGCAGTCTTTATCAATCTGAGCTCCTAAGGCCAGTGCTTTCTGGATCTCCTGGCTATACCAAGAAGCAATCTGAAGCCACCTCAAGGTCCACATTTTAAATAATGGTGGAAGGCAGAAGATTTGTGTCAATAATTTAGTTAGCCAAGTATAATTCCCGTCTTCACCTTCTCATCAGATGAAGAAACAGAGGCCCAGAGAAAGAACACCAATTATATGCTTAAGGCCAAGCATGCAGTTAGCTGTTGAGTGGCAGAATCAAGAATGAATCTGAGAGATTCCTTTATCTACACCATGCCTTCTGAACCCTGCTGCTGCTCATCAAGTCCACAAAGCTTCAGAGAGCAAAAAAAAGGGACTCAAGCCCTTAGAGGAAAAGAAACAAACCAACAACTAAAAAAGTGTATCCCTATATACATAAAGACACATATATGTACAGTATTTGTTCCTAGTGCCCAGGCTCAAACCTTTCTATTCACTACAGTGTGAAGTTCTATGGCCCAGTATGCACCATTCTGTTAACCTCAGAGACAGGATCTGGCTCCAGAAGGCCCTGGATCAACAACAATGGGTATCCCAGACACTAATGGCACGGAAAGAGCTGTGAGGACTAAAGGCCCAGCAAGAATAAGTTTGTTCTGAGCAAGCCAGAGACACAGGTTTAATTGAATTGGGAATTCCTTCAAAAATGCAAACACTAACTGTCTAATAAAATGAAGACAAAAATGCAAACACCGACTTTCAAACCACTAGACCAATGCGGGAGGAGTTGGAATGAGCTTATCTGAAACTTCCACGTGATGTCAACAAAGCTCTGGGACTCCATCTTTCTAAAATACTCTGAGTTAATGAAGCGAGACAAAGGTATTTTAAACGATGGGAAAAATTACTGTTTAAACAAACTGAAGTAGAATTCTAATGATATACTAAGAATGTTCAAAAGTGAGGTATTATCTCTGAATATACTGAATAAACCAGCATTATCCAAAAATGGTAACAGCACATAGAATTCTAGTATAGGCCTAGAATTCAGAGCTAATAGAAAAGTGTTCGGGAGCTACAGCAACATCTCCTGCCTTCCTTATTACTTCACTAGAACAGAGAATGAAATCAAAAGAACTGAAGACAACTAGTATGCTTCAGCTCCAACGTCCCTTTACTGTGGTTTCCAAGTGGAATCAAGCACATCAGAATAGGTCAGCAAAGCTTTTGAAAAAAGTTGTTGCACTTCCTACGTGCAGAACAAAATGCCTTTTACAACTGAGGGAAAGTTAATATAACCTTGTGAAATGTGAAGTTTGGACAATAATTTCAAACAAAAAGAAAGCAAGCAAGCCATTCAAACCATTGCATCTTAGAAGAGACTAAAAGGAGCAAACAAAATAGACAACGACCACAGTCCACTAAGTAAGGAGCCAAACAGAGCAGAACAGGAGCAGCAAAGCCGCTGATGGCTAGTCACCTGCGATTTTCATCCAGCACATCCAAGATCTGCTGGTAAGCCCTACGGGTAGAAGACTGGATAAGCGACAAAATGCCACGGGCAGAGGAAAGACTAGCTCCATCTTCAGGTAGCATATGGGGAGGACAGACCCGAGTCTGTGGTGGCGATGGTGTCACACTGTTCACATAAGCACAGCAAATGAAGAGAAAAACACTCAAGTCAGATTTTCAATAAAACTTTAGCAGAGCAGTTTTAAATCGGTTTTTTTTGCCCACATTTCCCACCCTCACTCAATCTATCCTAAGAGAATAGTTCAAGCAGAAGTTAAAAACATTTTGAATTTCTTTTAAAAAGCAGTCATGACGCAAACACCAGCTGGTTTGTAATTCTAAGTATCAAACTGAGCAGAAGGAACAATGGGGAGGGAAAGAATTCAGCAATGAGTGTGCTCAGAGCTTGGAGACAGAGAAAAGAGGCCTGGTTTATTCAGAGTCTCACTCATACATAGCAATTCAGTAAAGCAAACACCTGTGGAGTCAACACCGCCACGACTCACAGATGATAGAGTGGGACCCAGGATTCTGTATGTAAAAATCAACATTGAAACACATGATCTAGCATGAGTAACATAAAGTCATCATTTCAAATACTTCACAAAGACAAGGAAGCAAGCTGAGTTTATGATGGGAAATTAATTAAATCATGAGCTAAATCCTCCGAAAACTGCAGCTGCATTTGCTTGTTTACTCAGCTAAACAACTGAAACAGGAACTCCCAGGATGACAGCGGGAACGCAGTGAGGGAAGACAGGCGGTGAGTCACCGCGGGGCAGGTGGACAACGACTTCCTTAAGAGTTGAGATTCACAGTTTCTTTTGGTGTACATTTAGACAAAGCTATTTGTATAGTTCTGGCCTAAATTCTTAATATCTGTGTTGGTATATTCAGAGAGCTGTTTAATATTGAAGTATGAGACACATAACTGACCCATGGACTTGAGACTTTTCTCTTTACAGAAAGCTGAGGCTCCATAGTTTCAGGAAGCAAAACTCACTAGGGTGACCTTGTTTTTAATTTTTGTCTTGCTTTGTTTCTTGAGACAGGGTCTCATTCTGTAGCCCTGGCTGGCCTCAAACCCAGAGACCTGCCTGCCTCTGCCCCAGCGGGAACTAAAAGCGTGAACCACCAAAGCGAGGCTATTTTTAATGTTTGTATACAACATCCAAAAGTAAAAGGCAGAACCACAATGAACAGTTGCATATAGGAAAACTCTGCAGTCTTTTCCTCTTAACATGAACTAGTATGGAAACTAAAATTTAGAAGAAGTAGGACAATTTGGGAAAGAATGGTTACTGTCACCTAACATCCTTAGAGTTTCAAAAATAAAGCAAAATCTCTAAGTTTAGGAACAACTTTCAATATCTTCATGATCTAAAGAGAAAAGTGCAATAAATATGAAAACTGTACTTTTTTCCAAAGACTACTTAGAAGAGAAAAACCTAAGCTAAATCCTGGCATATACAGAAATTCTAGAACTTAGCCTAATGCTGTCAAGACAAACTGATGTTTTTAAATGCCAGTAGAGACTAGAGACTGGAATTATTCTGGGTAAAAATATATCAATGTATAATCACACACACACACACACACACATCTGATATATACCTATATATAAATACCAATGTATAATCTTATATATACCTACATACACATATAAAAATACCAATGTATAATCTGATCCATAGGACTTAGCAAATCCCACAATAAATACTCTAGCACAGCTGAGGAAAAGAAATAAGTAGAAGTAAGCAAACAAAACCCCTGAGCGGCTGAAGTGCAGCCCATGTGGGGCTTGCACATAGACATCCTTTAGACAGAACGAAGACCTCAAGTGCCTGTGTGCAAGAAGCCAGGCTGAGCACCACGGATGGGACTGTAAACTAAGTTCTGTGTCACTATTTACTGCAACCTAGAGATACTGGGGAGTGAGAAAAGGGGGCAAAGTTGAGGCTCACAGTGGAGAAACTCCTAGCCAAGTTCCCCTGGGGGCTGAAACACAGGTAAGTTGACCGAGATTGAAAGACAGACCTATATTACAATAGCGGAAGGAGGAAATCCCAATGTACACCACCTCCACTGAGTTACAGGTTTGGGAAGATTACAATTCTTGATAAAGTCAGCAGCAAGACTGGCCAGCTTTCATTAGGCAAGTTTTACATTAGCACTGTTTCTGTTTCTGTGATTTTAGGGTCCACCACGAGCATTTCTATATAGCCCATTAACAAGTATAATAGCTGTAGGATAAGTGTATTATTTATTTTTAGTATTTTGAATTATAACCTTAAAGCATTGATGTCAATGGATGGGTTCCAAATTTATAATAAAGTTTGATGGACTTTTCTCCATTAAAATATAAAAAGATAAAGTTATCTACTATTTAAATTCAGAAAGCAGGCTGAGAACATAATTCACTGGTAGAGTACTTACTTAGCATGCCTGAGGTGAGCAGGTGGAAGGAAGTGAAGAAGGGAGGGAAAGAAAAAGCAAGAAATGAAAGAAGGAGAAAAAGAAATCTCAAATACATACACAGGAAATGAGGTGGTCATTTTATAAAATAGTCAAGCTTAAAGTAACTTCAGATTAATGGCAAAGAGTTCTCAGGATGGAATGAACAGAAGGTTGGATTCTAAAATAATCTACAAGTCCTCACTATATTCTTAATGATAATTTTAATGGATATAAGGAAAATCAATCAATAAAAATAAACTTAAAATAAAAACATCTACATATGTCTTCCAATTCTAAGATTCTATGATTCTATGAAATGTGATATGGTCACAAACAAGAAAAAACTTATATGATCTCTAACCAATTTAACAGAAATATTTACGTAGGACAGTAAAAGATGAAATAAAGTCCTGCAAAACAAAACATCTTAAAAAAAATTTCCCCCAGTGCCAGGGACAAGACCCAGGGGCTTATACATGCTAATGGAGAAAAGTCTGTCTTTTATTGAACTACATTTTCCAGATCATGAGATGAAGTCATTATCAATACTATTAAAGATGTTTGATTAACCAGGGAAAAAGGATTTTCTGGCTGTTCCAATTTAACTTCTCACTCCTTTAAAAGGAAGCTCACAAACACAACAGGAAGGGTGGCTTCTACGTTGATTAATTATATTGAAAAGTGAAAAAATATCTTAATTATAAACAATAATTTAGCAATTTTTATTAGGAATTAGGAGAATAATGTAGCAACTTTAGGTATTCTTGTATGCATTTTAACCAATATAGTTCATTGAAGACAACAACGAAGAGAGTAATGCTACGCTCACAGGAGTTCTAGCGTCCTCCTACTGGAACCAACTGTGAAGGGACAGAGCGATTTTGGAGTTAGGTTTTCACCCACTTAGTTACAGCTTTGCTCTTATTGTTTAATTTTGACAAGTCAACTATTGTAGAAAATACAAACATATTGCAAGGCACTGAAGTCAGGTCTTTAAACAAATACCACCTTATGCATAATTTAATAAAATGCACTTTGATAATCACCTGCTTCTCATGTTATACAACAGCACAGTCTCAATTTATTATCTCACACAGCAGCTTTAGTTCTGAGGCAGCACTCATGCTCACCATGCTATTCCAAGTGCCCACAGACTCTGACACACAAGGGTTAAACAGACAGTGGCTAGTCAATGTCAGAACTAAATGAAAACCAGTGACTTGGAGCAACTCATTAAGAGAAAAGTTTAAAGCAGGAGAGCTCTTGCCACAGGTTTCCATAGAAATGATGCTTCTCAAACTGTGAGGTTAATTAATGTCTTTGTTGAAGAACTAGCCTCTTTGAAAAAGTAAAAAGAAAAACATTTTCATTGAAACACAAACTCCCATTAATTTCTCTGGGACCTTTATTTTTATTTTTATTTTTTGGAGACAGTGTCTCAGCATACAAGTCCTGAAAGCAGCTTATGTCTATCAGACTGGCCTTGAATTCACAGAGCTCTCTACCTTCCTCTGCTGGGATTAAATGTGTGTGGCACCACACTTGGCCTCTCTGGGACCCTAAATACTGAGAACTGTAATTTGCTGCTACTATGACTAAGGCAATTTAATAACTTGAAGAAGCACAGCAAGGAACCGGAGGAAGCAATGGCCGTCAGTGTGGTCTCCTCGCTGTGGGGGACAGCGCTGCTTATCTGGACATGCACGTGTGCGCGTTGTACATGCACGTGTGCGCGTTGTACATGAACGTGTGCACGAGAGCTGAGTACTGAATCTAGACCCTCGCACATGCTGCTGGAAGTTTTACACTTCATACCAAAATGTTCCACTGTCAAGAGTGGGCAGTCATTCTTAGACACTGTTTGTCATAGAAATCAAGAGTTTAGTGATCTCAAAAGATTGCTCCAAACATAATTTTCTACAGGGAAATAAAATCAAACAAACAAACAAACAAACCAATTTCAGTGACAAACCACACTTAAGATTTCATTTTTCTCTGAATTGAAATAAAACGAGAAAACAATGTTGAAATGTAAAAACCTGACTGGGACTGCTGAACCTTGCTAAGTCTAATCTGCAGAGGACTCACAGGCCAACCAATGCATAATACAGAACAGAGAAAAGGATTTGCTCTTTATGTACAGAAATTATTTCATTTTCCTTTCTTCTATATCCCAAACCATATAAAACTTCCTTAGAGTTGCCCCCCAGTCCCAAAGAATACAATGACAGTTTGAGAAATCCTGAAGAAGTATTAGAACAGAGAGTTAGGGTATTATGTGTCAGTTACGTGGTAAAACAGATTAGTATTAACATAAGCCTGCAAAATTAAAGCAATCCCTACTTGGGAAAAATAGAGCGGATAAAATCTTACGTGTACTCCGGTGCAGAAATCGATGCCTGGAACCTTGAAATTTTATTTCTTGGGGCAGAATCTGATCTGTGCCACCTTAAATAATAATTACGTTTCTTTTACATATTCAGCTTTTATAACAAGAAAATGATTCTACTATGATTCTACTGTCACAATTCATTTTTGTGCCAACAATCAACCTCACTACTTCTTAAAAGTAAGTAAGGAAACAAAGTTCCGGCCCATTTAAACTTTTCTTTATGAGCTGTAGAATAAACTAGATTAGAGGCAGACAAAGGGTCAAGCGTAATAGTTTATAATCAATCTAAAAAAATAGGTTAAAGTAGGAAGAGCTCAACAATTTCTGTAGCAGATGTAACTGTAGCTGTATGGATAGTTTCTTGCTTACCAAATGAACAAAGCCCATTTTATGCACATCATACAAAGACCTAAGGTTAATTAGACATAAGAAAGCTCTATCTAGGAATTTAGTTATAAATAGTAGCATTAACAATGGCATGAGAATGGGCAAAATATCAAAATCTTTGTTTTTATTAGATATATAGAAAATGCCATGAAGGCAATTTAAAGAGAATAAAGTATTAATTAGCTCTTAACCTTTGTGTTACGAGGAACTTACATATAGACTTTTTTCCTTTATTTTCATCTAAACTCTGCCATCAATACTATCTACTTTGTAAAAGGTTGATATAATACTGAAGTAATCATGTTTTAATTTTAATGATATAAAAGGTCAATTAAGAGCCTAAACAGCAAGTCACAATTTAAATAGCAGGAAAGCCTACTAGAAGATTCTGTGGCCTTACAAACTACACAATTACACACAGAAGGTAATTGGACTAGAGCCGTTTTATCCACATTAGCCATACGACTAAACTGTGGAGTCTATTTACTATGTGTATATTTGAAAACAATTTTAGAAAAATGTGTTTCATGGGTCTGTTGACATCTGCCAATAAGATACCTTAGGAAAACAGACACTGAATCATTAATGGTTGAACCTTTTAGATAGTCTTCCATAAAGGAGATATATATTCATTTTAACCTAACTTCTTCCTTATGTGATCCTTCAGGATAACTCCAACTACCATGAGAGACTCCAAGTCATCAAAGAACTCAATTTTTCCTTGCATCCAACATAAAAGAACAAAAATTTCAACAAAGCAAACAAAAACTTACATTTGGGATACAACTTCACTGATTAGGTAGAGATGCCAGTGAATTTGTTCATATGATTTCTTTCAAGAGAAGACAAAAATAGTCTTCTTTCAATTCTGATTATTAACCTACTGCCCCCCAAAGAGCCCACTCTGTACCATTTTGCCCTGCAGCGAGGTCTCAACTCTAACTTAATATGGTACACTGTAAGAACGGAAACTGTACTGTGCTCTAGTTATTCTGTAAGCTCTCAAAGGAGATGCGTCATCGCTGGGTGTTTGCTGAGGTCCCAGAGAAGCTAACATGATGCTTGACATCACAAAGGGTTCCTGATGAGTTCATGAAGAGTGACCAAAAAGTGAAGGAGAAAGAATATTCAGTTTCCTTAAAAGTGACAGACACACAGAAGAGAAAAACAGGACTGAAAAGCTGTCACAACAGACAAAATTGTTAGACTGTATAACTACAGAAAGTACAAGGTGCTATCCATCGACGTAAAACAGATTTTAAAAACTGAGATTTAGAAAAAGATATGTACAGACAAAATACAGAAGAAAATCTACAATGACTTTTTCTACAAACAAAGCTACAATGCTGTGATTCTACTCACATGGAATCGTTTCTGACCAGCTGTCCATTCTGGCGAACAGCATTCTCACTCATAGAACGTTCTCTTTTTAGCCTGCCAACTGCTCGGATCTGTTAAGGCAAAAGCAAAGGGAAGGAATGGAATATTCTTAGTAGCTTAGAAGCTATTTAGCATAAAAAAAACACAGAAAACTTCGTCCAAGACTACTCAAAAAAATACAACGAGCTAAGAAAAGCCAGTCAAGAAGCAAAACCTGTGCATTACAGACAGGTAAGACTTGGTCTTAAATTTTCTTTTTCCTTTCTCTTTGTGTATGTATGTGTGCTGACACCAACCTCAGGCCTCCACATGCATGTACACACACATACCTTTTAAGGTTAACCCAAAAATGTAACAGCCATGATCAAGTATATTTTATTCATGCATAGCGAGTACTACTGTGTTGGTTTATAAGAATCTGATTGGGACTTGCCTGCCTGCCTACTGTAGCAGCCACGGCTGCTTTCTTTAAAATAGAATAGCTTTTCCACATGGGAGGGATGGAAGGGAAAAGCTGCTTTGCTCCAGGCTACACCCTGGAAGTTGGGTCATAAGCCCTTTTATGTCTAGATATATGGTACAGGTACACAGCACTAGAGACAACACACACAAGCATTAATAGTCTCCTCTAGTGTATTCAAAGTCCAAACAATATGCATAAACAACAAAAGCCCTTTTATGCTTTTGTTTACTGGTTCTCTAGACTTGTATTAAACCCATCACCACTTTAAAATCTATTCATTTTTTAAATGGTAGCTTAGTATTTTAAAATTGTAAAATGGTTTGTACAAGTTACAAAGCAATCACAGGTTAAGAAAAATCAGACAATACAGTTAACAAATGTAATGACAAAAGGTTGAGAACAACAACAAAATCTGTTTAAAAAAGACCTCAGCATTTGCCCTACACTCTTTTTTAAGGTCTTTGTTTTAAAACAATGCAGCACAAGTTGGCCCAGAATTTGTGATTTTCCTGTTTCAGCCTGTGAAGTGCTGGGATTACATGTGTGTACTACCCCCTCCAGGCATAATTCTTGCTCTCTCTGGGACCTTGACTGGAGCAATGGGGAAAAGTAGGAGGTTGTGGACAGAACACCTTGGGTGGACATCTTCCCCACTGCAAATATGATCAATTTCCAAAACTTAAGAGTAACAAGAACAGCTGAGACAATGATTAAGGTTATGGGACAGAGGCATGAGCAATGTGTCACTGTGAAGAGGTCTTGCCTATGACAAGGGTATGCTGGTTAGTTTTATGCCAACTTGATACATTCTAGAGCTATTTTGGAAGAGGAAACTTCAATTGAGAAAATGCCCCACGACTGCCCTGTGGGCAAGCCAGTGATTCGTTTTCTTTACTGATGGTCACTGTGGGTGGTGCCCACACAGGGCTGCTGGCTCTGGGGCTACAGGGAAATAAGTGAAGTGAGCCTTGGAGAGCAAGCCTGTAGTCAGCACTCCTCCACGGTCTTTATGTTAGCTCCTGTCAAGTCCTTGGAGAGCAAGCCTGTAACAGCACTCCTCCACGGTCTTTATGTTAGCTCCTGTCAAGTCCTTGGAGAGCAAGCCTGTAACAGCACTCCTCCACGGTCTTTATGTTAGCTCCTGTCAAGTCCCGATTTGATTTCTTCAATAATGGACTGTTATATGGAATTGAAACAAACTGTTTACTCCCCAAGTTGTATTTGGTCACAGTGTTTAACCACAGCAAGAGAAACTCAAGACAAGGGTACAGTTGGTAGCTAAACAAAGACTGGGTGCAAGTGAATGAATCATCCATGGGTGTATGTGCACATTATAAAACCCCAAAAATGGTTTTCGTTTTAACACTTTGCTTGTTCTGGACTCCCAGCTCCTCTTCCCATGGATAAGGGGGAAGAAAAGAGAGTAAAACAATTTGTCACTGAATTGTGATGAGATTCATATGCATGAGTTTTCTGATTTTATTTTTAGCCATTTCAGGACATACTGGAGCATTAACTGAATACCTGGAAGTCATTATCATCAATGAATATATGGGTACACTAGTGTGGCTTATTATAATTCAGGTCAGCTATGGTCTGCTTCTCATCTTACGGTGGTTTGATCAACTATATTGGACCATCATAGGGTACTGACAACTACCTGCTGCCTTGAATGCTTGCTAGGTTAACTTCTGACAGACACCCAGGGCTTTCTGCGTAATCTTCAGCCTCCAGGAGCACTTAGTGCTAAGCATACCCATGATAAGACTGTTTGAGCTGGATATCAGCTCTGGCTGTACATCTGTACACAACTGATGCAGGATTTGACTGCTTCTACTTAGGCTTGTTGGACTGAACAAAAGCTCCCTTTGTGAAAATATTCTTTTCTTGTTTTCCAAAATTAGGTCCTGGTTTTCACAGGCCAAATGAATGCTCTTCCTAGATCACCTGATACTTCTTGTGTGCATATGGGGGTACAGTGCTCTTCTGATTTATTTTACATATGAATAGCATTACTGTACTTCTCTCTAAAGTAGGAACAGCTAATTTGGGGTCTGCTTTCTCTTTGTACGTAAGTGAACATTTTAAAGAGCCTTTGGAAGTTATTACAGTTAATCTTTCCAGAGCATACTTCTGCTTGACAGACAGGACATGATGGTAGGTTCCAAATCTCTAGTTTGAACACACTCTTCAAGGTACAAAGTGCACAGGCATAATTTCTACCTCTTCTTCATAGACCTCTTTTCATGTCCTCTGAAAGATCTTACCCTGGCACTAGCTACCTAGGGAAGTTCCTTTTTGAGAGGTAGTGTTGATGCAAAAGTCTCTGTCTCCCTTGTCACACAGTCAGATCTACTCTAAGAACTTTCAGAATGGCCATGATTCAAACACTCAAGTTTGAGGCCCTGTTCACATGGCTTACTGCACAGCTCTTTATTAATTTCGGTAGGTAGGATTACCAAGCAATGTTTTTTGTCTAGAGGTGCCTTCCAAATATTAGTAAACATTGCACATATTGTCTTAGGGTTACTATTGCTAAGATGAGACACTCTGACCAAAAGCAAGTTAGGGAGGAAAGGGTTTATTCAGCGTATGCTTCCACATCACAGTTCTTCACTGAAGGAAATCAGGACAGGAACTGAAACAGGGCTGGACCTGGAGGCAGGAGCTGATGTCATGGACAGGTGTTGCTTACCAGCTTCCTCCTCATGGCTTGCTCCTCATGGTTTGCTCGGTCTGTTTTCTTATAGAACTCATGACTATTTAAGTCCACGAATGGCACCACCCACAATGGGCCAACCTCCCCTGCCCCAATCAATAACTAGCTTGCTTACAACCCAAATTTATGCAGGTTATGAAGATATTTTCTCAATTGGGGTTCCTTCCTATCAGATGACTCTAGCCTGTGTCCAGTGGATATAAAATTAGCCAGCATGCATACTCAAAGAGTCCATCGATTTCCCCGTTATTAAAGAACTTCAGAAGCTCTGTGTGTACTATGTTATCTCCTCACCTCGTTCTATTGTCCTGCTGAGACTATGCAGATGGAAAACTTACAGAGGGCAGGCGTATACTATACTTTTTACTGCAGTGCTTCATACATAAAATCTCAAAAATGGTTGCCAAATTAAATTAAATTTTAGAAGTAACTTGGATAATTTTGGGCCATAATTGCAGTGCTTTTCACTAAGTAAGAAGATATGCAGGATGTTCATTCTGGTGTCTATGAGCGTGTGAGCTCATTCACCTAAGAAGAAACTAAATGTAAAAGAGTATGCACTGACCTGGTTTACATGAAATACATAACATAACGAAAATTAAAGTAGACAGAGGAGTGCCAGTTGTAATAAAATGTATGTCAGCACATTGTCTTTAAGAACAGGCCTCGATACTGGTCTTAAGTCAACGTCATTGGCAAGACTTTGATTTTACTGTTAATCTCTTTAAGTCCATTTTAACACCAACTTTCTGTCAATAGGGAAATCACTGTTACTAACTTGGGGGGAGCCTCATATCAAGCTGCAGGAATGGGCAGTGTCAAGAGAAAGGGTTTCTTAGTTTTCTTTGCCAGATGATTCCATAACAAAATGGCAGAGTAATTATTTCTTAGTGCAAAGCTTCCTTTCCCAGGAAGAGTAGTAGTAAAGCACTTGCCTAGCAGGTCCAAGTGCTGGCTCAATCTCCAGCACTCAGAGACCAAAAACAAATTTTGAGACTCTCTGCATCATTGTAGGTATAACAGTTATAGCTGTTCTTCTTTTAAGTCTACATAAATGGTAGCAATACTTGTTCCAAGATTTTCACGTCTCCACCACATAACTGTTAAATTACAAAACCCAAACAAACCCATATTACCTTATTTAGGGAACTGTAAAATCAACTGACACCAATATGCCACATGGAAAACTTCTAACATATACGGCTAATGCATGCTTTGTAGCTTAACTCTTCTTTAACTTTATCCTATATTCTTTCAAATACAAGAGAATGTAACTCTACTTACTTCTTCATTTTGAGGAGTTGGAGGTGGTCTTTCTAAATCCAGAAAATCTAGCGGCCTTTCACTCAGTGTGAGCACTCGTGGTGGTGTTTTCAGTGCCAGAGGTTTAAAGGGAGTGGATTGGATAAGGTCAAGATCTGCTGGTCTTGAAAATGAATTGTCTTCATTATTTCCTAGGGGGAAAAGGGGGCGGGGGTGTTTGTTTAATGTTTTACGTCCTGTCAGATTTGTATTACAACCTACCTGACAGCAGTAGTTTCATTTTGCTATTTGGTATTCAACAATTATTTAACACCATGGTGCAGAAATTATTATATGTGTGTGTGTGACCAAAAACAAACAAAAAACTCAAGCAACCTGTCTCTAAGTATACAAAGAAAATTTCAAATTGGCAAAACATTTGAATACATGATTCGAACGACCAACGTCCCCTATAATCTTGCTCACATTGGAACACTTGTTCCCCAGTTGATGGCACTATTTGGGGAGGTTTAGGAGGCAATGAAAGTATGGCAGGGGAGCTCTGAGATAAAAAGCCTTACTCCATTCCCAGTTCTATCTCTCTGCTTTGGGATCATAGTTCCAGATGTGAGCTCTCGGTCTGCTGTTCCAGTCACCAAACCTCTCCAGGGACAGTGATGGACTTCTATCCCTCTGCAACCATAAACTCAAATAAACTCTTCCTTCTACAAATTGTTTTGGTCATGTTGTTTATCACAGCAATAGAAAAGTAACCAATACGAAAAGTAAGTAAGTTAAAACCACATGCATACATGTTCAAAATAATCAATCATTACAGAAATGGATATAAAACAACTAAAACTAACAAACATTGATTGAAAAGAAACATGGCATGCCAACTTGAAAAAGAATTTTTCAACATTTGAAAAAGTTAAATATAACTTAAAGTCATTTCACTTCTAGAGATATGAAGGTATATATATAAACTCCTAAAAGTTTGTACATGAATATTCCTATGTATTTCATCCTATGAATCTCAAAAAGAAAACAGCACAAATGTCCATTAAATATCAATAAATAAATCAATGATAGATATTCCTTACCAGTTGACTGGAATGAACACATAACACTTGCAACAATGTGGAGGAGTCTCAGAAAAGCATTACACTGGCCATGCAAGCAAGCCTAAGTCTGCAATTCCGCACTCAGAAGCTAAGGCAGGAGGACCCTGAGTGCCTCAGAGGTACACTAACTCTCTGTCCCCACATAAAAACAAAAGTGGAAATAACAGGGTTTGGGGGGCAGGCCTGGACTTGAGCAGTACAGAGGCCGGAGGAGGATGAAAGGACAAGGATGGGGGCTCAGCAGCACGCAAACTCGAGGGCAGCATGGCGAATGTAAACTCTGCCTCAAGGAACAGCAAGTCGAGCTCAGAGGGATAGCATTCGCCCAGAGTGCATAAGATCCTAGCTTCAAAGCCCCACAGTTGAAGAAAAAAAGGAGAAAAAAATTACTCTTAGCAAAAGAAACTAGGCAAAGCAGAATATATTGTATGTCTCCATTTACAGGTGATTCTAAGACAAATCTACTGTCTAAGTACAGAAAGGAGATCATGGCTGCTGAGAGCTGAAGGATTGGAAATGATGGAGAATGGGAACAGGAAGTTTTTTGAGGTGACAATGTTCTGTAACAGGACTGCGGGGGTTACATGCATTTGTAAAACTTGTAAAAATACCTTTTCTCAATATTTTGAAAAACCGAAATGTTCATAAAAATAAAGAAAAGATTTATTGGGGGCACTTTTAATCAAGTGTGAGATACCTGTAACAACGATCCTCTCTGGGACTTGCATAATAACACCGGCATTGGGAACTCCTTCTTGAAATCCTTGTTCCAGGTCAGCATTTGCTGGCGCCACTTTTAATTTTTCCGGGACCCTCATTCGCTGACTAATACCTTCGGTGTATTCCATTTCATACTGAATTCGACTAATTTCTGCCATCTCAGCAGCAGTGGGAGAAGGAAATGCTGCCCCACTCACCCTACAGAAGGAAAACATGAAGATCAGGATAACTGAGTATGCAGATGTCAATTCCTCTACGCAGCGATGTCAGAAGACAATACCTTACAGCAGAAAGGGCAAAAGGCAACTTCTCACTTATAAGCGAAAGGAAAACCAAATCAAAGAAAACACCTTCCTCAGCATAAAGCTCTGACTTATTTGAAAATGAACCTTGAGGACACTGAGTAGGTGCAAATTTCTAAAGTATTATATAACCACAATACAAATGCATACACATAAGCATTCTCTGTGTAAGCAAATATGCATGTAAGCAAATGTGCAATTCAAAAACGCCTGAAACAAAATTAAAAATTCCCAATCAGAAGGCTAAGAGCATAGTTCAGAGGTAGAGTGCTTGTTTAACATGCATGAAGCCCCGGTCCAATCTTTAAAACTGTAAAGGAAAAAAAAATCCTAATTATGTGGAAGGATATGCCTGGGCTTAATAGCAATGAAATCAGAAATTGGCATCATGCAAGAAATAAATCCTGTCAACAATGAAAATCAGAATCCAAAGGTAAATAAGGCTAATGCTCAATTTACCAAAAAAAAGTATAGCTCCCTCAAAATTACATAGTGCAAATCAAAACTTCTTATTACAAATGAATCTGATGACTGAGATGCAATGAATATCAAATACATGATTTATATCAATAAATCCTTAATGCACACATTTATTTTCAGGGCTTAAATGTTCACATACTAACCTATATTTAGGATCATATTCATACATGAGTTTTGAGAAGCATCAAATATCTTTGAGGGAAAATAGTACAAATGCATTGAGTAACCTTCTAAATTGGAGAGGGATCCATGATTCCAGGAAGATGGAGTCGAAAGAATGCTGCCCCCAAATAAAAAATGCTAAGGAAAGCACGGTTAGCTTCTGGCAAGCAGCTTTGAAGCTACTGTCTGTCCAACCTATAAAGCCAGCTCAACTGAAAAAAGTCTCACTGACCTTCCTAGTGGTGTGTCACTGCCCGTTCTCTTACTCATTTTAACAGAGCAAATGCGTCTACAGTAGCTATTGATACTGCTACCCTGTAGCTGTTTACAACAACTCCCTACAGATCTGAACTGTTTTTGGAGGTGTACATAACAACACGGACACTGCTTTTCCAGCTGTAAAAAAGAAAGAATAAAAATCAGTATTTCAACAATTCATTTCATAAGAGAACTATGAATAAAAGTAGTTATTTACTTAAAATGGCTTGATTTGAGAATCCAGATTTCAGATGTCTCAACTGTCAATCTACAGCATCTCACAAGTCAGAAAGATGGTATCAAGCATAGTCGCTATTTAATGATTTTGCAATAAGAGTAATTGAAAGTTCTATCACTATCTAAAAAAAAGTGAAGTGAGATTGGGGGAAATATGGCTGCCAGAAAACTCCTCTCATCACACTCTAAGAGGATATAAAATAATCATGAAGAAAATGCAAGGCTAAAAGTAAATGTATTTGAGGTTGCCTAAAAATTTGGTGCATAAGTGGTTTCCTGAGAAGGAAGCCAAAGTACACTAAGTTCTCAGAAAAGTATATTATAGGTCAAGAGCAATAAAACATTAAAGACAACATAAATATCTTAATCACGGGTTATTTTGCAAATTAGTTTAAGGCAATATAACTATCCTTTTGTTTTTTGGGACAGGGTTTCTTTGTGTAACAGTCTTGGCTGTCCTGGAACTCACTTTGTAGACCAGGCTGGCCTTGAACTCAGAAATCCACTTGCCTCTGCCTCCCAAGAACTGGGATTAAAGGTGTGCGCCATCACCACCTGGCTCAATATAGATGTCTTGCCACCATCACTTTTTTTTTTTTTTTTTTTTTTTTTTTTTGGTTTTTCGAGACGGGGTTTCTCTGTAGCTTTAGAGCCTGACCTGGAGCTAGCTCTTGTAGACCAGGCTGGTCTCGAACTCACAGAGATCCACCTGCCTCTGCCTCCCGAGTGCTGGGATTAAAGGTGTGCGCCACCACCGCCCAGCACACTTTTTTTGTTTTAAAGGAGAAATGTACTCTAGGTCTTAAAGTATACTCCTTGGAGGTTGCTTAGTGTGGTAAACCTACTTAGATTACGATTGCTAACTAGTTTCTCTTAATTTTTTTTTCTTTTTTGCCTAAATGTCTGCTGTTTAAGGAACTGACATGCAGATGCCTTAACAACTAAGAAAACAGAGCCAAAGAAAAACTTTTACTTACAAATGTAAACTAACAGGCTTGCTATTTGGCACTATCTGCTTCTGGGCTTCATATTAAATCCTTCAACTGCTCCAATGTGCATGTGCTAGATTGAGAGCCACTTTTGTCCCTGTGGGAGAAAAATATAGTGATTGAGAAGCTAGATGATGCCATTATTAGAGACCTAGCTGGAAATTCTTCAAATAAAAATACACAACTTGACACTAAGAAACAAAACAAACAGAGAAAGAATTCCAAGCTTGCCACAAGTTTTAGTGTTATGGACAGGGCCCTGTGACTAGTCACCATGTAAGGCAGTGCTTCTCAACCTGTGGGTTTTAACCCCTTTGTTGTCACATCAGATACCCTGCATATCAAGTATTTATATTATGATTCATAACAGTAGCAAACTTACAGTTATGAAGTAGCAATGAGATAATTTTATGGCTTGAGGTCACAACATGAGGAACTGTATTAAAGGGTCGCAGTGTTTGGAAGGCTGTAAAGTAAGACTTATGTAAATGTAAAGTAAGACTTATCTTGAAAGCTGGCAGGCCAAAGACAAGTTCAAGTTAAACTATTGTATATATACATCTCATCTATTTAGTAAGGAAATTCAGTTAAATTTTCATTTTAAAACATAGAACCAGAAATAAATACTGTATAAAATACATAAAAACACAGAGAGGGCTGAGTCTCTCTCTCTCCATATATATATATATATATATTTATATATCTGAGTGGTGAATAATCCTAGCATTCATGAGGCTGAAGCAGAAGGAGTTCAAGGCCAGCTTACATCACACAGACTACCTCAAAAGTCCTACAACAGAAAAGCAGAGCATATCAAGAAAATGAAATGTCCCACCTAATCTTATGTTTGGCCTCACTTGAGTTTGGTGAGGCCTAGTGTGACTTCCTAAGCCTCACTTGAGTTTGGTGAGGCCCAGTGTGACTTCCCGAGAGTAACTTGTTCCTGGGAGCATATGTCAATGTTCTCCACATTCCATCTCATGACAGGTATTCTAACTCAGGAATCTTTAGTTTGAAAAGTCTCAGGAACCAAAAACAGACAGGTGTCACTGAAAGGACTTTAACTTCCTCTGAAGTTAAACGACCTAAATTTCAAAAGTAAAGAAAACTTTTCTGTTAACTTTCTGTTGCCTCAGTGTTTAATTTTTATGTTTCAATAAAATAAATGAGATCTAATTACTTTTCTTCCTCATTAAATTTGATACTTTGGATAACATCCTTTGGTGCCAAATAAACTTAATTTGGGGCTAAGGTTTTAATTCCACATGCTTTGCCATTTAGAGTCTGCTCGGTAGTCACTACATGACTGATGTATAACTTGAGAAAAATCTTCCTTAGATTCTTAAGTGATGTCACAGTCTGTGTCCTGGCCATTCCCAAACATCAGTAATATTTTCCAAATTCATTGGGGTCCCACACTGAATTTCTTCTTTAATGTGCCTTTAATTTTTTTAAACGCAAATCTATTTTTAAAGGAAATATTTAATCAGTGCCTTAGGACATAAACTTGCTGTATGCATAAGTACATGTAACAAAACCAAAACTATTACAAAATATAGGTCAAAGTGGATGGAAGGCTTTAATGTAAGAATTGACGACACTGAACCTCCTAGAGGAGAACAGGCAAAAACCTTGAGGCTACAGAGGCACAGCTTTCTGCAAAGGACTCCAAGGAGCCCAGGAAATAATAGCAAGAACTGGCAAATGGCACTGCATAAAATAAAAGTTTCTAAACAAATTAGAATGGAGAGTGAGTTTACAGAATTTTTGTCTGCTAGACTTCCGAAAGGGGACTCAGATCTAGAATTTATAAAGAACTCAAAAATTAACAGAAAGAAGCCCAATCCAGTATCTATTAACAACAACAACAAATTCACAAGAGTAAAGAGTGACAGAAAAACCTAAAACGAGGTAGCTCTACCGGACAGGAAGGGAGACAAGACACAGTTACTCCCCGAGCAGCAGCTCAGTAAAAAGCAATCCTTAGGAACATCACAGACAACACCACTGAGAAAGCTATCTCAATTCACAAGTCCTTGAACCCCCCCCCCCAAAAAAAAAGAGATCCAGCTCCCCACACTCCTCCTCAAACAATCTAAGTGCCTGCTCAGAATACTAACTAGGACTGAACCGTCCTACTTTCTCTTTTTAGTTTTTCTCTGGGGAATCTCATTAGTAGTAGCCCAGGGGCTGAGAATGTTTCTCACACGGGGTTTGGGGGGCGGGGGCGGGGGCGGGTAGACACACATTCTCATTCACTGTCTCCCCGCGGAAGCCGGCATAGCACTACTGGGCTCAAGCTTTAGTCCTCTGCAATTAGAAAGCACCACTAATTCAGGCAGCGCGCTGTTCTTTCTTCCCAGAGAATGCGCCTCGCTCCTAAGCCAAGACTCTGGTTTTTGCAATTAAGACAAGAGCTCATTTTTGCGAACGGAGGTCGGGGGCTATAAAGGCCCCGGAACCCAGCTCCGAGAGGGCACCCCAAAGAGCGAGCCGGCATAGCCACCAGCGAGCAAAGACAAACGTTTTGGCCAGCTGAGGGCCTCCCAAAGGCCTTTCTTGAATTACACGGGTTTTACACGCGTACACACAAAACGCGTACACACAAAACCGCGACAGGCTCAAGGTCATACTGTGAGGTACCTCGGCCCTAGGAAGAGGTGCGCAAAAACAAAAACAAACAAAACCCCAGGTCCAAGCTTACAGACTTCCTCCCGCTTCCTAACCCCGAATAGGTGGGGGTTTTTTGTTGTTGTTTGCTTGTTTGTTTTGTCATTAATTTGGATATTTGTTCCACAGAACAAGATGCCGAGGTAGAAAGGGTGAAGAAGCCGGCCCTTGATAACAGCAGGGCAGGGACCTAAGGACAAGCCAAGGCCGGGGCCGCTCCGCCCGGCCGAGGAGGCGGGGGTCACGGCTGTGGCGCTAGGCCCGGAACCCCGCTTGGGGAGACTACAGCACTCACCCTGGGCCCGCTGGAGGGTCCCCGGAAAGGGCCGCCGCCCACCGGCTCCGGGGCGCTCGGGCGAGCACTCGCAGAGGCCGTTGGCCGAGCGCACCAAGGCGCCCGGGCAAAGCAGCGGCGGAGCGGCCGCAGCGGGCCCGGACAGACGCGAGAACGGCCAGGACTGGCCCCTTCTAGGAACCGTAGCGGAAGTAGGTTCCTAGTCATGTGACAGAGGAAGGGCGGAAGTTACGCTTAGGCTCGTGAGACGTCCCTAAGGAGCCATTTTTGTTGTGGGCAAAGCGCTCCCTCCTCAGGTTAAACCGCTCATGTTCTTAGACTGGATTCATGTTGGGGGACTTTTAGACATCGCGCTCTTTGAGAACCTCGCGTTTGCAAGGTAAACTAGTAGCCTGTTTTAAAGAACCGCCTGAATCAAAATTCGTATCGTGCGAGGCCCGAGAATTTGCATATATAACTAAATATTGGGAGTAATTCCTCAACACTCTAATTTTGGTTTTTCCTAAAACATACAAATTAAGAATCCGAGAAAAGGGGGAAGCTAAATTTCCCCCTTGAAAATAATAGCTGTCAGAACTCTCTTTCAAATCTAATCACCCAATTTATGGCAATTTATGGCTCCTCTCTGGAAGAACAAGGCTGGAAAGCAAAAACCAGGCTAGCTCCCTCATAGATGAATAGAAGAAGCCAAATCAGGAAAAACGACGTGTTTCATTAACAGCCTAACTACCTTATGCACTGTGTTGCATCCCTGGCATCCAGGGCTGAAAAGATTTCTCTCTTTTCCATCCACTCCTATCATAGTTGAACCTGTTGGCTCACTTTAGAAATCCCAGTACTGGGACTTGGGAGGTAGAAGCTAGAGGATCAGGAGTTCCCGGCCAGCCTAGGCTATGTAGTGAGTGGGAGGCCTGTGACATCATCTATATCAAACATGCACATTCTTTTCCTTGTGGTTATTCCCTACTAATAAAGTATAACACATCTATATTGTGTTAAATATATGTAATCTAGAGACAACTTCAAGTCTTTGTGGACATAGGGTACTTGCAAACACTAAACCATTTTGTAGAAGAGACAAACATATGTAGATTTGTATAGAGCTGTGTTTCTGGAATAAATCTCTCACTCCCTTATGCAAGGGAAGAGTATTTACTCAAGTGGTGCAGTCTTGAATATAAAGCTATTCCAAAGCCAATCTTTGGCTTATTCCAACAATAATCACAACACTTAGGAGCCAGAGGTAAGAGGATGAGGGGAGTTTCGGGCTTGCCAGCACCACCAAATGTACCCTGTTCTCAAAACAACAAAAACTTAAACAAGGAAAGCTTTAGATGATACTCCAGAAATGTTATCATCTTTCAAAATACTTTGGCAAGCTTTCTGAATTGCACTCTTGCATCCTTCCTAATATTGGTGTAGGATAAGTAAAATTTCCCTTTACCCTATTAAGAACTCAGAATCTAGTTAAGTTGACTTAAAACAGTAGCTGAACAGAAGGGAAGAATACAACTTTTATTTAGTAATATTTGCTTGTATGTTGAGCATAGGGAAATGAGGGCCCAAAGAGACACTTGGGATCCAAAATTTCTATCAGAAACTGGCCATTGTAGTACATTGTAAAAATGTGAGACAACATTTTGGGGGGCCAGGAATTTGGCCTAAAGGGATTTGGCCCAGGGTATTAGATAAGTGATTAGGAAGATGGGAGTTAAACTAGGTTGTTTGTTTTTCTCACCTTGTCTATATGACTGTGGCTATAAGAACGACTTCCTCCTGGTACAAGGAAGTTAGCTTACATGTGCAAGTTTTATTTTACACTTTTTAATTCCTTTTTCTCAAAATAATCTTTATTGCAAAGTGGTCTATTGTGGGTGCTGTGTCCTGCTACTTTACAGTGACAATCTTTTTTCATGTATAGATTAAGTAGTAGTATCTGTCATTCCAAGTCAGTGCCTTTAGGGTAAGTCGGGGTTAAGCTGGGTAGATCATGTGTGATCAAGACATTTAAAAATGAAGGTCCTACTGTTTATTAGTCCCTATACTTCTTCAATGTTACAGATTGATTTTTTTTGTCTATAGCCCCCCTTCTTTTCAACAAAAAGTCTTCTGAAGTAACTATTTAAAAAAAAATAAAGATCCATAATCAACTTACGAAACCCAAGTCTTCTCCTGTAACCCTGATTTATCATTTATCTCTGGCATCATCTGAGTCTATTAAACAAGACTGTTTGACAGCATGTCACCTAACCTAATGGTGTAGTACAGTCTTCAAAAAGGGGGTGAGAGGGAGGGCAGGGGTGTGTGGTATGGAGAGCATTTTTCTCCCTATTCATATGGAGAATCTGTTCTTTACTGTGTTGTAGATTCATGCTGGGTCTTCCTTTTCTTCTCTCACTGATGTGGACATTTCTGTTTATGACTACAGCCTTATAGTATATAAATCCAAAGAATATGATCCATTTAGTTTCATCCTGTTGAATGACTTCTAGCCATTACTATTTACGCTTCCCAATAGGACTTAAATTTAATAGGGTTTTATATCCAAAAATGTTTTCTTTTTTCACTTCAGATATTCTTTCTTCAGATACACTTTTCAGTATAACAAGATTTTTTTTTAGCCATCAAGATTCAAAATACTATAGTTATCATCTACTGTCTTAATTTGATGGTTATTTTGGGTGAGAATGAATATTAAACAGTAGCAGATTTAATATTTTTAACTTCAAAGTTGTTTATTGTTTTTACAGTGGCTATTATTTTTATAAAACAAAACAAATTTATTTCCATTAAAAGAACGAAAACCTGATACAGTTTTCCTTTCAATTTTATTTTGTCAAAATGATAGAACTTTAGTTATATTTACAGAAATATTAGTACATTGTAACATATCATATTTTTTTCAGGATATAACAACATAAAATAATCAATATATTTTAAATAAGTTTAACTTTGTTATACAGAACATATTAAATTAAGTTTAGTGGTAGTAAATTACATTTGAAGTATAGAAAAATCCTTGTGAAATTAACAATAAAATTCAAATTTAAACATTTTTAATACTTTTATAAATAATAATGTTTATCTTGCAAAAACAAGCAGTTGACAAGTTGGTTGTTCTAGCACACTGTGAAATTCTGAAGTTGAAGCACCAAATTTAAAACAAACGTTTTGTTAATCAAGTTAAACATTTTAAAAGATTTATTTATATGTTAGTGTCTGTGCCTGTACAAGAGAATGCCACCTAGGTATGGGTGTCCTTGGAGACCAGTTGGATCTCTTTGAGCTGGAGTTACAGGCAGGTGTGCGCTGCCTGACCTGGGTGTTGGGAACTGTACTCTGGTCCTCTGTGGAGCAGCCAGTATTCTTACCCACTGAGCCATTTCTTCAGCAAGAGGAAGTTAAATTTTAACTTCATAATTTACTCATAGACATTTGAGAAGTAATGTCTATGGACTGTATTTTAATGCTCGCCCTGAGAAGCGTGGCTGAATAACTGTTGATATGGCTTCATTGGGATTTACGTGTTCAGTGTTGCCTGTCTTTCCCCCAGAAGTCAAATACTGATAAGAGGACCAGAGGAAAAAGAGGTCTGGGGGCAAATGGAAGGCAGCCATTTGACATCAGCACCAGTCTGGTAGTAAAATGGATTTCCCTGAAACTCAAACACCTGTGGGTTTTTAAAAAAGGCAATGGTGAAGGGGTTGGGGCCAGTTTCTTGGATATTTGCCTAGTGAGCAGAGTGCACCAGAATCATGGGGGAAAACTTTTAAAACAAAATTCTGGGAGGCTGAGATAGAAAAATTGTGATGAGGGGAGGGCAGCCTGGTCTATATGATGAAATGCCTCTCAACAAAATGAAAGAGACTTCTGGTCTCCAACTACAGTTTCTAATTTCGTAGGTTTGGAATATTCTGGAATTGCATTGATAACAAGCTCCTGGGTGCTGCTGCTACGACTACTCAGGGGCCATACTGGTCAAGGCTAGTTCCTTTTTACAGCTAGAACGGACAGTGGGTGGTTTTTGAATAGGAAAGTTAGGTGAAATATATAATTGAAATGAGATGTTGCACGTCTTAGTTCAGGTGTAAATATGTCTTGGCACCTGTCACGTTAGTTATAGAGAATATCAACCCTTGTCTATGTCCTTGGGTCACATTTTCCAATACAGAGTAGTTGAGATTCCAGCACCCGCCTGAACATAAGTATCAGCACCATCAGCTCCACCTTCGTGGATCAAGAAATGTAAGCTTCACCTCATGATGCCTGGCCTCCATGAATCATCAAATACTACAACTATTTGACTTATGAAATGTTCCTGTTTTCTTAATAGTTTTCAAGCTTTTGTTTCTGGGGTGACTACAAGAAGTTAAAGATCATGAACTTCTTTAGCATAGATCTTATTTTTTTAATTTTAAAATTTTGCGCACATTGGTATGTGACTCTGTGTGTGTGTGTGTGTGTGTGTGTGTGTGTATACACATGTATGCACACAGAGGGGCCAGCAGTAGGTATCAGATCCCCTGGAACTGGAGTTATAGGTCACTGTGAATCACCCAGTACAGGTTACTGAACCAGGGGCTTCTGCCAGAGCAACAAGAGCTCTGCACCGGCCTTATAGTTGTTACTTTTAAACTTTTTCTCAGGCCTTCTGAATTGTAATGAACTATTGGAAATCGTGATAAAAGAAAAGAACAAAACAATAAGGAGGGGAGAGCTACACCTATATATGAGATTGTATGAGATTGGTTGGTTGGTTTTGGCACGCGCGCGCGTGTGTGTGTGTGTGTGTGTGTGTAGGGAAGGTCTTGCATTTGTCTTTACACAAAGAATAAGTTGCCTTCTCATGATTGGATCAGAAGCAAACCTGTCTGACTACCTTCCCCTGAGACCAAGCTCAGTATATAGGACATAGGTTAGTACTGAAGAAAATACTTGTTGGGCTGAATTAAGTAAACTTGGGAATGTATCAATATACTTAAAAGCAAGTTTTAAGACAAACAGTAAGGTTTACACCCAGTGGTCTCTCGCTCCACATGGTTGGTGAGAATATATAACATAAAAACGTGTGTGTGTGTGTGTGTGTGTGTGTGTAAAGTTTTCCAAAGGATAAGTTAGAAAAGTAACAAAGGAACAAATCTGTAAAATTGTGTTATGAACTATTTCGATCAAAGAAAATGTTTGGAGTCTGTTATACCAGCAAATGCCTCTCATTCTTCCCTGGCTTATTGAACTACTAGTGAAATTCTTTAAGGCCAGTATTTATAGGAATGGGGATAAAGTGCACATTTAGTAAATTGTTTCCTTGTTACTTGTGAGAACATTGAGAACAAGAGAAATATTTCAGTGTATGTGTATAACATTCTAGTAAAAATTAACCCCCTAAGGGTAAACATTTTATCCCCTTTCAATCTATGGCCATAGTAAAATAGCAAATAGACATCGTCAACAAAACAGAAAAAAAAAAAGCCCATACTTTATATCCGAGCCTATTATGATTCCCTTCAAGAAGTTTCCTTTGGTCCTAGCTTTGGACATATTTAAATGAGTCCTGAAACATCATGAACCTCATCTATGTGTGTTCTTGGGCATTATACATCTCAACAGGTCTGACTATCCAGTTCTTGTCATGATGTGTTTTATACTGTATAACACCATTTCCTTCTCTAGCTGAAGTCTAAGGTCTCAGAAAGGAGGTGGGAAGAAACCACATTCCTTAGGTCAAAGTGGGACAAGGAACACACTGAACATCCCCTGGACCAACTCTCCCTTAGCTTTCAGTTCAGGCTCCACAGAGACATCATTTTGTCAGTGCTTTGTGTACAAGCAGAGTGTGATTTCAGTGATATTTTGTGGGAAGCTGTTGCCTTCCTAGAGGGGACTTTGAAACCACACAGGTTTACAGACCCATACCACGGACTAGCTTGAATGGAACGCTTTCTGGTGTGGTGAAACGTGCCGCCACCAGATCGTCACTGAACAACACTGCAAGGTTAGAGGACAAAGACCTAAGGAAAACCCATGCACTGAGCCACGACTTTGCTATTCAAGAAGGAAAAAAAAAGAGGTTCTATTTTCTTTGATTTCTTCAGTGTCTTTTCTTCATGCACACCTGACAGCGGCTTATGATTTTTTCTAAATCTCCAGCTTTGACAGTTGATGGAATAGGCTTTCTGAAATAAACATAAATGAAAGAACTCATTGATTTTGTGGATCAAAGGGGATACTCAGTTTGCTTTGAGTTTCATTAATAAATGCAGCTTATTTTAGTCTTATTTCAGAAACATCTCCCTTTATAGAACAGAATTTTGGAAAAGATAAATTTATGTTTGCATATATAAATATAATATCAATATTTTATATTTTAGTTATGTTTCATCAGAATTCACAGAACACAGACTTTCCTGCAAACCTACAGGTCACTTTTTGAAGACTATTCCTTCCCATTTAAATACTCATGAGTCTTCTCATATAGTACTTTAGGATCAGCTAGTGTTTTTATTCAGTAATTTACTATAAATCCATACTGTGTTGAATATGCTTAATGGTGACAAGACCAAGTGTACACTTGGTCTTTACTGACACAGTGAGAAATAGAATCTACTTGCTGACTTCAAAATAATTATAACCTGGGACTGTGAAGATAGACAGGATTTTATTGGCAGGAGTGAGAGAGGTAATGCAAGTACATCCATATGCAGGTAAAATAAAAGGCAGATACAGGCAGCCTTGAACATTCCACAGTCAAGTCATCAGATTAAGGCTGACTTTGCACATTACCTGAACATTCTTTCTTGGCTTAATGAAGCCAGCCAGAAGCTGTAGGAGTTTGAGTAGTAGTTACATGTTCCTCGTCCATGGCATTCTATAAATGGACTGGCTCGGAACTCCTCCAGGCAGGAGCCGGGTGATGCGAGCGCTTGCCCTGCTCCCTCGGAGCCGGCACTTGTGAACTATCACAACGAAAAGACCCCAGTGTAAACCATTACCCGTTGTAGTTCAAATGCAATTTTCCACAGTTTTGGGTGGGTAGGGAGCAGTAATATAAAGCAACAGGTATGGAAAAAGAAAAACACCAGAAAACAGAAATTTCTTCTGTTTTATCCAGATTTATTTACACTCTGGGCATGCTCTAGAAAGAGATACAGTCTTCCCAAGGAAAGAGAGCTATGAGCTCTCTTGCCATGTCTTTCAGCAGATGCATCAGCACCTAGACCCATGACCACTATTGTTTTCTCTATTTCTCAGTCTGTTGTCTGTCTTTACCAGTGGGATATAAACTCCATGAGAAGAACATGGTCCCTGCTGTCCTTACCGCCCAGAAGTTGGGACTCATGTTGGGTGCTCAATATAATTTTTAAGTTAATTACTGATCGGTCTGACAGCTGTGAGGGAAGAAGGGAGAATGCTCTGTCCTAACAAGGCTGTGCGGAATGGGAGTAGTGAGGCATACACAGCCATTAGCACTCTGGAGGGTTGGTCCATGCCCTGAGTTTAGCACTAATGTCAGGGCTTTTCTAAAGAGACTTCTCCCCATCCTTAGTGTCATAGGAGCATCAGAGGGGCACAGTACAAAGCACATGTTGTCCCTTCATAATCATGATACCTTAAGAAAACAGCTCGATTTTTACTTCCGAATCCACAGACGCTAAGAAGTACTCCCCCAGTGATCAAAGCATTACAGACAATGTAGGTAAAGAAACCATCACAAAAATGAATACACAGGCATTCTATTTCCATTAAAGAGTAGCCATTTCTCACTTAAATGCTACAATTAGGGGTTTGTGGGGAATCTGAGATGTCTGTTTAAAGTTATAAATTATATTTGGTGTGTGTGTGTGTGTGTGTGTGCGTGTGTGCGTGCGTGTGTGTACATGCATGCCACAGCAAATGTCAGCAAGAGGTCAGCTTGGGGAAGCTTATTCTCTTTCTACCATAGAAGTCTTAGGGATTTATTCCAATGTGCCTTCCCACACTGAGCCGTCTTGCTATCTCTTATTTTCCAGTGCTTCATGACTTTTCAACACCATCAAAGTTGTTACTCTTTTGTTGTTAATGCTTTTATTTATTGAGACTGTTTTTTTTTTTATTTTTTGTTTTTGTAGCCCAACCTGACCTCAAACTTCTTTACGTAGTCAAGGATAACCTTGAACTTTCAATCCTCCTGTACCTACCTCCTGAATGCTGGGATTGCTCAGTTCTCTGGACTGCTGAGGAATGGAACCAAGGACTTTGGGCACGCTAGATAAACACTACCTGCGGAGTTGATTGCCCAGCCCTTTGAAGTGTGTTTTCAGATTGTCAAGCATCTACGGCATATTACCCGTATTAACAGGGAGGGGATCACATTTTCTATACAAGACTCTATTGGTAATAATGATTACTTCAAATGTGCTACAGTTTTTTTTTTCTTCTTACCATAACGAAGGAAAACCCTTTCCAGAGAGAAACCCAGCCACGGGGACATGGAGGGACAGCTGTCGTTTGGCTGTGAACGGCTATGGCCATGGCAGGACCTTCACAGACCACACACCTGGAAAGTGAGACCAACAGTATGACGGCCACTTCCTACCCTGCAGCCCTTGCACGTAAGCTATCCACTAGGTCCTCTTGCAGAATGAAGGGGTTGGGTTTTTACCTGCTAATATAGGGCTCGAGAGCTCTGCCCGTAATTGGAGCCATGTCCATTGGCATCAGAGCTGGTGTCGACAGCCAGTATGAATAGTCATTCCGTGATGCAAAATGGCATACATTGTTGATGTTACAGAATAAGAATGGCATTGTGGTGAATCGCTGCAGGCAGCTGCCCAGAGTGCCTAATAAAACATGAAGCTGAGTATCACTTCCTGAATTAAGGTCATTATGAGTATCATTATTTAGACATGGGTTATTGCATAACTAGTGACAAGCCTGGACCAAAAGAAGAAGAAAAGAAGAAGAGGAGGAAGAGGAAGAAGAAAGAAAGAGAAAGAAAGAAAGAAAGAAAGAGAGAGAGAGAAAGAAAGAAAGAAAGAAAGAGAAAGAAAGAAAATGAAAAAAGTAGAAAAGAATTATTTGCAAAATGTGGTACTGAAAAGCTTTAGGAATGATGAAAGTCAAAGCCCCAAATGGGTAAACAAACATTCCCGTATCAAGGATGCTTTCTACAGCTTGGATAGAACTTGGAGCCTGATGTTGTTCAGCTGGGACAATGTCTTTGCTACACGTATTTTCAGGTATTCATAGTAGCTAATAACCAGAGAAAGCTTTAGAAAATATTAATTTGAGGAGTAACAAAAGACAGATGGTCAAGGCAAAAATTGTTGGCATTGACCAACCTAGGTAGGTTCCTTTTAGCAGTTTACACATCAGGGTGAAAAGTAAAACTTGGGTCACAATTGTTCCCTCAAATGCCCCAGAAGATGCTAACAGTTTACAGTGACCGTCAGAGAAAGCTCCCATCCGATCAATATTCTACAGTCTGCATCCCAGACTGGAAACTGGAACCTTACCAAGGTCTTGTCCTTGCGCACGTTCATTTCCTTGCACAAAAAGAAGAGAAAAGCCACTGTAGAGCGGCTGCGTTCCCTCAGGACACGAAGGAATGGCTGTGGTTTGACTGTGTCGGGTGAAGACAAATCCTTGCATTCTTGTCCCAGAGGCAGGTGTTCCCCTCTCTCCAGGTTTTCCCTTAAAGCCTGGCAATCCGTCCAATCCAGGTGGCCCTTTGAAAAACAAATTATACATGTTGCAACATGACCAGACTCTCAAACTTGTTTTCCAAAGTAGCAATTTAAATGAGTTTATGTGGCTGGTAAGCCTCTAATGTGAAAAGGGATCTTAGAAAGAACAGGGGTTATAAAATGGCTAAGGTGGTTTATTTTAATTATCAAGAGGGTTAAGAACCACTAAGGAGCTTAGTAAGACATACCTGGGTGTGTCTGTGGAGGAGTTTTTAGAAACGATTACATCATGAGGGTTCTGTCCTAATGAATGGATTGATGTTCTGATGGATTCATAGATGATGATTTTATTGGGAGTTGGTGAGGGTAGGAAGTGGAGGTTTGTTCTTGGATACTGGATCTTGCCCTGGTCCTTTCTGTAAGGCTTTCCCTGTTTTCTGTCTTCCATGCAGTGAGCAACGCTCCTCCACCATGTAGAGCCAAACAACCATGGACTGAGCCCTCCGAATCCAAATGCCAAAGTAAATCTTTCCCCCTCTACATTATTATTATTTCTCTACTACTATTATTATTATTTCCTCCTCTACATTAGTTATAACAGGTGTTTTGTTCAATGACACAAACATAATGGATACAATGGAAAAATAATATTAAAGATTAGTTTATCACAAGATGCATCTTGTCATAGGTACTTGTATGTATCTTGAGTTTTTTTGAGATGAGATCTTCTTTAAACTTTGAATTCCCGTGCGATGTCTGGCATAGCGTCCTGCATTGGAGTTGGTTATTCTTGTGTACATTTTGTATGTATGAATGAATGAGTGAATGGCTTGCCTGACAATGTGTGTGTATGGTGGCGGGGGGAGAGCACAGAATCAAATAAAATACCTACAACGTGTAAGGCTGTTCAAGTAGATAATAAAAATTACAAAGTTTTTGGTAAATCCAGAAAAAAAATGATGTAAAACTTTGAAAGTTCTTTCTAGAGGTGCAAACTTTCAGAAAGTGTCTGATCCATTAGCAAGGCAAGCAGACTTGCTCCTACTGTAACAGGGCTCTTGGTTACCCGGAAGAGTGGCAAACCAAGCAGTGTTTATGCTTCGCCCTTCCTCTGCAGCTGGAGGAGGCTGGTTTACTTTTGCTACTTCCTAGATCAGACCCAGTGAGTTACCCTCTCTCCCCATCTTCTTGTCCCTCCATCTCCTTCTGGGAGCCTCACAAGTTCACAATGGCCTTGTGAACAATACATAGGAGGCAGACACATTCTTTACGTTCCCTGACCTCTGCTCTTATTCACAGAAGGTGATGATTGGTCCTGTTGTGGTTTGAATCTGAAGTGATTCCATCAGCTCAGAGGCTTATGTTTGAATGCTCAGCCCTTCCTTGGCTTGTTGCACTATTTTAAAGGCTATGGATCTTTAGGAGGTGGGGCCTGATGATTTTACCTGCTAGTAAATCTAGTTTTATTTGCCTGCTGACCCACGAAGAGGTGAGAGCTGCTTCTGCTGTCACAAGGTGTTCTCACTTGCTGTGTCTTTCCTATTGGTGACAAACCTTTCTCCCTTAAGTTGCCTCTTTTGAGGATGTTCATCACAGTGATGCAAAGCTAACTAAAATATGGACCTTAAGCAGAAGATGCTTTCTAGTGTCTCCATGGCAACTGTGAAATGATTAGCTGAGCAGGGCAGAAATTGGAGGTAAGATTTCAGGCTCATGCAGCCAGCCAGTGGTGGCACACACTTTAATCCTATCACGCAGGAGGCAGAGGCAGGCGGAGCTCTGTGAGTTCGAGACCAGCCTGGTATACAAAGCAAGTTCCAGGACAACCAGAGCCACATATAGAGAACCCTATCTCAAATCATGCCCCTCAACAAAAAAAGATTTCATGCTCCTATGCACTGCCCAAGACTATACTGCATCTCTATAAATCTAAGCTTTAATCCTTGTATCATTCCTATGAGGCCTCTATAGTTTTAAACTATTTGCTAATCAATTCCCAGCACAATTTGATTTGAAGTATCCTATGCTTACTGTTACCTCATAAAACACAACTTTGGTAATTAGAGTGCATAAATTAATAGAACCATTTACAAAAGCACATTATGAATGAAGTCAAATGGTGTCCTTTAATGTAGATTCCTAGCAACACTAGATCAAAAGTAACCCCCAGTTAATATTACAATTAGTATTACATTATCATATTTGAATTGAAGTGCCTAGTCTAGCTAGGAAATCATACATAGAAGTTATGCTTTCATTAACAAAGTCAGTAATCTTAGGCAGTTAGATATTTCAGTATTTTCCAGAGGGGTACTTTGAAACTTTTGCAGAAGGTAGACTTAGATACATAGCTTATATTCTAAGTAGAACATTATATTTAAGAGGCTTTTTTTTTTTTTTTACAGAATATACACCTGAGTAACTACTTGCATTCAAAATAGTATAGTTAAGAGGTGAATTTCCTAAATAAGGAATCAAGGTTGTTCTATTCATGCCAAGGTAGCATTTATAAAACAAACAAACAAACAAGCATTTATGTTGTTTACAACTTAGCATGATGTACTTGTTGAGAACCAGACCAAGCCAAGGAACGTGGCTCCTTCTCTAAACCAGAAACACACACTTGACAGAGTCAGTAATAGCCTGGGGCCGGGGCCAGGACCTTGAGTGCTTTTCCCTGAGACCCTGACCTATGGAAAAGGAACACAGTTCTTTCTTTAAAACCCAGGATATACCTGGCAGAGCCATAATGATCTGGGGTGAGGACCTTGGGGGAGCTGTGGCTTAGGATCCTGAGAACTCCATTTTTTTCCACGCTAAGGTGCTATGACTATCAGTCCCAAGGCCGCCCTCTGCTCAATCCCTGATGCCTTTCAGGTATCCTGTGTTCTCCTTGAGTGACATAGGTCAATTAGCTTCCCTCTAGTCCTCCTGATATAATGATACCTTTCCACCCACACAGTTCCCTTTCTCCCCTGGAAATGGTACATCAGGTGCTGTACTTCTTAACTGGCTTGCCTGGCGTAAGACATAGCTTATGCAAGACCTCCCGATCCCAAACTTTCCTATCTTCTTATCTTCTGATCTCCTGGCCCTCCCACTTCGGATCCTGTCACTGAAGAGCCCCTGCTGGTTCAGGTCCCACAGCTCCTGTAAGAAACGATTAGCCAGCGGAACACCTGTAGGTAATTAAGGAACAATTTGCCTTTCTGAAAATAGGACACTGACTAGTGCCTCCTCCGTTCTCTTTGTTCGCAGCCAAAGATTTACGCCTTGACTGAAAGGAAGAGTACATCTGCCCAGGGCAGAGTGGATGGTGTACTCCAGCCATTTGTGACTCTTCTTCCTTCCTAATGAGCAGATGGCACCCTGCCTTTGTTCTAATCTGAACAATAGCACTCACCAGAAGCCCCAGAATACTCGCTCTTTCTTACAGTCACATGGTCACTCACACGTATAAATAAGTCTCCTCTGAACCCTGACACAACCCTGCTTCCGGAAGGGATGCAAGCTGCATGTTTACCTTGCTGGCCTTTAGAGCCTTTGTTGCCCCTTCCACCAGCTGCTCCTGGAGATCCTGGGTTTCCATCCTTGCCTGGTTTACCTTTTGGTCCACAGGGCCCTAGGCAAAAGGCAGTGTTGTATGACATGCTGTCCTATTAGAATAAGAGGTCAGGCTGCCACCCGTCCGAGGAAGCATGGGACTTTTGCAGTATCGCCTGCCGTGGTTGACACCCCAGGAAGGCCTCTAGTCCTGAGCAAACATGTCAGTGTGCTCACTGACTTCCCAAGAATGCCTTAAGAAACCATGAATAGGGGGGCTGGAGAGATGGCTCAGCGGTTAAGAGCATTGCCTGCTCTTCCAAAGGTCCTGAGTTCAATTCCCAGCAACCACATGGTGGCTGACAACCATCTGAAATGAGGTTTGGTGCCCTCTTCTGGCCTGCAGGCATACACACAGATAGAATACTGTATACATAATTAATAAATAAAATAAATTAAAAAAAAGAAACCATGAATAATTGAAAATGTGTGCTGCCTTGTGTTGTTTTGTTCCAGAAATCACAATGCCCATGGAGGGATCAAACCAATAATACCTTTCTTATCTCTCATGTGAGTCAGACAAACTTAGAAAACAAAAGTCCTGTTCAAAAGTCTATTCCAATATGCTAAGAATATGTGAGGGGTTAGGTTCAATTTCAAAATACTGGTATTCTGGAAAGACTTTGAAGTCATTTTTTTCTTAACCCTTGGCTATACAAATTTGGTGCGGGGAGAATTGTCTATATTCTGTCAATCATGTTTTAAATAAACGCTGATTGGCCAGGCAGGAGGTAAAGGTGGGAAAACCAGACAGGAAGTAGAAATGATGTAATGAGAACAGGAGAATTCTGGGAAGGAGGAAGTTGATTCCCCCACTCCTGCCCAGATCACTGAAGCAGCAGGATGTGGTCTGCCCCACTGAAAAAAGGTACTGAGCCACATGGCTAACATAGATTAAAAATATGAGTTAATTAAGATGTGAGAGTTAGCTAGTGAGAGGTTAGAGCTAATGGGCCAATCAGCTCTATAACTTATAGAGATCTCTGTGTTATTTCTTTGGGGCTTGCAAGCTGTGGGGTACTGGGTGGGGCAGAAACCCAAACAGGCAGGCCTGGCTTCCCTCACGTTACACAAATTATTAGATGCGTCCACATATACAGAACATGGGTGTAGTTAGGCATTCACTTAAAACCTGAACCCTAGAGCTGGGCATTTGCCAGAGACAGATACAATACCTTTCTCCTAATAAAAACAAAACAGCCTTTTAAGGAATTTTTTTCCCTACTTTGTACCATGTCCAGAGGCTTGTATAAGGGTCTAAACTCTTTTTTTTCTGCTGATCAAGGGTAAATGAGCCCAGTCCTAAAATGATTGTCCAAAACATTGCAGTGTTTGGTGTTTTCTATCAAGTTCTCTTGTCTGCTCCCCAAATGCTTCACAGATTTTCTTCCTTCACCCGTTGCTAAGGCTCCAGGTCACTGATGCTAGTCTCACACCTGGGATTCCAGGTGGTCCCAGTGACCCAGGATCTCCTTTCATTCCTGGCTGTCCAGGTGGACCGGGTGGCCCTGGGCTTCCTGGAAGGGAGATGATCTTACGTGTACCAGGTTTTCCACGTTCACCTATTGACATAAACACAATGAGAAGATGGCTTCATAAAACTATTGTTTCTATAGAGACAACAACACTAGAGAAATAAATATAATTACCAGGTGGTCCTTTCGGCCCAGTGGGTCCTGGATGTCCAATTGATCCAAGAAATCCTGGATTACCCTTCTCTCCTAAGAAGGAGGAAGAGGAAGAAAGAAACAAAGGGGGAAAAAACCTTATATTTTAGTAGTCACAGGGAAGTAAGTGTTCCTGAGAGTTCACTTTTTGAGTCCAGGAACCAATGGGCTATTGGGGTAAGTTATAAGGTCCTATTGAACCCATGTTAAGACCTCCTGATGATCTTTTACGTTTGGTTTTCTATGTTACCCACTTTCTTGTCTTGTTTCAGCTGTACAGATAGCCCAGAGTTCATTATGTCAGGACTTCTCATGTAAATTTAATTCTGTAGCAAAGTGGTTAACATTTCACTTCTATCCATAATCTTTGGTACAGATGATAAAAGGTGACCAAGAAATAGCCATCCATTTGGAGAAATACTCCTTCAAAGACTATTAAAAGTGCATAGGCATGGACTGGGCATGTAGCCTTTAATCCCAGCATCCAGGAAGCTGAGGCAGGTAGGTCTCTGTGAGTTTGAGGCTAGCCTGGTCTACATAGAAAGTTGCACAACAGTCAATACTACATAGAGAGACCCTGTCTCAAAACAACAGCCTCACATCTACTTAAGATACTTTAATATCAAATATGATACCAGTAGGTGAAATATAGTTTGGTTGGACTTAGGGTGCAGGTCTTTAGTCCCAGCACTCGAGAGACAAAAGCAGGAGGGACTGACTGCAAGTTCAGTGCTCTCTCAAGAAAGCAAAACAGAGAAAACAAAAAACAAACAAAATAATTATTTCTGCACCAAAAGTTACCAGGCAACTACTTTAGAAATTGTCCATTTACTCTGAGAAAGGAAAGAAAGTATGAATGTTTACTTATGACTATGAGAAGCAACCTAAATACTTTGGTGATGGAACTTTTGTTCTAAATAAAGAAGTGGAATCTCATAGTAGATCCAATTCAGGGGGTTGATTCTGAAAGTTGATTGTGTCCCGTGGGAGATATCACAGGGTTGGCTGTAGGAATCTCCTCCTGCTTGCCTCTAAATACTTAAAAGCATTGAAAGATGCTTTGCTTTAGTGGAGCCTTTATATGCTTTTCCACTGTCCGTGTTTTTATTCTGAAACTTACGAAGATGATGTTCACTTTGCTCAGGAAGGCCTGCCATATTCAACTGACCCACATCCAGTGGGGCACCTCACCAACACTCATAAAGATTTATCATCAGCTAACTGCTCCTTAAAACTCTGGAATCTGAAGAAACTCTAAAAAGATGTTTTAAAGCCCACCTGGTCCTCCTTTGAACCTAGAAACAGTTCTCCTGCATGGAAACTTGGCCATGTTCATGTTGGATCCAATTGTTATTTAGTATTTCTACAGGCTGTGATAAGAGATCCCTGCCCTTACGAAAGTCATACTAGGGAAGTAGACAGTTAAACAATGAAGCAAATTTTTAAAATTTGCATTATGTTATAGACACCCCCTACCCCCACTCCTGGAACCAAATTTCACTGCATAACTCTGGAAGGCCTGAACTTCACAATATAGAGCAGGCTGGCCTTGAATTCCTAGGGATCCTCTTGCTACTGCCCCCAAGTGCTAAAATTACAAGCATACTCTACTATACCTGGCATACCACAGTAAGATTATAATGGCTTGGGTTTCAGTTGAGTCCTGATGAAGCTTTGGGTTCAGTCCCTATCACTACAAATAACTACATCCCATTAAACACAAATCTACATAAAAATTCACTTGACCCCCACTAATGGTCTGGTGGCTGCTGTTTTAGATGTGTTCAGCTTTCTAAATTATGAAATGGATTGAAGAGAGCCAAAAACTTAAAAATAACGCTGTGAGTATTGATGTACTATGCCGCCCCTCATCCCAATACATTTGAAAACTCCCAAAGGCAACACTTTCAGTTGTCTCTAAATTTCTCATAGTTTCCATTATTATGCTGTAGCTTTTTTTTTAATCTCAGCCCTGTGGGTTCAGATGCTAGTGGAGTGCTCACACTGAAATCCCGTTTGTAGATCCTCACCCCAGGGTCCTGTTTGTACTACTCCTCACTGTCTCTTATGACCACACGATGTGCAGATTTACAGATGTGATCTGAGTAGCAGTGACTGTATTTGTAAGAGCAATAGTGTCAAAATGGTACCTTTTATTCCTGGAAATCCAGGGAATCCTGGATCACCTCTGAGACCTGGAAGACCTGGGGTACCTGGTGCTCCCTATATTTGAGCAAGGGGAAGGAGCAGAACCACAAAGTTTTAAAATCAGTACTCATGACAGATTATTTTTTAAGCAAAAGGTATAACTTTATATTGGCTAAAAATAAGGTGAAATTAACAGATACCACTTTTACCTGTCATTTCAGTATTCTGCCTACCTATAGCTCTTATACTCTCTAGAGCTCTTCTTAGGACTATTTGAAACAACTCTCTCTCTCTCTCTCTCTCTCTCTCTCTCTCTCTCTCTCTTCACACACACACACACACACACACAAACACATACTCACACACTCATGCACTCAAAACACGAAGAACAAACTTGCCATCCAGTGTTAGTGTACACTGTTTTAGCTTTGAATGCATTTAAATGGAACTGCCCTGTATTTCAGGTGGTTTCAGGAAGAACAAACCTGTGATTTTTGCAAAGACCATGCGAGCCATTGTTGAACCCAAGTGTCGTTCTGCTAAACTGGCAGAGTTCTAAATTCCTCCTGATGAGGGTGGCAGAGAAGAAAACTGTCTAGAGATGGGAGTGGGAAGGGGGGTGGGGGAAGAGGTTGAGCCTGCTGAGTAGGAAGAGGCTCACATTGTTGTGGGAGTAAGAGACACTCAAGGACAGCCCTGAGAAAGGGGGGCGGGGCTTCTGAAAAGAGAAATACTTTAGTTCTACACACGCCATTCCTAGGAATTGAGACAGAATGCTATTGGAAACAATGAACCTAAAATCCTGAAAAAAGTGCCAGGAATAACAAAGGTTGCCTTAGCGTCAGCTGCCTCCAGAAGAAAAAGACTTTAGTCTATTTGCTGGCATGGGGTGGTGTGAGGTTAAAAGAAGAGAGAGAGGAAAGGGAACCCCGTGATCAGGGACTGGGCTTCTGGCAACTGCCTGTTCTCTTTAGTGAGAAGTAGCTACGGAGAGTCAGACACCAGGGTCAGCCCTTGGGTGGCAATGGAGGTCATTTTGTGCAAAGAGGGAGTTGTTAAAAGGGCTTATCAGGACGTCCCTCAAGCAGAATCATTTTCCCTTTGGAAATGACCTTGAGAGCATCCAAAGAATCAAGACAAGTCCTCTTTACAGAGTGGACTTTCTATCTGCCAGTGTCCCTGGGAGAACTTTAGATGTGATCATCAGATCAATAATGAGACCTTTAAGATCATCAGAGGGTACATGAGTGACATCTACAGATTGGATGGAGGTGGACAATATCTCAAAAAATAGATTCTAGAAACCAAATAACAAAAGAGAGATTAAAAGAGTTTAGCATGGTTCCTATTAGTAGCCATGCCCCAGAACCTCCATATTCCCCTGCTAGGGTTGGGTCATAGAGAGCCTGTGTTTTTATGTGTTCTCTCCACTGTATCTTTGTGGTCACAGTGGCTGCTACAGAGGGCAACCAGGATAGGTTTTAAGCTTAGTGAAAGACCAAAACAAAAAGCAAGTTGTTTAAAGGATTAACTCTAACTTGTAGAAGAAACTTGACACATACTCTTCAATGAAGACGTGATATATGATTCTTTTAGGTTTAAACTATGTGTGTGTGTGTGTGTTTGTGTGTGTGAATACAGGTGTTGTCAGAAACTAGAAGTGTTGGATAACCTGGAGCTGGAGTTATTATAGGTGTGTGGTGGTTTGAATAGGGACGGCTTACATAGACTCATGTGTTTGAATGCTTGGGCCATAGGGAGTGGCACCATTAGGAGGTATGGCCGTGTTGGAGCAGGTGCGGCCTTGTTGGAGAAAATGTGTAACTGCAGAGGCAGCCTTTGAGGTCTCATATATGCTCAAGCTAGGCCTAGTGGGGCAGTCTCCTGCTGCCTTTGGGTCAAGATGTAGAACTCTTAGCTCCTTCTCCAGGACCATGTCTACCTGCAAGCCACTATGCTTCTTGCCATGATGATAGTGAACTTAACCTCTGAAACTGTAAGTCAACCCCAATTAAATGTTTTCCTTTCGAAGAGTTGTCATGATCATGGTCTCTCTTTACAGCAATAAAACTCTAAGACAAGGTGGTTATGAGCTGTGTGATGTGGGTGTTGGAAACTGAACCCAGGTTCCCTGGAAGAACAACAGTTCTTAGCTACTGAGCCATCTCTCCAGCTGTGATGTATTGTGTCTTAGTCTAGTAAACGAGACCTTCATGACCTGCCTCTTTGCAGTCCTCTGGTCTCTGGTTCAAGTCAACCCCTGCCTTCAGTTTGTACCCCTCCCACACACACGCACAGTGTCTTTAGGCCTTTCAGCCTTCATCCTTGCTTTTCTTATCCTCCTGGATAACTGGTGTGCATCTTTTCAGACTCAGGCCCTGAGCACATTCCACAGAGGAAATGACGTGTCCTTCCTGTATTCCTTCAGCTCCCCACCTTTCTACTTAGCGTGCAGTGTGAAAATGACATGTCTCAGTGTCTGTCTCTTTCACGTTAGGATGTCTTGACTGGTACAGGGCAGACACTCCATAATGAGTATTGAACCACAGCTGCCTATCCAACACCTCTTTCCAAGAGACCAAGGAAAACAGAAATGGGCGTACTGATTGGGCCACTAAGAGAATTCAGGAGAGGTGGTAGAGGTTGAGGTAGAGACTCAGAAATGAGAGGTCTTGGGCTGGAAGCCCAAGAGTCGGCCAGAGAACAGGATGGCATCATTGGAGGTAAATGTAAAAGTTCTACACTTGCATCTCAAACACCAATGGCACAAAACTAGACAAGGAAACTATGGAAGAAACACTGGAATAGGAGAAACTCAAGTAATAGAATTGATGTCATGAAGGATTTACTAGTAGATTTGCTTAGGAGACATTTATCACATAAGGGTAGAATTTGGCTGAAGGGATGCTGTCTCCAAACTACAACCAAAGAGAAGTTGCTAACCAGGCCTGTAGAGATAAGATTGATGATCTAGGATGTAAGATGTTCAACAAGATTGGACCAGTCATTAGGCTTTTCACCAAAGATATGTCTCTAACAGAATGCTCAATGGGAGGGGGCAGCATGGCGTCCAAGTCCATAAGTCCCTGGTTCTTCTCCTTGAGAAAATGCATAATTCTGTCCGCTGCCAAGATGTAACCTGGGTAGCACTATCTGAAAAAGTACAGCACTGGCATCTTGAATAATTCTAGCAATATCTTTGTTATAAGAAATCTCCCATTTGCCTACATGGCTAGATTTATAGTCCTCTGGTCTCTGTGTAAGTTGTTCAAAGTGTAATCTGGAGCCATGACTGAAGAGGTTTTTTTTCTTTGCTTTGTTTTTGGGAGTGGGATAGATGATAGCTTATGGGGAATGCCATAGCTTAAGGTGTATACTAAATGTAGTAAACCTTCTACTGGAGACAAGCTTCTTTTGGCATTAGCTAGGGCTGAACACAGAGCTAGTAAAAAGCCTTTTCCTTTATTAATTTATAAGTATGTGGAATGACTTCTCACTGGGAAGGAAGATTATTTCTACAACAACATTGTAGAAGGTTTGAAGAAATGTCTTATGAAGACCAGCTGACTCTAAGCTCTGTGTAATTACCAGTGTGGCCATGAGTCAGCTGAGTGGCCACGGGATCTTAGGTTGAATTCCTAAAATGGTAATGTTTGGGGCCAGTGAGACACTTCTTTCTCTTAGCCACTCACTGGGGGACTTAGCTCTTCTTTACTCCATGGTTTTTCTACTGCTGGCTTCATTTTAAGGATCTTACTGTTGAGCTGGGGTATATTCAGGGTAGAAGAAAGGCTTGATTATCAATGAACATTCTCATCGCCTCTTTCATCATCGTTTTATGTGAAAAGTAAAAATATACCTGTCATAGCTCAGTTCTTTAAAAAAATTTAGCTAGCATATAGACAAAAGGTATGATATAAGATCTCAAGTGTTCATGCAGACATAAGCCACAGTTATTATTTGGTGCACTTTATAGGGACATTATTTATTGTAGATAATTCAGTAGGCAGAGAAAAAGCAAAATGGGGTAGTGATGTGGTGCTTGGAATTGTTGCCCAGTTAGACACAGAAGAAGTTATTATGAATCTTCCAGAAGCAGGTAGAAAATAATAGGAAGACATGGAAATTACATTCAACATTGGTGCTATGGGGTGAGGGAGAAATAGACATATTTATAGGCTAGCAAAGGTTATTTGGAAGCTATGAATATGGTACCATCAAAAATGGACCATCTGGGGGCAACTGTCAACCATCAGGTGTTTAATTTTTCCACACTGCATAGCTCAGAGTTTAAATTAGGCAAGTGTCAGAGGTTTATGCCCCGTAATCCATGAGCTAAGGCCTTGTAGAGGTGGAATCTTCGCAGACCTAAAATTGTTTGATTTCCTGCCTCTGTGGGACCTTGGATGCGTCACTGCACATCACTACAGCAGATGTGTCATCACCACAGCACACAGATGTGTCATCATAGCACCGCACAGATGTGTCATCACAGCACAGATGTGTCATCACTGCACTGCACAGATGTGTCATCACAGTACCACACAGATGTGGTCATCACAGCACCACACAGATGTGTTATAAGTGTGAATATATGGTATTCCGGTGCAGCTGATCATGCACAACAGTTTCACCAGAGTTAATAGGTCATAAAGAGTGAGCAGGTATGACCAGCACTGAGATCTACAATATGGCTGTAGTATAACAACAGTAAGTCACAAGTGTACTAATAACATTGCACACTGCACCGGGTGACCTTGTGGGCCCATGTCGCCTACATTCCAGGTAGACCTTTGGGGCCAGGTAGGCCCAGAAATCCTTTGTCACCTTTTATGCCTTTTATGATAAGTCCTGGAGCCCAGGGGGACCTGGCTTACCTGGATTCACAAAAGCACATTAGAGTTGCCAGTAAGGGATTCTGGAGAGTGAGTTGTGAGAGTCAGGGGTAGGAGAAGACTGAAGAAATGGAACGAGACAAGAAGCTCTGAGGGTATGCGAGAAGAACGCCTCTGATGTCAAATGTGACTTTCATACCTGGACTTCCTCTTGGGCCAGGAAGACCTTTGTTTCCTTTTGGGCCAGGGACAATTGCCCCAGGTAGACCTGGTGGTCCTGGGAGTCCACTGATGCCTGGGGGTCCTTGAGGTCCAACATCTCCCATGGTCCCCCTTCCTGCCAGGGAGGCCAGGCAAGCCTGGGGCTCCCTTGTCTCCTTTGACACCTTGCAAAGAAGAGAGCTCGGTTGGGTTTATAGTGTGTGGTTAGCGTCACAATGTAGGCACTTTCTTTGAAAATGTTTAAACATTCATAATTTATTTTGCCTTTTAGAAAAGAGGGCTGAAATGAACAAAACTGTAGGTCTTCTTTGTAGGTGTTGAACTAGGAAAAATCACTACACTATTACTAATCTTTGTTGTCTTATTTTGATTTGGTGTGGTTGTGTGTGTGTGTATGTGTGTTCATGCACACACATGTGTGCACATGCACATGCATGCTTCTGTGTCTTATTTTAAGGAAAATTCTGTCTCAGTGAACTTAGAGATCAAAAATTGTCTGGAGTAGCTGATTACCAAATTCCAGGGATCTGCATGGTCTCAGCCTCCTGAATGCTGGTATTGCAGATCTTGGCACGCTTCATACTGACCGAGCCATCTCCCACTCTCTCATTGCTTTATTTGAAAGTCAAAATACACCTGCCGTAGCTCAGTTCTTTAAAAGATACGTTTAGTTAAACATGGAGCCAAAAGGCATGATATAAGATCTACGCTGTCATGCAGACGTAAGCCACACTCATTATTGGTGAAACCTTTATAGTGACATTATTTATTTATAGATAATTCAGTAGAGCAGAGAAAAGTGAAACGTCAGGGGTAGTGATGTGTGCTTGGAATTGTTAGACACAGAGAAGCTATACTCCTGCTCAGGTCTCCTGAATAAATCTTCCCCACAGCCATGATACTGCATCCAGGAGGGATAAACATAACAAGAGACGTGAGAGACGACCCCAGAAAGACATTCCTGGATCAAAGATATAGTAGGGATTGAAAACAATCTCCCCCCTCCCCATCTCTGTTTTTCTTAAAATCAAGAAATGACATGTATTTTATCTTATTGTATGAGTGATTTGCCTACATGTATGTATGTGCTCCGTGTGGTGGTGTGTGTGTGTGTTGTGTGTGTGGTGTCTGGGTGCCCTGAGGGCCATAAGAGGGCATCAGATCCCCTGGAACTGGAGTTACATTGGTTTGTGAGCCATTATGTGCATGCTAGGAACTGAACCCATGTCCTTTAACAAGGACGGGCAAGTGCTCTTAACCTCTGAGCCATCTCTCTAGCCCCCTCCCCCTGTGGTACCCTCGAGAGGAAATGCATGACTATGGAAGTGAGGGTGAGGCGGTGACTGGAGAAAAGTCGTGGGCAGAGCACCCAGGGTGATAAAGAAAATAAAGCTGGTGGATGCTAAGTTGTAGTCTACTGTGCGTCCACAGCCTTTAGTCTATGGTGCCTGTAATATGCTGTAAAGAAGGTGATCAGAAGACTTCAGCGGTGTTTCTGGCTTTGTAGCAGTTGTCTGTGTTCGGCAGTGACCTCACACACTCGTATCATGGATTTTCTATTACTTTTTTTGTTGAAGATGGTTCCTTATAGTCTAATATGGGTTCTTTTAAGGATATGGGGAGAATAAACTAATGAAACCAATCCACATACTCCAAGTTTCAACAAACTCTTCATGTTTTGGTTATCCCAGAAGCACTGAGGCACGTGATCATTTACATGACTGGACTATCTGTTATTTTTAATTTAAAGCTTTTATTTGTTTTTTTTTTTGTCTAAGGTGTGATTTTTTTTTGAAATTTTTTTTTGCAGTTGAATGCAAAGTAATGCAAATATAGCATTTCCTCCCAGTTTTGAGCTTAGCCTAACAATATGAAACAGAAACATTTCTTTGCTTACAACTCTACTACAAGACTTGGGAGAGGGAAGACCCCATGCTCGTCAGGGTTAGAAGGGCTCTGGAAGGTGCATGAATACTGAGATTGACCATAAGGACAATCAGTCATTAAGAAAATAAGGGAAAGAGCAGCTCCTGTCTCCACTCCATCTGCAGCCGCAGTATAGTTCCACATCAACCTGCCCTCTGGTGGGTTCTCATGACATTTATTATGAATAAAGTGTAGTAGATGCTTAAACACTCCTATATACAAGGCTGAATAAAGACCACTCAAAGTACAATGATCTGCTGTCTCTCTTGCCTTCTTTCTCTATAAAATGGAAAAGAGATCAAAGAATCTGTTTCTCTTATGACACTAGCCTGGAAAAGGCATGCCTGCAGTCTGTCAAAAAACATGCATAGACTTTGAGTAACATGTTAAATAAGTCATCATGTCTCAGGTGTTGAGAGAGGTACAGCGTAGCCCTTGACAAAACCATAACATGGAACTCCAAGCTCAGTGCAGGGGCTGGAATCAAAGTGGGGAAGGGGCGGCCCTACAGCTGTATCTCAACACAGGAAGGATGCTCCACCTGCATCCTTTTAGGAGTCACATCATTGAAATAACCAACTAACAACAACAAACAACAAACAAAGATATACAAATCTTTTTATCTTTAAAAACTTTCACAGAAGGAGCTCCCAAAGCCTGGTCATAGCTTTGGAGTCCTTCCTTCGTTGTGTTAATAAACAATTTTAATTGACTATTAAGACCTTAAATACTTAATGCCACCATTAGGGCATCTTTCACTTGCCAAGTTACATTGTCTGGTAAATCAAAAATAGAGAACTAGATTCATTAAGGTCAGGGAAGAAGAAGTGCCTACCTGGAACACCAGGGTTCCCTTTTGGGCCTGGATGGGCCCCCGCAAGCCTGGAAGAGTAATTTGGATATATTAACATTTGGTTCATCTCATACAATCTTATATATGAAGGAAGTACAACTGGTGCATGCTGAGAATGTGTAGAGACCAAACTCTTCTAACCAGCGAAGAATGGTTAGTCACATGGAATTAAAAATATTAATAAACAAGTAGATCAAATATTAAAAGTAAGGGCCAGTGAGGTAGCTCTGTGGGTAAGGGCTCTTGCCTCTCAGCAACCTAGAATCAACTCCCTCTATCCCATGTAGGATAAGAGGAGAATCAACTCTTGTGGTTCATCCTCTTGATTTCCACATGGCAGTGGCATGAATGAACCCCTATACATACGTTATGCACACAAAGTAAATACTTTTTTTCCCCTGAGACGGTTTCTCTGTGTAACAGCCCTGGAACCAGCTCTTATAGACCAGGTTGGCCTTGAACTTACAGAGACCCTCCTATCTCTGTCTTCTGATGGTAAGGGTATGCCGCTACCACCAGACTGCTTTTCTTTTTTTCTTTTCTTTTTCGCTTTCTTTCTTCATTTTTGGTTTATTTTATTACTTTATTTATTTATTTTTGCAGAAGCTGTAACGCTGTTTCTCTTCTCCTTTTCTCCGGGTGGACCAGGAATTCCATCATGGCCCTGTTGCCTCTCATACCCATTGGGTCCAGGAGGTCCTGGGGAATCCTGAGGGGCTGAAAACAAACAGAAATCCAAACCACGCCATTGAAGACATGGCCTCTTTGCTTCTATGGCCTACTGTGGAACACCGGGGGAGATAGGTAGAAAGGGCTCAAAAGTACAGAGTTTTTCAGAACCGTTGTTTGCGCAACTGCATAAGAATTTAAAAAAGTGTGGCCCAATTAATACTCTCATGAGATGACCACGTGGCATTTTATAACTGGGTAGATATGTTCATTAGAAAGGCGTGTTTTCAACCCCACTGTTCTGCATCTCATGGGAGCATCAGACAGCCTAACCCCTTGAGAAGGAGGTTGTTTTCTCAGGCAAAGGGCAGAATAAGTTTTAAATGAAACCTGGGGGGGCCAGTGCTTCCTGGAAGGCCTGGACAGCCCTTCTTTCCTTTAGGGACCCAAATCAACCACCAGGACCCGGATTCCCTGCATATTCGGAGAAAAGGGCAAAGAAAAAGAACATTGAGATGTGAGCGTATAGTTTCCCTCACTGCCACCAAAACGCCAGTTCCAGCCACCATAAGCCATGTTCTGGGAAACCCTTGCAGACATTCCTGACAGGTCACCTCAGACATTTGTCCTGGGAAATCACACAGGTGTCATTCCTTTCATATGTTGTAAGTCCTGATGCTAAACACCTCACAATGCTATTGTATTTAGCAACATGGTTGTTAAAAATTGGGGGCTGGTAAGATGGTTTCAGTGGGTAGATGGTGCTTGTGGCTGAGCATGACAGACCTGAGTTGTGATCCTGAACACAGAGTGTTCAATATCTGACATGCTGCTAAGATCAGGAGCCAACTGGCCAAGTCTATTGACCTCTGCAGTGTTGGAAAACGTCAGTTAAATGCTATCTTTATGTAGTCTGCAGTTATACCCAAAATAGTTCAAGTTTTTTCAGGTTAATTAAATAATTTTTCCTCCCACTTTTCCCTCCTCCTCCAGGGCTGGGAATTGAACCTAAAACCTTACATACGTGAGGCAAATGCTGTACTAACTGAGCTTCATCTCTAGCGAGCAATGTTTTTTTTGTTTTTTTTTTTTTTTTTGGTTTTTCGAGACAGGGGTTTCTCTGGCAGCTTTAGGAGCTTTGAGCAATGGTTTTAATAAAACAAAATGAAAACTTGCTATAGAGGTAACATGGACACCATGTCTGAGCCAGAAGTAGGCCAGGGCAAAAAATTTAAAATAACACTACAGGTGGTAGGAATTATAGTTTCTCCCAATTTATACCATCGAATCCAACTCTTCAGTACCTCAGAATACCATTGGGTTTCATAATATGGTTGTTAAAAATTGGGACTGGCAAGATAACTAAACGGGTAGTAACGCTTGCAGCCAAGCCTGACAACCCGAGTTCGACCCCCACAACCCGAGTTTGATCCCCGGCTGGGATCCACATGATGGAAGGGATGCACTGATTCCCACAAGTTCCTATCCAAGTTGTCCTCTGACCTCTACATGCATCCTGCAGTTGTACACATACCGCACTCACATGTAATAAATAAATAAACAATGCAATTTTTAAAAAGTTGAATAAAAGTGAGGATTTTGCAGCCCAACACTTGTGGCATCTTTGTAGAGATTAGGATGACAACAAAAAAGGTGGCTCTAGCCACACCCCGGGGGGGGCTCACAAGAACAAGCCTTACCAGCACGTTGGTCTTAGAGTTCTGGATTCCAGACTGTGAGAAAACAGCTTCATGTTAAGCTACCCAGTCTACGCAGCTTACAACCTGTCCCGCTAGCTATGTTATTCTTAACCTAAGACTGTGTGGGAAAAAGTATCACTTCATGCTTCTTGGCTGATTTTTTGAGCCAGAACTTCAGATGTTTTGATTACAAGAGCAGGTGTTTAGATTCTGGTCCCTTAGACAGTAAAATGAGGCCGCTGCTGATTGATTCACAATTTTGAGTGCAGTTAGAATTGAAGTTAAAAGTTGAATCAAAACAGTTACAGTATATATGTAAGCGGAGGCTGCACGTTCCTTCCTGGTCACCCAGACCCGAATAAACACACAAAAACTATATTAATTACAACCCTGTTTAGCCTATTATATCAGGTTTCTTATTAACTAACTCTATCATCCTGAGTTAGCCCATTTCTATTAATCTATGTATTGCCACTAGGCTGTGGCTTATGGGTGTCAGACATGTTTCTCTTTCCTCTTCGGCAGCTACATGGTGTCTCCCTGACTCCGCCTTCTTTCCTCCTCTATCTGGTTGGAATTCCCACCTTACTACTATTCTGCCCTGCTATAGGGTCCAGAGCAGCTTCTTATTAACCAATGGTCATAAAACGTATTCACAGCATTTAGAGGGGATCCCACATCAGTATACATCAGAATTGTAGCTGTTTCTGTTTACAGAGATGGGTTCTAAAAAGGTAAGGGGCATCCTATAGTCACAGTTTCTTTCTTTCCTTCTACTTTCCAAACTGTAAAACAGGGCTCACCTGGGTGGCCACGACTTCCAGGACTCCCAGGGGCTACCGTCAGGTCCAGCAAGTCCCGATTGTCCAGGTGGCCCAGGTGGGCCTCTCTCTCCTTTCTTTCCTTTGTCATACCTGGAAAATCCTGGATCACCCTTAAATTCAGTCAAACACCTTTAAGAGTTCCATATGAGCAGGACATGTGGTTAGGAGTAAGTAAGTAAGTTAGTTATTCATTTATCAGTCCCTGCTGAGTGTCTGCTATGGCTGCTACAGGCCAGGACCCCTGAATGTATGGGACTAGTTGTTAGCTGCATATTTTGTGAGGGGGCCAATGCAAAATGCAAGTGTAGCTCTCTCTCTCTTTTTAAAGACAAAGAACCGAGAGGGTTTCAAAAAGAGCAATAGTAAGAGAGATGGACATTTAACCATGAGTGGGATCCTGGACACACTGGGGTCTATGTGACGACAGACTTGCCCATATATGATGCATACAGTCCCTGCCTTCATGGACCACAAGGCCAGCTGGGAGTTAGGTATAAAAAAATCACACAAGTAGGAAATTACAGAAGACTGGTGCGCAACGGGAAAGGGGAGTAGGAAACAGGCTAAGCAGAGAGGTGTCCTGCGGATACAGTGCTTAAAGGCACATGTATGCATACCACATGTTTAAAAAAACATCCTCTACGGATGTACTATTCATTCATTACAATCTGTATCTCAGACTAATAATACTTCTAGAACATGCACGGTTGATGGTGACTTACAAAGTTTCCATCCCACTAACTGGAATGTATTATCTTCTTACCGCAACTCCCTAACCTGATAAAAAACCAGCCTGAAGCCAACTGAGAATTCTACAAGTTCCGTGTGTTGTTAGTCTGCAAAAACTCTGAGCCTAGAAAGAGCTGTAGTGAGCAGAGCAAGAATCCAACCAAAATAGGACTTGCTCTTGGAGAAAATACCCCAGCGGAAGGCATCTCCCTGGTGTTTCTGAAAACCAGTCAAAATAGGGGGAAAATTGTACTTCAAATAATGAAAGTTCCTTTTTCTTGAGTCTCTGCCTTGTCTCTAAAATTTTTCCTTCTCATTTTGACAATGTGTGACATTCTGCAGGTATGGACAAAAGAATAACAGCAGAGGTTCATTCGTTGGCTGCCTTGAGCCAGGGTCTCATGTAGCTGCCTGAGGCTGGCCTCCAACTTGTGTGGTCAGTGGTGACCGAAGCTCATCCTGTCTCCACCCTCCTAAGGATTGGAATTGTATAAGAGAAAGGGCTCATCCCCTGGCCCAAAAGAGATGACTTTTGAGGCCCACAGCTTTATGATTTCTGAATCCTTAACCCTTGAACAGCTGACAAAAGACATCTGTTTTCCTTTACTAAACATGCACCTGAGGACTCAACTGTCCAATTTAGCAATTAGTGGGTCTCTCGGGATGCTGCAATTTCTTCAGGGAGGACACAGGGTCCCACGTTTAGAAGCTCTGCTTACTGGAATGCCTGTTAATGGCTCTATACTGTGCAGCTCTGCTTCTTAGTGTTAGTGCAGAAAGAAGACTGGATGGAACTAAACCTAAAAGAGCAACCAAGCCGCACTCAACATCCAGTTGCTGCCACACATGTGGTGTTTTGTTAGCCAGCCTCAGTCTGATGAACACAAGCCCTGTGGAAAGGACCACTGCAACAAGGCAACAGCCTTCTGTTGATGTGAAAACACTTCAAAGTCCGCTGCCACAAGATACTACATATAGGCATTTTAGGGTCTTGTTTACCTTTCTTTCTTTCCTTTTTCTTATCTTATTTCTTTCTTATCTTCTTTCTTCTTTCTTTTCTGATTTTTCTTTCTTCTTATACTTTGTATTCTTTCTTTCGTTCTTTCTTATTCTTTTCTTCTTCTTACTTTCTTTCTTTTGTATACAATATTCTGTCTGTATGTCTTCCTGCAGGGCCAGAAGAGGGCACAAGACCCCATTACAGATGGTTGTGAGCCACCATGTGTGTTTGCTGGGAATTGAACTCAGGGCCTTTGGAAGAGCAGGCAATGCTCTTACACTTCTGAGCCATCTCTCCAGCCCTCTTTGTTAACCTTTTAATGATGCTGTATAGTTATTTTAGTCTATGCCTTTTATTATATCTTAACAAGACAAATAATTTTGCATGCATGGTCAAATGTAAAAGTTCTGCATGAAAAAAAAAAGCCAAGAACAAAAATTTATTATGAAGATAAATCCATGGTTTGCATTGGAGGACAGAAAAAAACCTGCCCTATCAGTTTCTGTGTGCCTGTCATCTCTGCCCTCTACTGGGAGCACACTTAAACTGCAGGGACAGAGAAATCTCCCAAATCGAGATCACGAGATAGCCTTAGCTTCAAAATAGGGATGTTTAAAAAAAATCACAGCTGCCCGATTGTATAGAAATCTCTTGCTTTCTCTTCTGCCTACACTTAATCTGGCCCTTGTTGATATTTTAAGGTCCTCACCAGCGGTGATGGCACACACCCTTTAATCCAGCACTCAGGAGGAAGAGGGCAGATGGATCTCTGTGAGTTCAAGGCCAGCCTGGTGAACAAGATCTAGTCTAGTACAGACTCCAAAGCTACAAAAGAAACCCTTTCAAAAACAAAACAAAAACAAAAGCAAAACCCAAAAGGCCCTCCACTTTTGCCAAAATGTAACTATTTCAGTGGTCTATATACCCTTTGGTCCCTGTGGTCCTGGCCTTGCACCTTCTGAATGACCTTGCTCCCCCTTATCTCCTTGGGACCACGACTCCCTGGAAGGCCTGGTCTTCCAGCTAGACCCGGTAAGTCCCAAAGTTCCTTTTCTCCCTTTAGGGCCTGAAATGAGGACAGATACGGGTAAGACAAGTGAAGGGAAGAATCTTAAAGTATCCCTTGGTTCCCAAGCATTAAGAAGATGGGTTTTCACAAGACAGAGCCATAGAATGTGGTATTATTATAGGAACATATGGAGATTCTCATCACTCATATTCTAGTCACACACAGAACCTTTGTTTAAAAGCGACACTTAGTAACATAAACGTTCTATTAAACGACAAAAACAAAAACAATCCGAAACACAGCACGTCTACAGTCTGACTTGCGTGTGAACTCAGTGGCTTATAATAGCAGGGGTCATAGTGTTACCTGGCACACCCATGTTCCCCATGCTTCCCGGCATGCCGCCTGGCCCTGCTTCTCCAGGATTCCCACTGTGTCCCACGTCGCCTCTAGGGCCCTTGAGAATAACAGAGTCACTTACCGACCCAGCTCTCCTGGGCACATGTGCTCAGCACATATCTTCTGCTCGCATGAGTGGACAAGTACAGAATTTTCTATTAAGTGAAAAACCAGAACAATCCAAGACATAGAACAGTCTACAGTTCTGACTTGTGAGTTTGAAGAGTTGTCATAACAGGATGATAGGATTAGCTGGCGCTCCCTGGAGTAGATTAAGTACACAACTCCTAGGCTAGCTGGCTAAACTAGCTGCCCTTTCTCCTTCAGCTAGGGCTCCCCCTAGGACTGGGGACTCAGAATGTGGAAAACTGGATAAAGCCAGAGTCCCATTATTAGGCCTGCTCAGAGCCGTCCTAGGACCAGCGTCAGCAGAGGCTCCTCTGACCGACCACACTGTAGTATATCTCTGACAGCAAACTGAAGGTCAATTGTCATCTAAGTCATCTTGCTATCATCTAAGTCATCTTGCTATTGAGGTTGCTGGGGGTAGGAGACTATTTTAATAGCTTAAAATTCCTTTGCAAACTCCATAACTCGTTTACAAAAGGAAGATGCAAAAGTGAAAACAACTAGAGCATTAATTAATTTTTATCGCTGACACATTCAAAATAAAGCTTTGAGTGTAAAAATGGAACCATACGTAGGTATTTTAGTCAGTAGATGCCAGATACCAACACCTTCATTTTGGTTTGCTTTAGATAGATGCTAGCTACCAAACCCTTTCTCTTTGGTTTAATTTAGAGCAACTTTCTCCTGGAACACTTTCAGGGTAGAGTTTATGTTTAGCCAAAGTCTAGAAGAACATTTCATTACATTTCGGTCTAGGAAAGCTTAGAGAATGATGTTTGTATTAATGTTTAGCCTTACCTGGAGGGCCTGGGGGCCCAGGCAGTCCCTCGAAGCCTTTCAGACCTGATAACCCTGGAATGCCTCTGTCTCCTTTTTCACCTGGATTTCCTACAAATCCTAGAGTTAAAGACCAGATTTTAAAGACACGTGTCTGTTGTAAAGCGTATGTCTAAATTTCATGAGGCCCCGGCTTTCACCTGGTGAGAAGCAAACTGGAAGCGTCTCAGACTCATTCACATCCTGGTCTAAATTGATAGGCTATTGACTAATGCAACATCACACATTTATCAAGAGCATGGGGAAATGTGGGCTTCTGGCTTTTTTTGTCTGCTTGTTTTTTAAGAGGAGCCGGATACACTAAGATGTAGAAAGAGTCAGTTCTCAACCAATGATGGCAACTGCCATCATGAGATGCATTGCAGTGACATTTAAAAGGTTGGCGTGTAGTTCAGTAGTAGGTCCCTTCCCTAATATTGAGTGAGGTACTGGGTTCAATCCCTAATACTACAAACAACCATAAGATATTTTAAGATTTAGTAGCCTAAATACCTCTTCCTTTTTTATAGCCAAACAGTATACTACCCAATTCTTATATAAACAGTTCTACCCTCAATGCATTTGTTAAGCTTTACTAGGCATTATGTAGGTCAAAGACCAAGATGTGACTCAAACTGTCACTCAGCAGTAGCACTGAATGTAGTCTCGCATGGCTAGAAAGATCACTAACATTGCAGGACATGCTTTCGTCCCTAAAACTTGACTTTGATTTATTCTCCTGTTTATTTATATTCACTGATACACTTTTATCACCAATCAATTACGAGCTTCCTTAACTGTATGGAACATTCTACAGCCTCTCCTTGGCCTGGCTTTGTGCCTTTTCCCGTTTATACACCAATGTCCATGTGGATTAAGTGTCTAATTAACAGACAAGTCTGGTGCTGTTCGCTGGAAATAAACATAAGTCATGTTCCTCTTCCCAGGTTCTCAGTGCTTAATTGAGGAGACAGCCAAGCAACAAGCAATTGCTGGACAGTGAGATACGTTCTGTAATGCAGCTGGGTACCATAGACAAAAGGGAGGCTTCCTGGAAGAGGATCTGTTTTGTGGCTCAGTCTTGAAGACATGCAGCTAATTGGATGAAGAAAGCGTGGGATGAGACAGAATTTCTAGACCAGACAATAGCCTGTGCACAGAAAGGAGCGGTGAAGGGGTGAGGTTGTCTCCTCCTTTGGTTTTCCATTGATCACCATCTAAGAATGTGTGCTGTTCAATGCCTGTGTTTGCTCTAGCCTGCAGGCTTGATTTCTATTCATTCATCCGTGTATGTGCTTATTTTAGATTTCACTCAGTATCATTGTGTGTCTCTCTGTGAAGTTGTGCACGGGTGTTTATAATGAACCTGTGTGTCAATGCCTGTGTCTGGAGGTCAGGGAGCATTCTTCTGGAGTTGGGTCTCTCTTTCCATCTTCATGTGGTTCTTCACTGAGGTCTTTAGGTTGACATGGCAAATACTTTCACCTCTAGAGTTATCTTGAAGGCCCTGGCTTGATTTTATATGGCTAGAGAGCAAAGGATGGTTTGTAAAACTGTAACAGTATAAAAGTGTAAATTATTAGAGGGGTTATAAAAACAAAACAAAGCCAAAGAAAAGTGTACAATAGAGCCCTCATGAGGCCCACAAAGCCTAACCTTTACTACTTGAATTAAAACAGTATTTAGGTTCCACTAATGTTTACTCCCCCAACTAAACTACAAGTTTCACTGTGACCAGGAAGCTGTATCTATGTATTCAGGATATAATAAAATGCCTAACACAGAGACATTAAATAGTAATACATACTTGGCATGTTTTAGGAGGCAAGACTTGTATACAGCATAAGGAGGTTGAGTTCTTTCTAACGCTCATTATTTTTTAATTTCACATATGAATACAACGTTTCTAGATATTATACACCACTCCTTCTTCCTCACTTCAACAACTACTAGATACACTCCTCCCTCCATAACCCTCTCCCACTTCCTCTTTTCCTCTTCCTCTTCTTCCCTCTTCTAAAATAACCCCATGGGTCCAACTAGTACTGCCCACGTATGCATAGGTGTTGGCTACATCCCCTAGAGCATGGGTAAGCTATCATGGGTCACATCAATTAAAACGAAACAAAACAAAAAACAACTGGCCCTCTGCCTTGATATTGTCAATTTGATACAACCTAGAGTCACTTGGGAAGGGAGAAGCTCAACTGAAGAATTGCCTTGATCAGATTGGTCTGTGGCCATGTCTGTCAGACATTGTGGTTGAGGTGGGAAGGCAGAGCTTTTCATGGGTAATAAACACCATCCCTAGACATTTTGGCCTGGGTTATATAAGAAAAATAACTGAGCACGCCAGAGAGGAGCCAGTAACCATCATTCCTCCATGGCTTCTGCTTGGTTTCTTCTTGAGTTCCTTCCCTAAACTTCCCTTAAATGTTGGATTGTGACCTGGAAGTGTAAAGCAAAGTAAGCCCTTTCCTCGCCAAGTTGCCTTTGGTCAGAGCACGTTAGAACATTCTCCCTCTTCCAGTGACCACCAGCTGCCAGGAGTTCTTCAGCTAGGAGTGGGAGCCTCAGAAAGCCTTGGAGCCAAAGGTTACTTGCTTGTCTGAATCACACTCACAAAACCTTTTCTGTGGAGGCTCCTCTGGCTATTGCATTTGCTGAGTTTTCTGCTTTCCTCATCTCTGCAGTGTCTGTGGTCCAGACACATGGCAGCACACCCAAAGAAGGACAGGTATGACCACTGGAACCAGCTGCTGCTTCTCACGACAACAATGGGTAAACACACTGGATAATGGACTTGACCTCTCAAGTCCTATGTATGAAATGAGATTAGCAATGGCTACCTGATTTCTCAACCACATACGATCTTTCTCCACCAGATCCACCTCCTTGGCTTACCATGAGATTGAGTCAATATCTATCAAATGTACGGTAGTACCTGAATATGATACATAGGCCTTGGCTAAAAAGTATAATATTTCTCATTTATACCTTACATTGTTCATGGTTTTTTGTAGATATGTAGATCTATTTCCCATGCAGCTTTCTCAAAGTAATGTCAACTACCACTGACTTGTATCCTCCATGTTTCCTCCACATCTGGAGTGAATGTCTCTGTGTTTAAAATCCACATTTTAAAAACGGAGGTGTGTCCTGGCACACCAGCACTCAAGAGGTTTACGTCAGGAGAATCTTGAGTTTGAGACCAGCCTGGACACACAATGAGTTCAAGGTCACTACGGATTATATCTGTCTCAAAAACAGATTTTAAAAAAGTGGATCATGCATATTAGAGAGGCATACATAATATGTCCCTTTTGCTGTTCTTGAATCTGTGATCCTCAGCAATATGTTGAAAATACTGCTGGGTGGTGGTGGCGCACGCCTTTAATCCCAGCACTCAGGAGACAGAGGCAGGCGGATCTCTGTGAGTTCGAGGCCAGCCTGGTCTACAAGACCTAGTTCCAGGACAGGCTCAAAATCTACAGAGAAACTCTGTCTCGAAAACCAAAAAAAAAAAAAAAAAAAAAAAAAAAGAAAGAAAGAAAATGCTATGACATATACCTTCATTAAGTAAATGACAACCTCTTCCTAGCTTTCCTTTATCAAAAATAGTTGCAACCTTTAAATTAATCTTTTGCCAATGATCATTCATTTTCTCTGTTGGCAATTTGGTTGGATTTGGTCTTTTTTCATAGTTCATCATGTTAATTTCATAGTTCATCATATGTTAATTCCAGAAAGTTCTTTGTCATGCATGCCTGGAGAGACTCTATTCAGTCTTTCTAGCACGGTCTATGCAGAATTTGTGTTTGTTTCTTTTGAGGCAGGGGCTTACTATGCAGGCTTGGCTGGCCTGGAACTCGCTGTGTAGACCAGACTGCTGTTGAACTCAGAGACGCAGTAGCTTTTTTCTCTTGAGTATTTGAATTAAAGGCATGAATGACCACCAAACTTCTGGCTCCATGCAGAGTTTTCAAAGCAGATATTCTTTCAGCCTATAAATGCTTATGTGCCAAGAACACCAAAATTATCAGTGGCCCCTAGTTTCTCCAAGCACATTAGGATTTTCTCTACTATAATGTGATACTGCAAGCCATCATGCATTTTTTAAAATGCTTTCTCTTCTGCGAGAATTTATCTGCAAAGGAAATGTTTTACCCAGAGATTCTCTGTTTGTCTACAGTTGCTTGAGATCCAATCTGATCAAGAAGACTAGATTTGATCCTGCTTCTGATTTGGCTTGACACTGGCTATATAATCATATGACAAAATATAGCTGCAAAGCCACGCAGGTAACTTGAAATGATTCTAATGGATTTAATTTTTCTTTTGCCCACACCTAACAAATACCAATATGCTAAAAGACTAAAGTTCAGGATAACGTATTTTTTTTCTTACTGTTGCTTTCCAAGGATTTTGAGATGAGAAGCTGCTTTGTGATGCAGCCCGAGACACCTATCCCCTAGTTAATAGAATAAAGTAGACTTGGGAACAGAGCCTTCCATTTCCACCAGAAATACCGCTTTTGTTGCTGTTAATTTGTTTTTGTTTATTTTTGAGACAAGACCTTACTCTGTAGCTTAGGTTTCCTTCAAACTCACAATCCTCCAGTCTCAGCCTCCTGAGTGCTGGGATAACAGACTTACACCATTGAATTTGACCACCTGACTGACTCTTTTAAGAAGAAAATAATATTATTTACCTTATTAAAATGACTTACATAAGACTATTTTCATGAAAGAATGTAAATTTACTTTGAGTAGATTCCCCTGCAGACCCTAGTCCACCTCCTTTTTTAATCCCCTGCTCCCATCAGCCCTCTTTGTTTCCTTAGGCAGCTTTGCATATACTTTCTCATTCCATGAGCACTATATGATAGTGTGGATCTGCACATGAAAGAAACATACGGCATTTGTCTGAATCTGAATGAATTTAATGTACTTCTTGTTGGTCACTTCCATTTTCCTGCAAATGTACTCACTTTGTTCTTCTTCACACTTCTGAAAATAATTGCACTGTGCACATATACCGCTTTCTCTGTGCCCCTCCCTCTCTTGAAGGGCTCCTAGATTGCTTTCATGAATAGGGATGCTCTGGACATTGCTGTGTAAGTTTCACAGAAGTAGATGTCATATTTTCATAGACTTCTCAAAGATCTGGGCTTTGAGGTATCTGATTAAAAAAATCAGCTAGTATCCATTTAAAAACAGCAGACCAGAATGCAAAAATAAAAGTGAATACGTTCAGTGAGGAACATAGTATTGTTCATGCTCAGCTTCCAAAAAGCTGTGTGAATGAGCAGACGACTCAACACCGTCCTCATTTTTCAATGAAAGAGGTTGGCTCAGATAGTTCCACAGTCCCCAAATCAGCCAACTCTAAACACAGAAAGTTCTTTACCTTTGAATCCGGGTTCTCCTTTGTCCCCCTTTAAATGTGGAATTTGGAGAGTTGCAGGATTTCCCTTCTCTCCTCGTTCACCTTTGGATCCTGGGCGTCCTCTTTCCCCTTTTATTCCTGCGATTCCACGGCTACCTGACAGACATGAGTGACCACATCAGGTCCTTCATTCATAAGCAGTGCATTAGAAACCAACATTTAGCAGAGCGCATGATAAAACAGAACAGAAGTGTGAACGGTGCTGAGAACTTGATAGTGTTTCTGAACACACAGCCTTAAGCATAACTGGGTCAGTGTAGTGTGCAGGGTGAAAATCAGCTCCATTCCAATGGAAGAAGGGAATATAGAACACCGACAAACCAAATATGTTCCTCCCTCACAACTATTTTTTCTTAAAGAACAAACGTCATTTACATTGCAGCTAAGTAGGTGAGCACTGTCCATACCTCATGCCACCGAGAAAGACACCAGCACTCACCTCTCTGCCCCTGTGAACCTGGTTTCCCAGGAGACCCTGGAGGACCAGTGGTTCCAGGATAACCCATCATCCCAACCTCTCCTTTCTCGCCTGTGGGAACAAATTAACACAAAGCACTCCATGATGTATAGACTATGAAAAAACAAAATATTCCAGAAAACAAAAAAAGATAGACAGAGAAGTTGGGAGAGAGTGATTTTTGTAAATAGGAAAGTAACCAAGCTTGGGTAAGAGATGGGTCAATGTCTTTTAAAACTTGGGTCTGTATGTCATTGTAGCAAATCACACCAGAGTTGACAACTCTGTTTCCTGAGCTTCTGGTGCATCTGCCGTATTACTTCCTTCTCAGTACACCTCTCATTTTGTTCCTTCATAGTACCTAGTGAAATTAGTTTTTTTTTCATTGTTTTAAAAAGTAGCTTACAGCCGGATGGTGGTAGCGCACGCCTGAAATCCCAGCACTCGGGAGGCAGAGGCAGGCGGATCTCTGAGTTCAAGGCCAGCCTGGTCTACAAGAGCTAGTTCCAGGACAGGCTCTAGAAACTATAGGGAAACCCTGTCTCGACAAACCAAAAAACAAAAAAAAAGAAAAAAAAAAAAAAAAGAAAAGTAGCTTACTAAGTGATAAGGTTTTATTCTGATGTCTTTATTTATGTATGTCATGATACTTTGTTCTTATTCATCTTAAAGTTGGTTTTTAAATGTAGTTTTTATTGCTCTCCTACTATGGGAGATGCGAATCTAGTGCCAAGAATAGAGTTGGTACACAAGAGAAGCCCAGTAATAGGAACTGAAGCACAATGTGTCAGTTAAGCCATTTTCAAGCTATTATTGGGGTCTCCTCTCCGGAGGGGAGACCAGTGGTGTCCTTATGTCACAAGGAAGCAGAATGTTCTTTACAAATGAAGGAATAGTAAAACAACCACAAATTCAAAGGAATTAGGAAGATAGAATATGAATAGTCTTGTGGCCACACTGTAGATGACTTAGATACAATGGGCAAGTTTCTAGAGCAACATGGAACCAAAATGGACTCACGAAGCAATAGAAGTGACTAGAGCTGTTTCTAGTCATCATAAATTACAGAGGACTGATAATTATGTGCATAGGTGGTTGGAAAGGCTGGAAGAGGATGGCAGGTCCCCTGGAGCTGGAGTTACAGGTGGTCGTGAGCCACCTGGTGTGGCTCACTTGGAAAAACACCAAGTGGTCTTAACTGCTGAGCCATCTCTCCAGACCCTGAGCTGATAATTTAAAGACTTTCCACACAAAAAGAGTCCGGACCCAGATGACTTCGCTAGTGAACTCTATCATGTGGTCCAGGAGGAGCAATTCTTCATAAGCTTTCCCAGGAAGCCCTGCAGGAGAACTCATTCCTGCCTGTTCTCTACAGGGCCAGCATTGGTGCAAATGGGACTGAGCCATCACGAGAAAACTGATCAGTGTTCCTTGCAAATATAAATGCAAAACCCTCAATAAAATACTAGATGGTATCCTATAATATACAAAATTACTCCACAGCAAAAATAAGCATATCCTGGGTAATTATAAAATGTAATGGTTCTATTCTACTCTCCTGCCTCTTGACCCTTTCCTCTTAAAACGATTTAGGAGAAAAAATAGACTAAGCAGAAAGAAAAAGCATACAGTGTGCAGAGTCCCTGAAGGGAAAAATATGGAAGAAGACTTTGAAGACAAAGGCACAAAGGATACCTGGTGGCCCTGGGTATCCTGCATCCCCTGGATATCCTTTCCGGCCAGGTGGTCCTATCTCGCCAGGATGACCTGGCATTCCTGGTGGGCCGGGTTCTCCAGGCATTCCTGACCTGTCCAAGCCTGGGATGCCAGGGTCTCCCTTTGGCCCCATATCGCCTCTTCTACCTACAGATAAAGAGATGAATGAGTGATTTATGGATGAGTAAATCAACGAGCAACTCAACAAATGCTTCCCCTAGCGCCTCCAATAGCATTTTATTGTTGATTGTTTAGCTATGTGATGTTGAGCAAACAGCACACCTGTCTGTGTGTTTTGTTTATTGTCTCTCCCTAAAATCTCTCAAATCCCCACTGCTCTAATGTTATCCATTTTGGGGGTCACACAGTGGTCAAGGAAGAGTACTTATGTCTACTTCGGAGAGCTGCAGATGCATCCCGGGACTGCCGTTTACCAGCCTTGCACCGCAGACCTACACAGCAGCTCCCAAGAAGTGAACTCCCATATGTTCTGCAAACAGCGGTGCCACTCTAATGATGAAGTGTTAGCCATGAATTTATCTGAAACAGGTAAGCAGAATGCTAGTCTGCAAACACTCATGGAGTTCTAACGACCTTTTCCTAGAAGCCGGCACCAGATCTGATTGAAAGGGCCCAAGTAGGTAGAGTGTGTTTCCCAGTTAATAGGTCATGCAGCCTTATTTCCTTGGGATTATTTTCATAGATATTGGTTTCATGTTGCTTATGATGTAATCAACTACATATTTTAGTTTAGAGCTAAAAAGGTAGCTTTGTGTACGCCTTCTCTGCCTTCATCACCATAGAGCTACTATATCCTTATGGAAGTTCTAAAAGTAAAGCACTGATTGAAGTCTATGCATATGAATATATACTAATGACTCATCTACCTGCCAGTCTATCTTTATCATCTAAGCTGTTGGTGGGAGTTAGATTTCCTTACATAAAAGGAACAGGTCAACTCACTATGGTAAGTTTGAGTCTCTTCGTATAACCAGTGCCCACTGCTAATTGGAATATCCATAAAAGCCAGGGTCATATTTCCAAAAGAACACGTCTTGCTGAACAGCAGTCAGGACATGTTGCTGGACAGTTTCCATACTAAACAGCAAAGGACAGAGCCAGAGGCCACCTACCCACCCAGCCATCTGCCTACCTAGTTCCTGAATGGGAGGCCTTCCTCGTACCTGGTTGCCCTTTCAATCCATTTAGGCCCGGAAGTCCTTGGACACCCTTGGGTCCTTGTGTGCACCTCCCCGGGATTCCTTTTGCTCCAGGCGGTCCAGGCTGTCCTGGGTCTCCTGCAATGGAGAGTCCAGGTGTTTGTTCAGGTGCCAAAGCCCAAGGTCCCAGTGCTGCCGTCCCCTCATCGTTCTGTGACTTCACCTTCCCAAACCAAAATATGCTTGTATAGAGGACACTCATGAAAAAAGGAAGAAGTAAGGAGGGGAGGAACATAGAACAGCCAAGCTGAATGGAGAAAGAACTAGGCTTTTTCACTGATTTATTCGCCGAGGTGGAAGTGCTTAGAGCCCCCTAGAGCACCTAGTGGAGCTCGCTGAGGAGAAGGGTCATCACACTTGGCCTTGTACCTGGAGGCCCATCAGGTCCATCCTTTCCTGGAGTTCCAGGGAGGCCTGGAGGCCCAGGGAGTCCAATTTCTCCACTTTCCCCAGGATTGCCTCTTTCTCCTGGAAAGCCAGGTTTTCCAGGTTCCCCCGGCTTGGCTAGTGCTGGTTCTCCCTGCAGCAGAGACATTAGGTTAGTGTCCCCAGTGGAGTGCTTCTCAGTTTTGCTTGCTAGGGGTGCTCCGAGTGTGATTGCATAGAGACCACAGTTCAGCAAATATTTCCCTTTCAACTTTAGACAATGACCTTGCCGCAAAATACTGCTTCAGGATATACAGTCCATATCCACTGAAGAAAATGTGAGCGTCCCTATTATACTCTGAATGTTTATGAAGTCATTAATAAAGGAATAGAAGTGTGAGTTTCCACAGGGACTTAAAAATTAATATCTACAAATATCCTGGAAAATTAATATCTTTGTCTATAAATATACTGATAATTTTTAAAGCCAACTGTCTTGTCTGATAAGGGCATTTCAACTACTGATTGTAATCACCCCGCCCTGTGTTTCAGTTGCTCCAGACCTTGGCTCCTGGGTGGCCTGGTTCTCCAGGACGGCCTGGCTTTCCCGGTTCCCCAGGACAACCAGGTGATCCTTTTGTTCCTGGGAAACCTTGATCTCCTATAGAAAACACAAAACAAAAGCGATACATATTAGAGATCAGCCTCACAGAAAGCTTATGAGCAATATTTCCTGTATCAAATACATTGATGAGGCATCCTGGTAGAGAGATGCTGGTATGAATGTTTGGATGATGATAAAACCAACGGACAAATTAGCAATTCAAAAATAAAAACCAAAACAAAAGACTGAGTTCCAAGTCAAATTGCCTTGGCTATGAAAGTTGTTTCAATAAGAAAAAAGAAAAAGAAAATCCTTAAACCTCAGCTACTCCAGTGCAGAGTTATAGAACCAGGCCCAGTGCATCCACAGTACAGCTCCCCGGTCCTCTAGCTCTTTGGCTAATTCTGCTTCCCATATAGTTTGCTGCATTTGTCCAGAGAGTGGATCCAGACTTGCAAAATTAGCATGCAGGTTGTTAATGGAAGGCCCAGGAAGGACTAGGCAAAATATGGGCCAGGCTCCATTAGTTCATGAAGGAAGAAACCGGTGAAATTAGAATCACACCTGCTTTGGGGGTTGTATTTTCATTTACTAAGTGTTACCTTACATGGGTCGAATTGATGCGCAATAATCAACAATGACGTATTACTAACAAGAGGTGAAATATCAAAACAATTGTATTTTAGCAAACAATTTAGGCAGTTGTGAAACAAACACAAAGGTATCATAAAGCCTACAGTTCTACATAATAGTCCAGTGCCTGAGGTTTTTTTTTTCTTATGAATGGATCCTGGCCTGGATTTTGTCTGATGTGCTTATCAGAGGCACTGCTCTAATTGTTATTCAGTATAAGCACTGGGGTTGTTGGAATGTCTCTATTTTGATGAAAACAGTATCCTTTTTTCTTGTCGAAAGATTTATTTTATCATCTTAAAATTATGGATATGTATGTGGGCATGTCAGTGTGAGTGCCAACGCCTACAGAGACCAGAGGCACCAGGGCCCCCCCCCCAACCCCCCCCCCTCCGGTTACAGTTATAGGCAAGTGAGAGATGTCTGACCCAGGTTCTGGGTATCAAACTCCAGTACTCTGTAAGAGCAGTATCTGCTTATCCCTGCTCAGCCATCTCTCCAGCCCTAATTGTTTTCATGCTCACAGGGAAGCCTAGGGCTTTGTTATGTTTGACACTATGGAATGCATTCAGAGCCTTATCCATGCTAAACACACACTCTACTGCTATACTATATAGCCCCAGGCCAATGTGTGGATTTAGTATTTAATCTCTTATTTAAAACTGTGTGGAATCAAGAAATACATAAACCCAAGAAGGGCAGAGTTAAATAAAAAAAACTCTTATGACTAGAAAGAATTGCTATTACCATTTTAGAGAATTACCTTCCAAGGTTTTTGGGTTTTTTTGCTTGTTTTCTGTGCTTTTTTAAGAAAGCATGATTGCTGGGCCTGGGTGACGATGGCTCAGCATATAGAGTTTTCCACTGCGGAGCCCGCTGACCTGAGTTCCATCCCTGGGATCCGCATGGTAGAAAGAGAGAATGGAGTCTGGCAATTGTCCTCTAACTTTCGCCTGTGCTCCCTCTCCCCGTGGCACACACAATAAATAAGTTACAGTGCAGAAAGAAGAACGGTGATTGAGACGGTGCCTGGAATTCTGTGAATCCTGTCTTTTCACCTGATACTGTCCTAAGACTTCTGAAGAGTCTTGGACAGCATCGTTTGCACTACAGACGATAAGTCTTTCCTATTTCATTCATGGTTATAGCTTCAAAGCATCCACAGAGGACCTTACATTCCAAAGTTTTTAATTTACCCTTAGGTCCTGGAGGCCCAGGAAGTCCAATTCCTGGGAGCCCTGGTTCACCATCAGGTCCGGGAAGACCAGGCTCACATTTTCCCACAGGTCCAGGCAAACCTTAAAAACACGTACATGCGCACATCAGTGAATTTCCTTCGTTTGTTTTCCTAAAGAAATGTCTGTGTTCTCTGTGTCCTCCCAGCACTTTCCGGAAATTGTGAAATAAGTTTTAATATAACATCAGCCTTTCTTTCCTAGCCAGTGGGCTAGAGGTCAGGAGCTGCTATGAATTTTACAAATGTAACTTCCCAGGACAGCGGAGGCGCGTGCCTTTAATCCCAGCCTCGGGAGGCAGAAACAGGTGGATTCCTGTGAGTTCAAGGCCAGTCTGGTCTAGAAAGTGAGTTCCAGAGCAGCCAGGGCTGTTACGCAGAGAAACCCTATCTTGAAAAACCAACCAACCAACAAACAAATGATATAATTTAATAATTTAAGAAGATCCTAAATATCTTGAGCGATATGTCTTCCTCTATAAATCAAAATTAAATTTCAAATACTTTTGTAGGTAAATCAAGTTCCAAATAAAGTTGCTGCGGGAAACACACTGATCCGTGGGGTAGGCGCAGCTTGCTCTCCCAGCAGAAGCCATGGGGATCACTCTGCTCTATAACCTCTGTAAGCAACTGTATCCGTTATCTTTCGGAACTGTTGCTTCAGTAGCACCAGCAAGCCTGTGGATACCCTCAAAGGACATCAGGAAACCTCCTGCCACCCGGCTTTTCAGAATGGTTCCCATCTGTAGTCTCTTTCAGATTCAATGAATGTATTTTTTTTTCCTTAAAATGGGAATGGTATTTTCCCAGGAAAGTGAGAGAGCCATCTGATGTCATGGACTGTATTTGGCAAGAGGGGTACTCACCAGGTAGACCTCGCCGACCGGCCTGCCCCGGGAGCCCTGGAGGTCCTGGGGGACCTGGAACTGGTGTTGATATGCCTGGTTCTCCTTTAAGACCTTAAGAAAAAAACATGATTGTAGCATTGGGTTGTGTATTAAAGTATGTTTTTGCAACCGTGTGAACTATTATGAGGGAATTATAAACACAGCCCGAAGAAAATAAAACCAAGCCCTGTTTCTATGGGTTTCAAAAGTAGTTCAGGGGTAAGCAGACTGCAGAAACTTTTCTAGTTGATCTGCAAAAATTCAGAGGCATCTGTCTGAGCCTTGCTTTATTACTTAATAACCCTGCAGGGGGAGCTGGAGAGATGGTTCAGCGGTTAAGATCATGACTGCTCATCCAGGGGGGCCTAGGTTCAATTCCCAGCACCCTCACGGCAGGTTACAACTGTCTGTCACTTCATGATCTGACACCCTCACATAGACATGCAAGCAGGCAAAACACCAATGCAAATAACAATAAATGAATTATTTTTTTTAAAAAAAGAAAAAAAGTAGCCCGGCAGGCTGGTCTATGAAATGAAAGCTTACTTGCTCCAGGACTTGATAGTAACAGTGAAGCTGGAGAATAGTGGCAGGGTACCAGCTTACTGAATGGCTGGTGTTCACAGAACAAAACAGCAAGTGTGAGTCAGTGTATGGGGCCGGGTTTGAAGCTTGGCACTGCTGTTTGCAAGCTCCGTGGGCGTGGACCTATTTCCTAACCTTTTTGAGAAGTTCCTTCTCTGTCACTGTAGAAATAATGATCACCTTGCAGATAAATATTCAAGACAATGCTCTGAAAATAGTGGCCAGTGTTAAACCATGTTTGTGATTAGTCTTCTCACCATCATATGTTAATAATAAAAAATGGCTTCATTCATAACTATAAAAACATGATGGGAGAATTTGATAGATTCATATTTAGAAAGAACAGAAGAGGGTTGGATGACGGATTAAGCAAGAGTCAATAAGCTATATAAAGGTCCAGGCAGTAAGTAATTTGTGTTTTGTAGTTCTGATCTATTACAGCTACATAACTGGGTCATTGTTCAGTAGCCACCGAGAACACAGACATGTGACTAAATTCCAATAATCTCATGTATGGCTACTGTAATTTCGATTCTATAAATTTTCATTTGTACCAGAATGTTGTTAAAATCTTCAATTGCTAAAAAACACTATAGGAACCCTTCTTAACTTTGGACCACATGAAATTCACTGATGGTCTAGGTTTGGGCTTCCATATGGCATGCTAAATCCCTGGATGAGAACAACAGTCTCCAACTTAAAATAAATGTCATAAAATAAGCTTTACATATATGTAAAAATATATAATATGATTACATATATGATAAAAATATACATTCACTTGATGGCATATGAACACTATGGAGTGGTACCCGAATCTTGGTAAAGAGAATATGCTATGATGATTTGGACAGCATGGGTTTCCAAGCAATCACTGTTTAAGTGCTCATTGAAGTGATAAATACCACACAGGCATGACTTGTTGAAAACTCTCCACAATAGAGACCCATTTCTCCTGGACATGAAATTATTTCCAGTACTTGTGGGACGCCAAAGTCACATGGGCTTTAAAATTATTATCAATGACTTTCACATATCTTAGCTGTTTTGAAGTTTGGTTTATAACCCGGAGTCACAGATACAAGGGAAAACACTTCTTCAGATCAATTTATTCTAATTTAAGTTACTTAGTTATTTCTATTTTGCTTTTTGCCCCTTCTGAGTGTCTTGTAGTTGAATTCTACTCCACCGTTGGAAAGTGTATTGATATCAGTCATCGTAAGCGATGATTACAGAAGTTTCAGATGAACTTCCTGTTACAGGGGAAATGGATTTTTTTCTGTCACGTCTTTCCCAATCTCCAGATTGGGAGACAGATTTGCGAGGAACAGATTTATGTATGTGTTCATTAAGGCTGAAAGAGCCTTGTTGGCTGTGAGAACCATCCCCCACTTCGCAGGAAAGCAAGACTGGAAAAAACTAACCAACCGGCTTCTCCAGGTGGTCCCGGGGCTCCAGGAACTCCTGGCGTTCCCTTTGGACCTGTTTCTCCTCGAGGTCCATAGCCCGGTGGTCCAGCTGGTCCTGGGGGTCCCGGAGGTCCAGGTGATCCAGGAGCCCCTGGAGGTCCCTGGTCCCCTTTCCTTCCACTCAGGGCCTGTGACAACAGGAACATGTTTGGCAGTGTCTCAATTCAGTATTTCCTTACCGCGGGGTAGTTCAAGCGCAAACAGGGGGACCAGTGAGACTGTTTGGGAATCCCTGGTCCTGCAGACGCACCAAGAAAAACTGCCTACAATATGTACGTTCCAGGGAGTTGGATTCACCTTGTTAAGAGAACCTGTAAATGACTGATGAGCGTGTGTGCATGTGTGTGCGTGTGTGTGTGTGTGTGTGTGTGTGTGTGTGTGTGCGTGTGTATGTGTGTGCACGTGTGTGTGTATGTGAGTGTATCTTCAAACTTGCTTACCAAGTTCCCCAAACTGTCTCACTTGAGTTCCTCTGTATTGAATAAATCTGATTAACCCTTTGGAGAAGGGGAAAAGCTGGCATTTTGTAGATTAACTTGGGCAAACTTCTCATAGGTACATTGTGGGATGCCTGTGGTGTGTCACCCTATGAACTTTCCAGTTGAATGTGTGAGAAATTCTATCCCAGGAAGAGAATAACATTTACACGAACTGAAATGTTTTAGATATTTTATCTCTTCATTTGACTAATATATCCCTAAATATTGTATCTTGTATGCATTTACTTAAAAGAATAAGAACAATCCCAAAAATATTTGCTGACAATTTCCTTTGCTAGTAACTTTCTCTCCTTTCCTTTTCTCTTCTTCCTTTCCAGTCAGGCTCCTCTCCTTATTTTTGGAGACTGGATCTCACATGGCCCATGTTGGCCTAGAGCTTTCTATGTAGCTAAGAATGACCTTGAACTTCTGCTATGTCTTCCTCCAGCGTGGATTGCAGATATGGGCACTTCTGTCCCATTTATTCTAATTCCACGTTGAGCACTTCCTCTGTGTGCAGAAGGGCTCTGCCAACTGAGCCATAACTTATTCCCATTTTTTAGAGTTTTTCTACAAATGCATTTGACCCACATATTGAGATACAGGGTGTGAACCAGCGTTGTTATCAGCACAGAGTTTCAGTTGGGCTAAGCCATCAAAAGGAGCTCATTTTGTCCAAACACTATGAGTATCTGCGTGGGCTATTACTGCTATTTTGAAGACGCCTTATTTTGTGGCTAAAGTGAAGAACTACGTAATTTTGGTGATCATATTATCTCCTGGATTCTGAGCATTTTACTACAGAGTGGAAAATGTAAAAAAAAAAAAATCTAAATACGAACCGGTTCACCTCTAGGTCCTGGCGATCCCTTTGCTCCTGGACTTCCAGGAATTCCATCGAAGCCCTTTCTCCCTGGCACACCTCTGAGCCCAGGTTCGCCTGGGTCACCCATTTGCCCCCAGGGTAGAGGTGTTTCACCTTTGCTTCCTTTCAGTCCTGGGTGCCCTTGGTCCCCTGGGAATCCCTACGGTGACACAAAAGGGAGTCAGCCTTCTGTTCTGGTAGAACTGTTCTTGGTCAGTCTTATAAACATTGTCAAGAAGAACTTCTGAATTTTAATAAGCATGGATTTCCCCCTAAAACACATTTAATATTTATATGTTGACAGACATGCGTAGTTGTATGTTTATGTAAAACACTTAATATACACATACTATTAAATACATATGTTAGAGGTTGATTAGTTTTTGTACACAAAGACCCATGACGCTGCTCTCTGAAGGGTAGACAGCCCAGTGCCCGTATCAGAGACTGCCCATGTGCCTGCTTTGGTCTCTGAGTCTCTCTTCTGCTTTAAGGGTAAATACTAGAACATGAATATCTTTCAGCATAGATTCCTTTTGGTGGAGGTGGGGAAGAATGGTTTTAAAAACAGAGTCTCAAACTGTGGACTGGCTGGCACTGAAGTCCCAGCAATCCTGTTTCAGTATCCAGTCTTAGGATTGTAGGTATAAGTCACCAAATTTAGCTGTTAACGTGAACTTTTTTTTGTGCCACAAATACCATGCCAAACATTTTATTTATTTTGTTTTGCTTTTTAACTTCCCAAACCGAAAAAGAAGCCACCTAGACATTATAAGTCATTGGGATTAAAGCAATAATTACTTCATTGACATAGTGGTAGAAATTCTATCTGCCACAGCATCATCAGAATTCAGACTATGTCCCAAGCATCCCATTCCCCCAAGCTCTGAGCTCCCAAGGTCCTGACGAGGAGCAGAAGGAGGGAGAACATGAGAAAGAAAGTCAGGACCGTGAGGGAATCTTCATCTGGCGATGGATGGAGATAGAGACAGAGACACACATTGGTGCACCGGACTGAGCGCCCAAGGTCCAAATGAGGAGCAGAAGGAGGGAAAACATGAGCAAAGAAGTCTGGACTGCGAGGAGTGCTCCCACCCACTGAGATGGTGGGGCTGATCTAATGGGAGCTCACCAAGCCCAGCTGGACTGGGACTGAAAAAGCATGGGATAAAACCAGTCTCCCTGAACATGGCAGACAATGAGGGCTGCTGAGAAGCCAAGGACAATGGCACTGGATTTACATATACTGGCTTTGGAGGGGCCTGGCCTGTTTGGATGCTCACCTTCCTAGACCTGGATGGAGGGGGGAGGAACTTGGACTTCCCACAGGGCAGGGAACCCTTACTGCTCTCTGGACAGGAGAGGGAGGGGGAGTGGAGGGGGGAGGGGGGTAAATGGGAGGCGGGAAGGAGGCGGAAATTTTTAATAAAAAAAAAGAATTCAGACTATGTTCGAGTGTTAATAAATTCTAACATGCATCTCTTAGTTATCAAATATAACTTTCTGGTTCATTATAATAATAAATAGAATAACAGGGTTCTATATAACAGGAAAATGACAGATGATCAGTAATTGTAACAACTATACTGAGATATGAAGGCATATAAAGAAAGATATATTGAGGTATAAGCTACATACCATAAAATTGATCCTTTGCACATATATATATATACATATATATAAATATATAGATATGTATATATGATTATATATCAGTAAAATTCAATGATTTTAACCATAATCAGCATTAAATCAATTTCATTGTGCCCACAGATACCCCGAATCCATCTATTGTCAATCCCGGTTTCCACACTCAGCCCCAGGCAGTGATCTAATTTCTGTCTCTGCCACCACTAAAAATGACATGTGCATAAATAAATTCACCAGTTCACTCATTTACTCAACAAGCACCCGTGACCGCACCTTCAGTTTCCTGAGTTCAGAATCTACACTTTGCCATTTCCTGCGGACCCATGTGGGATGCAGTCATATTTCTAGAGAACTCAGCTTTCTAAGCTGAAGCTAAAGTTTATAACCATGAGATCTTACTGCAAATCCTGGGAGTCCTGGGCTTCCGGGGGACCCTGGGTTTCCTTTCATGCCAGGGGCACCTCGTCCTCCTGCAAAGCAATTGATTAACGATCTGTTGAGCAAAGAAGTGCCGTGTATGGAGAAGACAAAACATTTTCTGCTGAGGACCAAAAGAGAAATTCCTATCCTGAGCCATCCATGCAGGCAAAATGGTCACTGCAACACTTAGATCCCAGCTTCTCCGCCCTCTCAACCTTGCAATTTTTAAGGGTATATATATATATATATATATATATATATATATGTGTGTGTGTGTGTGTGTGTGTGTGTGTGTGTGTGTGTGTATAATTTATTTTTCTTATAGTAAAAATAATTAATGCTCATTGAAAGGAAATTATACAGAAGAAAATAAAAACTGTAAATCTACCACCATTAAAAAGTTAGCATTTGCTCAATGTTTTAGTATATACTGTAAATTTTTACACCCATAAATTCATAAGACTCATGTATATACTACTTCAGAATCATACAATATACCCGTCAACTTGTCAATAAGTATAGATGTTTATAGATGTTGAGATTCACTTCAAACCATTTTGACTATTATCTGGCTAGGTTTTTTTTTTTTTTAAGCTAACTGCTGTTTTTCACCATATAAGCTATGTTTTCAGCTTTTAGCCACTGCCACGAATGCTAAGCAAGTATCCTCAGATTATAGCTCTCCAAATATGCGATTCTCTTGTCTGTCCCAGAGATGAAAAGATAACATAGCCTATGATGTTTCCCCCCTTAAAAATTGATCCAGCAATTTTTTGAATTAGAAATTAACCTAATGCTAAATAAAATAATTCGAGCTTTTAAATAAAAATCTTTCTTATGAAAAAGGACTTAGAATGCTGGAGTATAACCGGCTGGAGCAGAGTGACTGGCAGGCTTCTCAAGGTTGCCCGCCCTTCAGGTTTTCTTAGCACCACCACCCCTACAGCTGTGGGCACGGCTACTAATTTTTACCGCCCTCACCCCTTACAGGACAAGCAAATACTGCGGATGTCGTCGATTCTCTCAAAAGAGGGACTGACCGAGGAGGACTTTGTGTTTGCGAAGGTGAGTCCCTCGCTTCCTCTGTGAGTCCCCTGCAGGACTCCCATCACAATTCCCGGGAGGGAGGAGGCCTCACTAGCACCCAGTTACCCAAATGGAACTGGGAAAAAGATGTCAGGCCTATGAGATTTTGACTGACTTCGTGGTAGCACGGTGACATCAGAACTCTGTTTTTAAGTTCAATATGCCGCCCAGGCAACCTAACACCCTTTCCAAGGTCCCAGTCTGTTTACTTTTCTGTCCCTACAAAGCCCCAAATTTTCATACAAAGTGTCCATACCTGGGATACCTTTGAAACCATCTAATCCTGGAAATCCGGGGAGACCAGGGGGGCCTGGGATGCAATGGACCTCTGTGCACGGAAGGCCCGGTTCTCCTGCAACGGGACAGCGCATGCATCGGATTCCAAGCCACACAGAGTGCCGGAAAGGACAGGTATTCCCCACCCACTGTATTTATTTAAACATTTTTTTTTAATGTTGTGAAACTAATCCCGGTATTAATATACATCTCTGCGTATGTTCTCTTGTGAGTTATGAGTCTTTGAGAGAGGAACGTTGAAGAATCTACACACAAAGCATCTACTGTTTCGGTTTCTCCCTGTGCACGTAGGACAGACTCACTTCAGGCTTAGCATGCTAACTGATTTACCGACTTACAGATAAATACATACTTCTAGGTAACTGGTTGGAAAAGAGGTAATTCTCTGACTATTTGAGATCACTGCTGCTTGGAGAGGGGAAAAAACTGGTGAAGCGGGGATGGAAGTGGGCTTTTTTTTTTTTTTTTTTTTTTTGACAGCGTAACACTAGTTACGTTGAACAAACCTTTCGGCCCATCAATTCCTGGGTCTCCTGGAGGTCCTATATTGCCTGGCACTCCATGATCACCAGGTGGTCCCGGCTGAAAAACAATGTCACCTAAGAATAGACACCATCAGAGATCAGTTTTTTGTCTGTGTATATCAGTGGTTAGAGTGCTTGTCTGACGCATGATGCATGAGGCCCTGAGTTCAGTGATCAACACTGACACACACACAAAACAACAGTAATACTACCATTAAATACACACACACACACAGAGAGAGAGAGAGAGAGAGAGAGAGAGCGAGAGAGAGAGAGAGTTAATTTTATTTGCTTTTTTCCAAAAAAGCAAATTTTGAATATACATATGATTTTACATGCATTTCTTTCACCCTTCTGGTGAAAGCTGCACCTTTAGAAGTTTCTCTACAAGAGAAGATGCGTGCTGAGCAGCTCTTATGAAGATGTATTGTTGTTTTATTTATACTTTCTCGGTTGTACACAAGTACGTGACCATGTCTGAGTTTAGATGGCTTTGATGTGGTTGTCCTCAGGAGGTTCTGCGACACCTATCTGTCATAGGGCAACGGACTCCTAAATATTCCATTTTTTATCTTTACCTGGACGTCCTGGAGGTCCTGGTGGGCCTGGTGGACCTGGTGAACCCGGGCAGCCCAGGGGTCCAGGAGGGCCCATGGTGCCTTTTCCAGGGGGTCCTCTCTCCCCTTTACTTCCTTTCAAGCCTGGCCATCCAGGAGGTCCTCTGGGGCCAGGCCTTGACAGTCCTTGGAAGAAAGAGCCATTTGTGGTGTTTAAATTTTTCTTCTGATTAATATGTTTATTTTTTCAGTTGAAAACAGGAAGATAGATTCTTATTTACAAGAGTTGTGAAGTTGATAGCTACTTATAGCTTGTAAAACAAAAAGACACTATCCTTCCTTCCTTGGCGGCCTTTGTTGGATCGCATCATATTAAGACAACGTGCGAAGACAACGTGCGAAACAGCTCATTTGAACAGGCTGACTCATGTGATTTGGTACAGGGAGCTGGAGCAGAGTCTAGGATGAGCTGTAAGTTTTATGTTCAATGACTTGTGAGGAGTTCTTGCACATGTGTTACTTTGTAGCTTTTTTTTTTAATTAGAAACTAAAGGATGCTTAATTTTAGCACTCTCAAATGAGAAAGAACAAGCTGCAATTAAATTGTGTTTCCACCGTTAAAAGCGGGGGGGGGGGAGGTGGGCATATCTGCAAAGAGATGCTAGGCTAGATGGTGTAGATCCAACCCTAAGTCAGCAATGTTGCGATGAGGGGCCATCTTGAACTTCTGCCTCACAAACAATTTAAGTGTTAAAAGGAGTGATATCATCACCAAAGAGCTAAGAAACCAGCTGGGTTGTTAATTGAGCCTAAAGCCAAATCCTTCTGATTATAAACCTGATTCAGAATCTTGTACCTTTCTGTTCACTGCCTTCTTAAAGGAGACAGTGCTTTTCTTAGGGTCTTGGGGTGGAGAAGGAAGTTTCATTAAATTCTCATCGAGAAGCTGCTCATTCTAACTTCAGGAGATACCCACCCCTAACTTGTATACATAAGTTTATATATATTCTAGTTTCAGGAGATAGCAACTACTAACATGCATCATAAGTCTATATAAATCCTAGCTTCAGGAGCTACCCACTGTTAACATGTATACACACGTCTGTATACATTCTAGTTCAGGAGCTTCCCATTGTTAACATGTATACATATGCCTGTATACATTCTAGCTTCAGGAGATACCCACCGCTACCATGCATACATAAGTCTATATACATTCTAGGTTCAGGGGATACCCTCCACTAACATGTATGTGTGTGTAGTAGATTTGTGCAGGCGTACACAGTATTTGCCAATTTCTGTATCTATTAAATTTGCTTCTTTTAAAAAGAACATAATGCAGTAACCATTGATGGGTTCTTGTGAACCCATCTCTAATGCTATTCTTTATTTCTGGGAGATAAAGAATAGCTCCAGAGACAGAAATGTAAAACTTTACAGAAAAAAAAAATGTCATGCATGGTAGTGCACAACTTTAATCCCAGCACTCAGGAGACAGAGGCAGGTGGATTGCTGATTTCGAGGCCAGCCTGGTCTATATAAAGAGTTTCAGACAACCAGGGCTACACAGGATAACTGGTTTTGAAACACCAAACCAAATAAAACAAACAAAAAACCAACACCAACAAAAAAAGAAATTTTACAGAAAAAAAGTTTAATTATAATGTAGGCATCCCTGCAGGCCTTTGTATTTAACAAAAATGGTTATTTTCAACCAACCTACTTGCTGTGATATCAGTGCTTTTCACCTTTGTGCCACGTCTGAGGACTGGGGCCCCTGCTCCTACCCCAAGGTTATGTGCTTGCATTTAAAACCCTCGAGTGTCAGTTTAACGCCTGTGGCTTTGCCAGCGTGGGCCACAGGGATAGCTATTAAGAAATTAGAAACCCATTAAGATCAGCAAAGGCAAATCGTCTTTTACAAATTATATGAAATCACAAAACAGTGGCTTTCGCCTCTTTAATAACATTTTCATGTGTACTCAAAAAAAAAAAAAAAACACCCACAAACATACCAGGGCTTCCAGGAACTCCAGGGGGACCACTAGGACCTGGGAATACATTACATCAATTAATTGCTTGACCAGTTAGAGACACTCCCTTTCCAGTTTTAAAAATTTTCTATGACAGTTATCACCATAGTAACCATTCAACTCCTACGGTATATCACTTACAAAATTTCCATGAAACATATGAAAATTGGAAACACAAAAAAAATCTCCACTGATGTAAAGTATGAATTCCCCTTCCTCCCTCACTTGGAAACTATCATAGCTCTATAAATAAATTCTGTTCAGTGCTTTGAAAGAAAGATAGAACAGTGGTGATAAATATATCCTCACCCTGTGGGCCACGAGCACCTTTGGGCCCAGGTGGGCCTGGCATTCCTTTGTCTCCCTTTTCCAGGTATGCGTCATAATATTCTGTCTTAAAGGCAAAGGTAGAGAATAAATAGGAACGTTACTGGAGAACTGCTCACCAGCCCCCCTTTCTTCAGTCTCTTCATTTGGGCCTAAAAGAGAATTTCCTTGTTTTCCTGAGTTCAGAGGTTTTGATATTAGCAGAAATACGGTGGCCATGCCCATACAAGTGGATAGATGTAAAGACAAAGATCACCTTTCTGATAGCATCACTTATTCCACAGGCTTTCAGCTAAAACTACATTTAGTTTAATTATGCTTTTTAAATTTTGTTTTCTTTCTGTGATGGGAATCAAACGCAGGGCAATGTGCTTGCAAGCGCTGGGCCACAGTTTTACATCTTTAGCCTGAGAAACACGTTTTATGATGCGTCTCAACCACCACAGTATGTATTTGTTCAGTTACAAAATAAAGCAACAAGAACTTTCATGGAAGCTTTGTCTTTTAAATCACAGAAGTTACCAGCAGCAATGACATAATAGGGCTCATTATAAATTCCACAGTTATGTGTACAGATGGTGGGTATTGGGCTCGGCTACAGTTTATGATTTCACAAAGCAAAGTAGCCCGTCACACTTTCCTAGCATAAAAGATATTTGGCAGTAACTTGCATCTGAAATAAAAACAGATTTTTGGGACCTATTTTCATTCAGTGAGTTAAGTTATGTAGCTTGGGGGTCTGAGAACTGCATTTTAAAAAATGACTTATATTGTGTATGTGAGGGCTATCCTGCATATATGCAGGTGCCCCACTTATGTGCCTGGTTCCCCGAAGAGGTCAATGGATGCCCTGGTACTGGAGTTACAGATAGTTATGAACCATCACGTTTGTGCCGGGTCCTTTGCAAAGTTAACTGTTTTTTCTTAACTGCTCCCCATCTCTTCAGCACCTCACTTTAATTATGTGTGTGGGGGGGCATGTGCATGTAGGTGCAGATTTCCAAAATGACTAGAGGCTTAGGTCCCCTGAGGCTGGGATCACGGGTAGTATGTGCTGCCCAGGGTGGGTGTTAGGAACCCAACTCGGGTCCCCTGAAAGAGCAGTAGGCACTCTTAACTTTTCTCCAGCCTTGAGACCTACATTTCTAACAAATCTAGCCCACGACTCTTTGCCATCCTGGGTCATTTGTATAGCCTGTGCAGTCAGACAGAGAAACCCTGCCAAGCACATCGGCTAGGAGACTGACTGCTTTGGGGGAATGAGCAGATGCCAGAACTGAGAGCCAGTGGTCCCTCTCATTCTTCTCACGTGCCCTGCAGTGTCATCAAATCATGTCTGTGCCAGGCAGGGTGGTGCTCCCAGGGCAGTGGAGCTTGGGCTGTAGGGACAGATTCTTGCTGACCTGCCTTAGACTCATGGCTGAGCTTCAGCTGCCTGCTGTTAAAAGTGGGCCATGCAAATAGAAGGCCCGGCTCTCTTGTTCCTAGGTACCCTAGCTGTCTTCAGCAGCAAACTTCTTATTCCACTATGAGAACAGAGGATCACCTTGGACAAACTGTGATGAGGCCAAGTGTTTGGGTTTTGTTTTTTTTTTTTTTTTTTTGTCCAAGATGGGCTTTATTAGTGCTTCTAGGAAACAAACATAATCAAATTGAAATATTTATCCATTGCCAAATGGGTAAATAATGATGACAACTCGTCTTCGCCTTGGCTTGATGAAAATGAATATGCTCTCAGATTCATCATAACAGTTAATGAGAAATGCTGATTCAACTCTCGCTCAGTACTTGGAAGAACTTAACTACGATAGTGTTCTCTCTAGTTGCACTTACTGGACCCGGGAATCCTGGAGAGCCAATGTCTCCTTTCCATCCCTGCAATGAAAGACATTACAGGTGAACATGCAAACCCAAAGGAGCATAGTTAAGAAACAAAATACAAGGCCAAACAATAAGTTAATGGTCACGGCCATGTCATTTAGGTATAATGTGCAAACAAGATTACAGAGGCATTGCCTTGAAGTCATCTTCCTGGCCAGCCCTTGTCTAGGTGGAGTTTTCTACAAGGCTGGGAAGAAGGCAATGCTAGCCTGTCTATTCTCCACCTTCCTGTGTTGCCTTTACCACATGGTCTCTAGCCTTACATATCCACATTCTCACACAGACTGTAGTTGCAGGATAGCCAGGCCAGGGCTGTAGTTAATGCCCAATGTACCCAGCCTCCTTCGTTTTGAGAGGGCAATCCAAAATTCTTCCAGGACTGGCTATTAAAAAGCAGACTTTGAACCAGAGCATATATCTTTGCATATGTGAATTATCTGTGAACATCGGCAGCATATCAGAGGCAGATGATATATTACACAGTTAGGTGATTGGGGATTGGGACCTTTCAGGGACACATGACCCAGCGGAGGTCCAGACTACATGACCACAGATGACCAGGTGGATTCCTGCTATTGAGAGCGTTTGCTGATACCCTGCTCATAGGGAGCTGATACTTCTCTAGAGTCCTGAGCCAGCCAGTGTCAACGTCAACTACACAGAACAATGTTTTATCTCTTCCTTGAGAACCTTCTTGGAATGTTTATCTGCCCTTTCATCTTAACAAATATGCTCAACAGCTAAGCTTCTTTTTTTTTCTGGCTTCTATTATAATGTTACTCTCCAGCATTTAAAAGAATGATTAAAAAAAATAGACTACAAAGGGCTTTCATTTCTAAAATAAGTTTATATTATTCTATGGGGAAATCTCCCTGTTTAATACAAGAGTGAGCGAGCTTGCTTTACCAAGGCGCAGACAGCACTATGATAACCAGCACTGTCAGAGAGAGAGAGAGAGAGAGAGAGAGAGAGAGAGAGAGAGAGAGAGAGAGCGCAGGGGAAAGACTAGAGAGGAGGAGTCTTTGCCCACAGGGCTGACAGAATTGTCTGCTCAGCAACCATAGTTCAGACCGCACACATTAATCAAACCAGCACTGAAGACTGAGAACATTTCACACGATGACTCCTGGCCAAAGGTCAAGTTGCAGCTTTTAATCTCAATACTTTGTTAACAGTAACACGATTTTTAAAATAAGCAACACCTATGGGCCGGCAAGATGGCTCAGTGAATGAGGGGCTTGCCACCAAGCCTGGCTATCCAAGTTTGATTCCCCGAACCCATTTGGTAGAAGAGAGAAGCAACTCCCAACGAGCTGTCCTCTGACCTCCACGAGTGTGCTCTGGTTCATGTGCCCCTCCTCCAACAAATGAATAAAAGTGTAACGGAAAACAGCACAGCAACAAAAATCTGAAGGAGGCTGAAATTTAGAAAGACAGACTGGAAGGGATCTGTGAACCACAGTGGGTGAGAGCTTGGATCCCACGCCCGGGGAAAGTAACCGCAGTCCCACGGTGGTGAGGAAGGGAGGAGAGACCGCAAATGCCCGCCGTGTGATAGGCTTCCAAGGAAGACAACTTTCTCATCTGGGGAATGGGACTCACCCCCATTTCCCAGGAGTGACTTCGGGATCAAGTAGGACTATCTGAGAAGCACTCAGCTGGGGACAGGAAATACTCAAGTAATACTGATGGTTTTTGCTATATGATTGTAGGAAACCTCAGAAGGCAGACTCAAAAAAATTCACTTCAGTTCAACATTGGCTTATTTTGATAAAGCCTGTGATTGCAATCTCTTATTCTTGGGAAGGCAATAGCCAACCAGTTGGAAAAGGCTGAAGAGAGGATGTTACCTTAATGCCATCTTCACCCCTTAACCCAGGAAAGCCCCTGTTGCCTTTGGCTCCCTATAGGAAAAATAAAAGGACAGAAGATGAGAAGATATGAGTCAACTGCATCTCTATGAAGCAAGTACATCAGGAACTTTTTAATTTTTAAATATTTAAAACTAATTTTCAAAATCAAAATATAATAGTCATATAAACTTTTTGTATACAGTGCGATGTTTCAAGATCTCACCAGTTGTGATCTATATAATCACATTTCATCTACCAGACTGTGTAGTTTGTGTACTGATCAGGTCAGGGAATTAATCACACCCACCCCCTCAACTGTGATTTTGTTATGGTGGTAAAGATCTTCCCAACTAATTTCAAGCAGACAATACTGTTATGGTTTTGGTCCCTGTCCCTTTAAGAGACACGCCACGCCAATTCCCTCCCCATCCGCTGAGGCAGGCTGATCTTCAGCTTCTGGTCTGAGCTTGCTCTCTTTTCCATCTTCCTCTCGGAGAGGCAGCTTCGCTTCTGCCTCTCTCCCCACTTCTCTGCTTCCCCCCCCCCCCCTCTCTCTCTGTCTCTCTCTCTCTCCCCCTTCCCCGTTCATAACTCTCCTGAATAAATATTCAACCTCACCATGTCTCTGTCTTCTGCCAGCCCGCCATGTGTCTCCCTGCCTGGGACCAGCCACTGCTCGGGGACCGGCAGCCATCTCTGCCTGGGACTGGCTGCTCCCAGAGCCCACTGCCTGCCACCACATGGGCCGCCGCCCACTGCTCAGGCCACCGCTCTAAGACCGGCAGCCTTCTCTGCTTGGGACTGGCTGCTCGCAGGACCCGCTGTCTGCCGCCACATGGCCTGCTACCACCATTTGGGACTTTATAGCATTTGCTGCTTGCCTACAGCTGCCTCCTGGGACTCCACAGCATTTTTTTTAAAGAAACACAAATACACCTGTGTTGATTCCAGTGCCCTTATGGTCAGACTAAGACTAACATTTGCCTGGGAGCAAAGGTAACTTCCGCATTCATCGACTAACCACTTCCTGTCCCTCCAACTCACCACACCTCCCAGTCCCTGGGAACTACTCTGCTACTCTGAGAGATCAGCTGCTGTGGATACTGTATCTGAGAAGATTGAGCGGTATTGGTCTTGCTTTGTCTGGCGTATCATTAGGTGTGTTCAGTTGGCCTTTTCCCAGTGGGTCTACAGAGCCAAGTGTAGTCTGTAAAAGCTGAGATCACCTTATGACTCTCAAATAACCTTTATCTCCTATCACTGCTACTTCCCGGATATCAGCAGGAATGTTTTACCTCAGTGCCAGGGAAGCCAGGAGCACCATCTTTTCCAGGTTTTCCCTAAAATGAAACCACTTAAGTTTTACTAATGTTAAACAGGTTGACTTTAGTAAACAGAGAAAAACATCCTTTTGACATAAGACAAGAAAACCCCAGGGAGGTTCCTCACTGTCTGATTTTGTAAGGTAAGACTCCCGATCTTACAGGCGATGGGCATCTCTTCCCAGGGAAGGTTGATACCAGGTAGGATCAGTGAGTAGAGTCAAAAGCAGGGAGAGAAGAAGACAGCTAAGCTTTTAGTGGGGTTCATGTCCCATCCTGATACTGGAAGGAGACCCAGGGAAGCACCAAGAGGAGAGGTAAATAAGGAATTTAAAGAAAAGGAAGTGCTTATAACTTGGTGATTTGAAATGCAATTTCTTAAATCCTAGATAAATAAATATTGTGGTGTCTGAGTAGACATGGCTCTCAGATGAAACGTTATGGTCTAGACCCTTTCTGAGAGAATTAAAATCAGGCAAGCTGTATCACTTTTCCTTGAACATCCCCACTCCACTTGCCCTGCCTCAAGCCATGTTTTTTAGGGTTTTTACATGCTTTATCTGTTTAAATCTTCCAAAATGGAGCTGAGTGGGGGAGTGGCCCCAGTTGTTTCTGTGTTCACAGCACCCCACTTCCAGACACACTTGGGGAGCTGTTCTCTCTCTAAGCTGACTGGTTCTCTTGCTGTCATCCACAGGAGCTCCCTGCCTAGCCAAACAGTGACCTTTCCTTTGTGGCCATAGCTGTTGTTCCAGAGTGAAGCACATGAACAACTAGGCCAATGCAGCTGAAGAATCTTTGCAGTTTTCAATAGGGGTGTGTGTGTGTGTGTGTGTGTGTGTGTGTGTGTGTGTGTGTGTGTTTGATTTCTTCTTAGATGTCATTAGCCTAACATTGCCTGGGACTATATCCCATTCCTTTCCCCTTTCACAGAAGATCATCATTTCTTGGACAGAATAGGCTTGGTACCCAGAGAAGGAGTGAGGTAGAGAGAGGGTCCTGCCCCAGCTTTCTGAAGTCCCCAGAGCTTGTTTTAGGCTTGAAATGTTCAGATATTTGGAAAAATAAATCCCTCCACCAAAACTAAATAAAATAAAATAAAATAAAATAAAATAAAATAAAATAAAAAAACCTTTCTAGTTGGAGCATCTCACTCTGTGACCCAAAGAGTCCCAAGTCCTGCCTTCCTTGGCTACACATGATGCTGAATTGCCACCTTACCCTTGGACCAGGCTCTCCAGGAACACCCTTTTCTGATCCATAGGAGTCTCCAGGTGGCCCCTGTGTGATCAGAGTTATGGAATGCTTTAGAAATGTACTTTCTGATTTTGTACCTTCATGATTAATAATTCATACATTCTATTGGCCATATTTAAAATTAGGTAATCTAAAAGTCTTATGATAAGATTGAGCTTTATCTTAAAAACTGTGATGGGAAAGCTGAAGTTGCACCTATTCACAGTTGATGGCTTCTGGCAGGGTGGGGGTGAGGGAAGACTCAGTTTTCTTTGAGGGGCTGGTCACTGGGAGCTTGATCATGCTCCAGTGAGCACATGGGTAACTCAGATTGGACTTGGTAATTTTTTCTTCTTTTGTTTTGGGGGAGGTCATATGGGTCAGGAGTGAACCTGGGAGGACTGGGAGTGAATATGATTGGTGTGCCTTAGGTGAAATTCTCAATTAATCAATAAAAATATTATATAAAAAGAATTAATTTTAAATAGATATTTAAAAGCAGGTGCTATAGGCAAGAAAGACCTAAAATAGCACAGAGATTTCACCCAGAAAAGGTCTCAGAAAAAATTTTAGAATATTCCTGGGCTCTGTGTTTTAGTCAACATCAATATTTAAAGGTTGATCATTCATCAATATATGGATAAAGATTGTAATAATTGTACTCGGTGGGTTACTGATAAAGAATAAGGCACTTAGTAGGGGGCATGTTCAGAGAGCGGGAGTGGGAGAGGAGTCATGGGTGGACATAAATCAAGATACATTTCTTATTTGTACAAAATTGTCAAGGAATAAAAATATTCTTAACCATATGTATTAAGGCTCTGTTTTATGTGTCATAGGAATAAAATGACTTAAATCACCTACCAAGGGTCCAGGATGCCCAGGTTCACCCATCTCTCCCATATCTCCTTTCTCCCCCTTAAAGTCCTGTAACAAATACAATTCAAGGTCATTATCACAAACCAACCAAATACGATTAAACCAGGTGCATTTGGAAATACCCTCTGTCCAGTGAAACTAGGTATGAAAACCGGTACTGGGCCTCATGACAACAGCATAGTGGCACTTTTTATTTATTATATTTCTATCTTATTCACATTTAAACATGAGCTCACATTAATACAACCTTTCAAAGAAAAGGAATCCCTTGTGTATCTCCACTAGAGATATAATAGTTATGTCTAACTATTATAATAATATAGATAATAACTAACACAGTTACTATTATATCTGCCAGCCAATAACGGTGTAAGATAAGAGTTCTACAATTCTGTTTATACTCATTCACTTCATCAACTGAAACATCTAACACAGGAAAACCAAACATCACATGGTAACTGGTAGAGTTCAGACTTCTAAACTCTTTTAAGGTCAGAATACGGTTATGATTATTGATGGTTTACAAAACATTCTGTTGCCTTTGGCAAAGATGTGCTATGTCCTTTATTAAAATGTGTTTTTGTGCTGGGGAGTTAGATCAGGAGAGCACCTGAGCCCTGGTTCTAATCCTTGGCCCTGGCGCAGGCACCCCAGGAATCGGACCGGTATTATCTCAGCATGTTATCAACCCTTCAACAACAGACCAGTCTGGGCGCTAACCTTAAATCCACTCATCTGTATAATGAAGCTCAGGACTAGTAAAATAGTCTCCTGATAGGCTCCTGCCTGCCCTCCAAGTGCAACTGTTACTGCTGACTTGCTCTTTCGTGCCCTTTTCCTAGGAGACGATGCTAAAAGAACATCATTGAGTGTTCGAAGCAACCCTTTAAAAGGCAGCTCACTTTATCTATGCTTCTTTGGGAATTTTGAAGAAATTTGATCTCTTGGAAGAGGAAGTGTGTGAGAGGTGGGCACTCTGCCCTGTGTGTATGTTTTTAGTCAGAGAGTCAGTCAGAGAGTGCAGAAAATTAAGTATCCTTTGGATTGGATTACATTATACTTATTTACCTACCAAACCAGCTTTCTGTAAGTACATTCATTCCTAACACATTCAAATTACTTTTACTGGTACACTACTTTTCTCCTTCCCGCCCCAACACATTTTTTACTAATTATTTGGGAATTTACTAAAATGCATCCCAATACACTCCCTTTCCCACTCCTCCCAGGTCAGCCCTCCCACTCTTGCACCCCATCATTCTCACCCCAAAACCACCAAGTCCAATTTGTGTTGCCCATATACTCATTAGAGTATGGTCAAACTCCCAGTGGCTAGTCCCTTAAAGAAAACCGAGTCTGTCCCCACCCCTCTGCCAGAAGCCAACAACTGTGAAGAGCTACACATCAGCATCTTTATCACAATTTTTAAGCTCCCTGTACGGTATGGACTGTTTCTGTTTTGGGTAAGGGTGGAGGTTGTCACAGAGGCCTTCAATGTCTCTCATTCTCAGCGATAAATCTGCCGTCATCAGTACCACTGCAAAAGGAGCTTCCTTGAACAGAGCAGCCTACAATAGCATAGATCATGAACTTCCACACGGTTTCCCGTGGCAGTTCAGATCATAGACACCTACCTTGGTCCCTGGCAGCAGCATATATCATAGATATCAACATGGCCTCCCACAGCACAACATGGATCACGGACACCAGCTTAGCCTATGTCCCTAGCTTTGATCATGGATATTCAAGGCAGTATGGTCCATGCATGGAAGTCTTCTGAGGAGACTTAGACCAGAAAACAAGCCATTTTTCATCTGAGTTATCTTGCTGTTCAGAGTCAATGTGTGTGTGTGTGTGTGTGTGTGTGTGTGTGTGTGTGGTGTCAGGTCAGCCACATGAGTCCATGTTGTCAGCCAAGAGACCTGCTACAGCCAGAGTCATGCAGATCTGAGTGGCCTGTGCCATGGTGACATCCAGGCCAGAGGTGCAGTTGAGGACCATGTCTGGGTTTGTGAATCTAGGATCAGTGTTGATGTCTGAGGTTCCTCTTACCATTGAAGACCATTTGGATGCCTGAGATCTGTGGCCAAATTAATGTCCGAGGGCCACGCTGTTGAGGATGCTTGCGATCTGCTACCCAGGACAATGGACATCTAGGCCTGGTTGCTGCCGAGGACCATGTCTAGGTCTGTGCTTCCACCAAAGGTTGCAGAGAAGCCTGGGGTCATGGCCATAACATGTGGCCTTGATGGTATCCAGGAGGTGTGACATCACCAGAGTCATCCTGATCTGGGTGGCCTGTACTTCCATCAAGAGCCAGGATGTATTCTGGGCCCAAGCTGCTGCTGAGGGGCATGTCTGGGTCCCTGGTCCTGATGCAGCTGGGGTCTTTGTTGATGTTTGTGGCCCACGTGGCCTCATGGGGTCATGGAAACCATGCATGGTGGAATCAGAGGGCCATTTGTTGGCCCTTTGCTGGCCCTGGGATAGTGGGCCCTGTCCTTTACTGGATGCTGCAGCAAAAGAGTTACTCCCCCCATGGGTTGGGGATAGCTGACCCTGATGGCATGGGCATAAGGGATCTGGCTCCACCCCTTGCCTGAGGTAGATGGCCCCAGTGGCCTGGACTGACCAGCTCAACTACCACCCAGGCTCACAACCAGGCTTGGGGTTGGCCCATTCTAATATCTACCCCATCTTGGATCTTCTGGAGCTCATGAAAGACCTTGTGGAACCATAATGGCAGGATCTCCATGATTCAGGGCAGCTGAGGGATATCCAAGAGGAGTTCTGTGAGGGTCCAGTGATGATGGTGTGCAAGAAACCAGAGTCCTTGAACCAGACCAGAACTCACTGCAATGAACAGTCCAGGTAAAGCTGATTGGGAAAGAGGGTCTACTGTGTGACACACCACAGTTCCCAGTGCCACCAGGAAGAATGAAGAGGTGCTGGAGAGGTGGGAAAGAGGGACAAGTGAAGAGGTTTGTTGTTATTGTTTTATTTTCTCCTCTTTGTGTTTGTTTGCTTTTTTTAAAAAATTTTCATTTGCAAGGAAGAGGGCAGGATAGGGAGGAACTAAGAGGTGGGGTGCATGATGTGAAATTCCCGAAGGTTCAATAAAGACATTATGTTTTAAAAAATGAAAATAAAAGGCACAGGGGGAAAAAAGGTTGGCAGTGATTATGGTTGCCCAAGTCAGTGTATGTTAAAGCCACTGAGTTGAACATAATGTGTGAATATTATAAGCTGTATATTATACTACAAAAATTGTTAAGATTTCTTATAATTAAAACCTATGAGGTTTTAATTAAATACCCCTTTAAATGGGGATTTTATATTTAAATATATGCATACAATATTCTGTCTGTTTGTATGCCTGCAGGCCAGAAGAGGGCACCAGAGCCCATTACCGATGGTTGTGAGCCACCATGTAGTTGCTGGGAATTGAACTCAGGACCTTTGGAAGAGCAGGCAATGCTCTTAACCTCTGAGCCATCTCTCCAGCTCCTCAACTAAACTATTTTTGAAAACAATTAAATATAATTTTCAGGGTTTAGTTTCTTGGTTAATTCCATACCATCTGAGTTTTTTATTTACCCTCCCAGACTTCCCAAGCCCAGGCTAGTGCCTGGATTGGTGCATGGTACTGTGAATTCATCTCCTAACCACTCAGTTCAGCTCCGTAGCCGGCCTTCATCTCACTACAGGAGCAAAAGCAATCAGTGTCCAAATGACAAGGAGCAGTGCTCTTGGAGAAGACTGAGTGTGTCCTTGGGGTTACAACGGCCATGCCAAGGGTCCTGTTAGACTATAGTATACCTCTACCCTGTCAAGAGGTCATTGCCATTCTATTGTATCAAAGACACACATACTGTGTTAGGGGCGATAAGAGGGAACAGAGAAAAGCGTGAACAGAATCGGGCCATTGCCTTGGAGTCACATGGTTCTACTTCTCCATTTAACTTTTCCATCCTTCACCATGAAAGATATTGGGAGAAATTAAACTGAGATATTCAGGCTGGCCAGGAGTGGGAAACTGGGACGAACAAGGATCATAATGGAGCTTGTAGAAGTGATGAGGGATCATCAAGATGTCTTTCCGGAAACAAAGAACAGCAATAGTCACAAAGCTACAGGCTTACCGATGTGTTGTTTGGGTGGATGAGTGTGACAATCACTGTTCCTTGCAGTCCAGGAGGTCCTGTCAATCCTTTCACACCCTAAAGACAGGTACAGCAGAGAATGAGAGCCACCCAACACCATCAACACAACAGATTTACCCTCTCAAAGGCCTGTTTCCTCTTCCACCTCCTATACAACAAAACTCAATTCAACCCAGCCCGCAAATTAACTCGAGGGAAATGCACCGGGGAGCGCGTGTCTTCTGACCCACTAACACACAAGGTGGCATGCCAATTACCCTTTCTCCTTTTTGTCCTATGGCATTATCGCCCATATGACCCTGTAAGAAAACATGAAATGCCATTGTTAGGTCTCAGGAAGTCCATATGTCTATAAATGAGTTCAAGCTGAACTATATAGAGAAGGATTTCTGGAAGTTAGATAAAAGCCAGCATTCCTCGGGAACTTATATAATGTCCCCCCCCCCCAAAGTCATTTCTCTTGGATCTGGCAGAAGGGGACATATGATTCCACGGACATGGCCCTGTGGTTGCATATCAGAGCCCATGCCCCAGGCTCCTCAATCCTTACAAGGATTTGTTAGATATTTCAAAGGCTCCCTTTCCTCCCTCCTTCCGGATACCCGCTTGTTCTCTCTATAAAGACAGAGTGCCCCCCAAGAAATTTCTTGCTGTGTTATTATCTCCACTCTTCTCTCTTGCCCCCTCCCTCTCTTGATTCTATGGTCATGTCCAGTGTCCAGTCTGCAGTCTTTTGGGGCTATTCCAGGTGTCTCTGGATATTTTTTCTCTCTTACTAATAATGAAAGCCTTCACCCTAATAATGAAGCAGTCTTGTTGGCAATTTCTTTACTGCACCTTCTCCTCTACAGTTATTATGTTTAAAAATTAAATACGAATAATTGGGGTTCATTAACATTTCAGTCTTTGTAAGTGAAGACATATATTCATCTTAGTTTTGAAATTATAAAGCTTTACTACTACTTTTATAGAAGAACAGCAACGTGTTTCTTTTAAAGATGACAGTTTGGGGGCCCAGGAAATTGGAGACCCACTGAATATAACGGATGTCACATTGCCTGTGGGGAGCGGAAACCAGCACAGAGGGAATTTCTCTGGCTAAGCGCCTGTCTGGTTTTGAGCCCATTGACCGGCTACTTCCCGGTGAGCCCTTAGATTCCTGGCCATCTAACTTCCTTTTCTGGCTGCCTCACTTCCTGATGCCCTACTTTTGCCATGCTAAAAATAAGAGGGGTGAAGCAACTGAACTTTGAGATTCTGAAATTCAAGTCAGAGAAGCCAAGAGTGGAAAGCAAGCCATGGCGTCTTTAGTAATTGAGTGACGTGAGGCCACATGAGAGGAAGAGCTTCCACTCAGCAGCAGTGGCTGCTGTGGTATGAACAACCGTCACAGCTATTGCAGAAACCTAACACCAACTGTAGAGTATTAGGATGTAGGGCTGGGAGGGGGGGACTGTTAGAAATGATCCTATTGGTCCATTCTTGGACTAAGGGGATAGTGAGGTGTGGGGAGGAAAGTGAGCTCTCTGCTTATCGCCTTCTGGTTCCTCATATGGTACCTATACTCTCTCTGCACTCTGTAGTGCACAGAGGCTGCGGAAAAGGCTCAGCAGGTAGAGGTACCTGCTGGCAACCTGACCATCTGAGCTCAGTTCCCCACACCTACATCACAGAAGGAGAGAACTGGCTCCTTTAAGCCATCGTCTGTCCTTCACACATGTGCCATGTCATGTATGTTCTACGAATAAAGACATAAATGTAGAAGTAGAATTAAAAGGAGAGGAAACTCCCTGATAGCCCTTGACATTGGATTCCTCACAGTTGAGATCTAGAAGGAACACATCGCTACCCAGTGTGTAGCAATTGCTAAAACAACTGAGAACAGGGTATAACAAGGGCTAACCCAGCATTTGAAGCAGTTTTCTTTTATAAAAATCTCCCAAGGGCAGTTTATTCTTGTTTTAATGGTTTTCATAGTAAATATTATATGAAAGTCATAAATGTGGCCCAGTATCTTAATCTTACTAATTAACTCTTAAGAAACATGGAGAAAACCTTACAAAATGTTCATAATATTGTAAAGTCAAGATTTTTTTCGTGTTACAACTTTTTCTAAAAAAAAAAAAAAACAGTCTAAGGTTGCCACGTAGAAGTGTGCACGTAGTAACTATATACATAAAATAACAAATTTGATGTGGATGTTTCTTAGTTTAAAACATGCTACTTCCACTTTAAAGACTCTTGCAGCAACAGTCTAGACTGAGAAACAGTGAATCTTTGCTTTGGAGATACACGTTTTTAATATTACTTATCTGGCATTTCATTTCTATGAAGTTTCTGCTGATCTGTGGCTTTTCTTTTTAAATTTGTTTTCAAGTTAGCATACAAAGTAACATTGCCTTGTGGCATTTCCATCCATATATAGTTGAGGTTGGCTGTGCCTTTCTAGCTCACCCATGATCCTCTCTCCAAGTCTCAATTCACTTGTATGCTCAGGAGTGGGTGGCTGTTGGATGTGGTTGGTTAACCTTGATTGACAGCTGGGTGGGATTTGGGACCACCATGGTGGCGACCATTGGTGTCTCTGAGGGTTTTTTTTGGGGGGGGGGGTATTAGGGTGATTGGGTTAGAAGACCCAGCCTGAGTGTGGATGGCCCCATTCTGTGGGCTGGGGTCCCAGACTGAAGACAAAGCAAGCGGCAGGTCCGAGCCATAGTTTTTGTTGCCCTCTCCTTATGATATAGGTGCAAGATTGTACCCCGAACTTTGAGCCCAAATAAGCCTTTCCTTTCTCAGCTTGCTTTTGTTGGGTACTTGGTATCAAGAATGAGAAAAGCAATCCCCACAGTCTCTGTCCCATTGGTGTAGAGAGCTGCAGGGGAATCAAGATATTTCAAACCTCAGCTGCTACTCATGTAATCTGAACCTAGAAGAGACAGAGGAAGAAGGAGGAAGAGGGGGAGGGGAACGGGACACGGAGAGGGACAGAGAGATTGCTTGTGTGCATCTATCAGTGAAGTAATAAATGCGAGAGAACACTGGGAAAGATCCTGTATATCAGCTCATTTTAATATCAATAAGAAACACTGCTTAGCAGTGCCTCCTTGGCGAGGCTAGCTTCATGCAACATTTTTTAAAATTTAACTTTTTATTCACTCAACATTTTTATCCTTAAGCTACAACTTGACTTTTTAGTAGAAACACCTAAAGACCACACAAAGTCATCCTTCATTTAGGCACATAAGATCGCACGGAGTTTGCAAAGCAGCCTGCTACAAGACCCGATGGCCCAAGGCAAGGTTATCAGCCATGGAAGTCTATCTATTAGAAATCCTTGCTTTTCCCCAGTCACAGCTGGTCCTGTCCCCTGTCCTGCTGGGATTCCTGTGATCCCAGGGAGGTACCCTCTGTGGTCTGCTAGGCTTTTGGACTGGCTAGGGTGCTCTGACTGCTACAACTTGGGAACACAGACTTACTTTTGGTCCTCTGGGTCCCACGGCACCTGGAAGACCCTAGAAAAGCCATAAGGAAATGTTACAGCAGGAATCACTCCCAGCCAGAGAATGCTCTAAAACATTTTGCTGTCACCAATGTAGACACTGAGAGGGACTTCATACTTACAAAATCTCCCGGAGGACCAGGTAGACCGGCAGGCCCTGGAAAACCTGGGGGGCCTGGAAAACCCTTGAAGTTAAGAGAATAGGGAATTCAGTGTACTTGTCAAATAACGCCAAAGTTAGACAGTGATGTTTTAATGGAATCACAAGAGCAAACCGCCTCCTTTCTAAGTGACTGCAACCAACCATAATGATACATTCTAACTCATTGCTGGAGGCAACAGATACCTAGGATAGTCTAATGCTATTGCATATGGGGCATTGCCAGCAATGCTTCTCTACTTGGGAGTTTTCAGGGTTTTTTCCTTCCTTCCTTCCTTCCTTCCTTCCTTCCTTCCTTCCTTCCTTCCTTCCTTCCTTTCTTCTTTCCTGTCTTTTCCTTCTCCCTCCCTGTATTTGGACAGTGTTTCTCCTTCTCCTTTAGGACTGGCCCCACCTACAGCTCCCCTGCCTAGTTTTCCTTATATCTATATGATCGCTTCTTTCCTTTCTCTCTCTGGCTGGCATTTTCAGAAGGCTGCCCTCTCAGCTGGATCAGTACCTCAAGTTAACTGTGTCACCAGAACTCTGGGCTCCTTCTCTGTCTGTCCAAAGCTGGAGTCCTCCCCTGTTGATACTTCCTAGTCCTACTCCCAGCATTCCCTTTCTCATTAGCATTCATTATGTTGTAACACAAGGTACCATTATTGACTGATTTGTTTTTCTCTCTACTTATCAGAATGTGGTCTCCACGAGGACAATGGTTTTAGAACTGGTTGTTGGCTGATCTGAGCCCTAGAGCCTGGAAATAATCCTGTCGACAACTGGCCTCTAAGGCACCTTAAACATATTGCACTGTCTTCAGGGCCTACACAATAAATAGTGCACAGAAGTGCACTGACAGGAGACGGCCAAGTCCTTTCTGCACCACTGATCCCTATGCTGGATCAAGAGCCATCCCATCCCACCCCTCTCTCAGGAGCCCACTACCACTGCTAGCCACACGCCTGTGGTTGTTCAGCTCTGAGCCCAACTTCACAGCTTAGTTGACCTGGCTCACCATCCATCCACAGCCTCAATTCAAATTCTGATTCACAGAGGTAAATATCCTGTCTCTTTGCAGAAATTCCCACACTTAATTCCAAACTAAGGTGAGTTAGTTCTGGTTCATTAGCCTGAAATTTAGCAATTATAGTTGATACCTACCTAAGGGGCCTTCTGAATCACAAAGTTTAACACAAGCCCCAGATAGCTGTGTCTCACTGGATCTATTATGAAACACCTCCAGGCTAGCTACAGATGGACTAGTGAAGCAAACTATTGGGGGCTCAAGGAGGAGAGAGCCACCCTTCAACAAAACTCATAAAGATGCTGTGTGAACATTGGAGCCAGGTTGTTCTTCAACACTCCAATTGTAAGTGGTACTCAATGCATGGTGTGAACCTGTCTTTGATTTCAGCCAATATGGAGAGAGTAGAAATCGTCCCTGAACATTCTCCACTGACATACACGTAAGAAGAGAATATAATATGTCCACAGTGTCATTTTTTTGCGAATCAGTGTGTTGCTCCTCTCAATGGAGTCAGTGTTAGACTGACATGTGGGGTGGACATTGTAGACAGGGAGAGAAGAGAGGAAAGAGAGAGGCCGGGAGGAAGAGGGGAGGGAGAGAGGGAGATAGAGAATATGAATATGATATGGTATGAATAAGAATATGAAAGAGAGATCTTTCTAGAAGTATCATACCTGGAAGCCTGGAGGCCCTGGAAGCCCAGGGTCACCTTTGCCATTGAATTCCCTGTCTTCTCCTTGAGCAGGCTCACCCTTGGAAACAGAGACAGTCATGAACCCCAATCAACTTTGTATTTTCAACTTCCCTCATTGAGTGCTTGTCCAAGGTTCTACCTCCTCAAAACTGAGCGCTTGCGAGGATATATAAACTTAGAGAAGCATTTTACAAATGTGCAGATTATTCCATTTTGAAGAATTCAAAGAACTTACTAAGAATTTTTGCTAACCTATATAAATTATATATGATGAATTTTATTGTGACATTTATGCACTTGTATATAAAATGCCTTTTGGTTATATTCACTCTCACTACCCACCTTTCCTCCAGCACTCCTGCTGATTATAGTCCACCCTATACTTTCCCACCACACAAATGTATGTGTGTGTGTGAGTTTAATTAAGGTTTCTTATAGGACCATGGCTGAGGGGCTACTTATATGCTCATGGACAAGTTACCAATGGCTACACCACTGAGGAAAATCTCTCTCCTTCCCCAGCAACCATTAGCTTCCTATAGCTCCTCAAGTAAGGGTGGGTTTCACAAGCCCCTCCTCCCACTTTTGTACTATTCTTAAAAATCTGACAACTTGTAATGATAGAAGGAAAAGGAATAATAAATCATTTCCCAAGACACCCAAAGGGGTAGTAATTCTTAACCTAGAATGTGGGGTCTCAAACATGAGATCAGTTTCCTGCCCCTTGATCCTCCTTCCTTAAAGAATGGCATAACCATTCAAAGACCTGTCTATGGTGAGAATCAGAAGAATTTGCTCAATAGGAGAAAGTGCCATGTTTTAATTTCTATAGTGTCTGAATTATTAATACCAAGACCTGACTTATGAGGTCAGTTTGTTATAGTTTATATTTTATTAATTAATCGAAATCTTCTTCATACATATGGTTAGAGATATTCAGTAACAGTAGATGACAAATGACTTACTTTTTGTCCTTTCAAACCAGCAGGACCCTGGGAAAGAAGCAATGCATTAGCCACCAGAGGCCAAACAAATCCATACACTTGGCCTTGTCTCTACTTCCTTACTTTGCCAGCTGGCCGAATAACATTCTAACATTCTTGCTTCCGGCTTTCAACATCCTCAAATTTGCACATTTCAACAGATCAACAGTTTCTTCTTAGCCAGGCGGCGGTGGCGCACGCCTTTAATCCCAGCACTCGGGAGGCAGAGGCAGGCGGATCTCTGTGAGTTCGAGGCCAGCCTGGTCTACAAGAGCTAGTTCCAGGACAGGCTTTAAAAAAGCTACAGAGAAACCCTGTCTCGAAAAACAAAAAAAAAAAGAAAAAAAAACAAAAAACAGTTTCTTCTTCATCTTCTGCCTCCCTCCAATACAGTCAGTCTTCCTTTCATCTTACCTGCAAGTTTATATCCTGTTCCTTTTCTGACTGCTTCCCAGTTCCATATATGCCTCCCTGCTCCTTCCTGTCATGGAACCACTGCTTTCCAAGGCCAGCAATGACTTCATGTCATTTGGCTGAGACCAAGTCATCCGTTCTTGTATTACCAAACCTTTCAGCATCCTTGGGTTGCCCCATCCTTCACTGAAGTCAGTCTTCCCCAGGACTTCTATCCTGTACTCTTTCTGGTTTGCTCTCTGCCGTTAGGGCCTTTCCTCCTTTCCCTGCCTGCTCATTCCTCCTGACTTCGAAGTTACATGCTGAGGTCAAGTCTGACCTCTAACTCACTGCTCTCTTTGCTCTCTCTGAATTGCTGGAGGCTTTACCTCACATCCTCTCATCCAGTCTGTCTGCTTATTATACATCTTGTGTGGATGCATCAAAGTAAACAAAGCCTTAATGTCTAAATGTGATGTCATAACCTTCCTTCCTTCCTTCCTTCCTTCCTTCCTTCCTTCCTTCCTTCCTTTCTTCCTTCCTACCTTCCTTCCCTCCCTCCTTTTCTTCCTTCTTTCCTTCTTCCTCTCTTTCTTTTTTGCTGTCTCTTTTTTCTTTCTTTCTTCAGAGTCTGATAACGTCTCATCCTTCCCCATATCACGAGAGGCTTGTGTATGTGGCACACGGAACAGACTTCTTTCATCTGTACTTTCTGTCTGTGACTTGGAGAGAGTCATGGAGACTTACTGGGAGCCCCGAATAGCCTGGTGTCCCCGGAATGCCTGGGAATCCTTGCTCACCCTAGAAGACACGGAAAGTTTGTCAGAATTCTTAGCTGTGTTAGAACATCCCACGTGGGTAGCTATCCCCGAGTGGCCCCTCCAACCCTGGGGTTGACAACTCTAGCAAACCAATTCAAACTCTTGATGGCTACTGCTCAGAGGGCCGAGGGCCAGAAACCCATTATCTTAGTTGAGAATAAGCTCGGGCTGACTGCTCCTCAAATTGAGCATAAACAGCAGCCTAATTGTGCCAAGAACCTTTTAATTGCTGCTTTTGGAACTTTAGTAATTAGTTCGCTTGTGGCCACCCTCCTAGGGGGGAGGGCAGGGCTCAGTTGGGACACAATAGAGGCAAGAGGGCCCTTCAATGCTCAGGTTTTCCTTTCCAGACACTAACTTTGTTCTCGAAGCTTTAGTCTCTGATTGGTACCTATAATCTCTGATGCAAGAGAGTCATTGAGCTTCTGTGCGAATTGATTGGAAAACTCCCTTAAATCCATACGTGAGGAGCAAGGAAGCAATTGCTATTCAATCACGCTGTTGATTCTGATTTAAAGGATGCTACTAGAAAGTCTATTTCCATTTCACTACAGCGTCTCCCTCGCTTATTCATCCAGCAAGGCTCTCACTAACCACCTGTGCGAGCAGGACCTACCTTCGAACCATTGCATCCTGGTAAACCAGCCAGCCCAGGAGGCCCAGGGTGGCCTGGGATGCCCTAGAAAGAGAGCAAGACTCACTGACAAAGACAGAGGCAGCTTCACCAGCCCCAGGACCCTGCAAAAGAGGCAGGACTCAAGAGAAATGAAGGGTGGTTTAAAATGGCTGTTGGCTAGAAATGGCTGCTTAAATGCCTACATGGCTAATTTAAATTGTAGATCTTTGATATAATTTAATATCACAGGAAACAAAACATGCTAAGATAAAGATTATTGGGTGAGATGTGGATATTTTAGATAAAAATCTAGAAAACAGAAAGTGGGATTACATGGCTTGCTGTTCTAAGTGAGAGAGGAAGGGAGGAAAGGACAGAGTGGTCACCGAGGGGACTGTGGCGTTGTTCTGTGTTATAAACCAGGCCCTTCTATTTTGTTCTACCGCTGCTACTCAGTTCCGCTCAGGGGCCATACAAATCCACACTCTTCCACGGTCAGTCCTAGGGTGTGTTTTCTTCTTGTAAAGAGTGTGTCAGACAAGCTTCTTTGTGTGACTATTCTAATGTTTTCATTAAGATGATCATGTGAGTAGGAGCACACACACACAAACGTACGCATACATGCGCACATACATATACTCAATGCATATGTATGCACACATACATATACACACACATTACATACATGCTACACACACATACACACATATACAAATGTACACACATATATATACACATACAAACATACATACACGACACGCATAAACTTATACACAAAAATATATGCACTACATACATATACACACAATACACACAAACATACAGACATATACAGATATACACACATACATACATACACACATACACACACATAATAAATATACAAACATACATACACACATATGCTTCTCATTACTTACTGGAAGTCCAGGAGGACCTGAAAATCCTGGTAATCCAGTTATTCCCTAAACATAAGCAAAAGAGGAGGGGATAGAGAGAAAACTGTTAAAAATGTTTATCCTATAAACATAAAATTATTTGTCATTTCAACGATCATTCCTTTGCAGCTATGTATTGAGTATATCAAAAAGTGATTAGAAAAGCCAACAAAAAGGCTTGGCAAACCTTTGTGCATCTGGCCTTTGCAACTTTTTATATTTTTGCTTTGCTTGGTGAGAGTCAATCTTGCTATTCACGTGGCCTAGACTGGTCTCAAGCTCACTGTGTACATATCCAGGGCTGTTTTCGTGCTTGTGAATTTTTGCCCCTGCCTCCCATTTGCAGAACTGCTGTGTGTGTATGTATGTATGTGTGTGTGTGAGTGTGTGTGTGCAAGCACATGTGTGCATGCATGTGTGTGTATCTGTCTGTTTGTGTCTCTGTGTGCCTATGTGTGGTGTTTGTGACACAGCAAACTTGTGGAGGTCCGAGGACAACTTTGGGGGAGTTTTTTCTGATTCTCACATTGTTGGGGCAGGGCCTCTCTTGCTATTTCAGCTCAGCCTGGCTGCCCATCTCCTATATCCACCTCCTATTTGGATACATGAGTGCTGGGATTGTGCACTACTGAATCTGTCTGTTTGTTTGTTTTTAATGACATAGGTTCCTGGTATTGAACTCAGATCATCAGGCATCACAAGCACTTAGCCCTGTGGGAAGTTTTACTTTATAAAACTCGTAGGAGGGGACTGTTATGGTTTGGTTGTGGAAAATTCTTTTTTTTTGTTTGTTCTTTGAGATAAGGGCTCACTCTACAGCCCAGGCTAGCCTGGGAATATCACTAGGCAGCCCAACCTTGAACTTAGAGCAATCCTCCTGCCTCAGCCTCCTGAGTGCTGAGGTTGTAAGTGTGAGTGGGCACATCTGGCTGAAATCATTTTTAAGGTATATTTTACATGCAGTAAAATGTTTATCCTCGGTGAAAAGCATGGGTTTTTATATATGTCCTTCCCTCCCTCCTTCCCTCCCTCCCTCCCTCCCTCCCTCCCTCCCTCCCTCTCTCCCTCCTTTCCTCCCGCCTTCCTGCCTTCCCCTTCCTTCCTTCCTTCCTTCCTTCCTTCCTTCCTTCCTTCCTTCCTTCCTTCCTTCCTGCCTGCCTGCCTGCCTGCCTGCCTGGCCTTCCCCTTCCTTCCTTCCTTCCTTCCTTCCCGTTCCTTCCTTCCTTCCTTCCTTCCTTGTTTCCTTCCTTCCCGTTCCTTCCTTCATTCCCTCCCCCCTCCCTTCCTTCCTTTCTTGAGTTTTGTTATGTTGCTCATGCTGGCCTTAACTCCCAATCCTCCTGCCCTGTTGCTAGAGTGGTGGGATGCTAGGCACGCACCACCAAGGCTGGATACTTACGGTTGCTTCATAATTACTTCTACCTCAAACATAACCAACATCTTCATCACTCTTGAAAGTCCTCTTGAGCCCTTTCCCCATCAGTTCATGTCTGTCCCTAAGGTGGTGACCATTATTTTGGTCTCAGCTAGTGGCTTAGTTTTCCTGTTATCAAACTCCATCTGGGGAGCCAGACGCGATGGACGGCCTCCTCTCTGACATTTGAATAACGTTTCCTACTATACGATTGTTAGTGCTCAACCAACAATCAGAACAGATGGGTGGAACTACTAACCCTGATGCCTTTGGGGCCAGTGAGCCCTGGAAGTCCTGGAGAGCCCTAGAACCAAGTGGAAAAAGGAAAAGTCAGTACAGCAAAAACCTTTTGGTGCTATGCCACCCACACACACACAGGATGCTCCAGGCTGGTCTCCACGGGTACTACGCCCCCGTCTGCCCGCCCCCCACACCGGACACCCCAGGCTGGTCTCCACGCTGAACAGTTTTCCTCCTGTGATTATTTCCCTGTTGATAAATCTTGATCATTTGATCCAATCAAGTACCAATCAGAATGGACAAACAAAACTGCATTTATACCCTTGCTAATCAAAACTGACATCAGGGACCAATGACTTGGCATCAACCTGGGAACAGTCCCGCCCCTTTTTCCTCATCCCAGGCGTATTGATTCAAAATCCACCTTTCAGCAGGTTTTTGTTAGGGTTCTCCTGCACTGGAAAGTGCTGCAAGCCTGTAAAAGATTCACATTAGCCCAGCAGCTTCTGAGGTCTGGTAAGGAAGAACGCCGTGGGTGGTTTAAATGGCCAAGGAGGGCAGCAGCCAGTGATTCCGTGCAGGAGAAACAACACTTCATAGTGCAAGGTGCCTGACACATAGGAGCAAATAAATAACAAAGCGAGGACTGCCTGTACCAAGCCTGATTTTCCTTCCAGCGCATCCCAGTTTGAGGCCCCCTTTCATAGGGAATAACCTTAAATGGACAATATTTTAGCTATGCCACTCGCTGTGAAAGCACAATTGTGCGAAAGCTGTTTTCGTCATTCCAGAGAATTTCATTTTTTTTTTCTTTTTGAGAAAGGGCTGTTACAGAGTCTTCTGAGATTGGACTGTCCAGGCCAAAGTCAACCCTTCCCTTTGGAGGTGGCATTCCTGGGTGCAAGGCCATGTTCAAGGCTGTCTCTTTCCCCCTGTGGGAGCTGTTTTGTGTTATGCGGAGGGCAGAAAAGTAGACAGATTTGCAGGTTCTACTTCCCTGTAGTAAATCCTCTTGTGCAGAAAATAACACGGAGAAAGGAAGCCTATAAATCTGAAAGATAATTTGGCAAGATTTTAATGTTCTCTGGTTGTTTGCCTTCAGTTAAGTTCTCCCTTGGGGCTGTACGTACCTCTAAGCTATGTTTGAAAACAAGACCTCTTGACATGACAGGCATTTTCTGGGCTAGTTTTGTGGAGTATCTGCCCAACGTGCAATCTACACGAGGCAGCATGGCACTAGCAATTCTAATTGCAAGTGGTATTCCTCAAGGCGTGCTGAAGGCAAGCGAGCAGAGTAGGGTATGGAGAACGGAAGAAGAAAGGAGTTCTCGGCTGGTCTACCTGCAGGCTTCACACACCGAAAATACTTGGACCAGAGAAACGAAGGGAAATGCAAGCCCAAGCCCTGATAACAGTCAATGGAATAACCAGAGTTTTAAAAAATGTGCGTGCATGCGTGCATGCATGCGTGTGCGTGTGTGTGTGTGTTATGCATGTATGTGGAAGCCAGATTTGGCATTTGGTATCTTTCTCTATTGTTCTGCATCTTACGTTTTCAAACAGAGACTCTCACTGAACTGAGAGTGTTACTTGGTTCAGTTAGGTTGGCTGGTTACTGAGCTCCACAGATTTCTTCTCTGTCCCTCTTCTCCCAGCCCTGGGGTCACAGATGCTCATTGCTATGTCTGGCTTTCACAGAGGTGCCGGGGATCTGAACTCAGGTCCTCATGCTTATATAGACAGTACATTTTACCTTCTCAGCCATCTTGCCCATCCTAGCTAATTCAAGATTAGCATCAGAAGAAGAAAAGGAGGAAGAGAACACTGGCTTGGACCAGACAGACAGGAATGGTACCCTGGGCATCAGGCTGTGTTTTATAAACTGTAAGCATGGCTTTCGTTGCTTAGGTGTGGTCCACAGATACTTGTCTCTGCCTTGAGTCCTTGGCCTATAGCTCCCAAGATCCTTCATCCTTCCTTAGAGGTTGGGATACAAGGATTGTATTTAGCCTCCTAATATTTGACTCCTCATATAGAGCTCCCAGATCCCTCAAAATCCCCCAACACACCAAGAGACATCTTTTCATGAGGGGATTTTTGGCAGGCTCCTGGCTTGGGGCTGGTCACCAGAAAGGCTAATCCCCGATTAGAGCTAGGAGTCTCTGGTTGCAGCCCCACTGTCTAGGGTGAAGGGGAGATAGATCCTGGGTGAGGAGAGGCTCCTGCGTCCTAGAGGAAGTGCCTGCAAGAGTCTCTAGTCTGAGGTGATTATGAAAGCTCTAGGCAGGTGGGCTCCATGAGCCAGGAGAGCGAGACACTTCACTTCCAGGGATGAAAGTGCCTACACTGGGACCTTCAGTGAACCCCATGTGTCTGTTCACATGTGTCCTTTATAATGAGGTGGTGAACAGAAAGGTCTCCTTGAGTCTGTGTATGCATCACAGTGCCAACATGAGGAATAAATAAAATACAGGGAGGAATAATTGGGTCAGTGCTAGGATTGGGGTAAATATATCATTTAAATATTCTATGCATTTTTTCTAATAGATATGTCAATACAGTTTGCAATTTTGAAAGATTCCACAAAGATCAATTACAATGATCTTTTATAGGTTATTAGTTTACAGCTTGCTGGAGACCAGTAGTCAGGAGAGTTTGTGTGCCTGAGAGCACCAGTGTCCATCTAGCTAATGTCACCAGTAGGAAGGTATGAGCAGCAGACCTCATGATGTAGTTATTTAGCAAATCCTCTCGGGTGTTTATTGAAACAAGACTTTTGTGTGTTACACTCTTTAGGGTAAAGATGTGTGACAAGTGTGAGAATGGCAGGCTCTGTTATAGACCTTAGAAGCCTGATGCTTAACAGATCCCTCAAAGGTAGGTAGAGGTGGTTAGGGAGACAGGAAGAGAACCAAGAATACGGACTTCCAAAACCAAAGGCAGACAGATGTCTCCAGATGTTCTCAGTTGGAATCAAAGAAGAGATTCGTGTCAAGTAAAGACACAAAAGCACCCCTCTCAGTGGCCATTTGGAGGTCACTGGCTAAGGGGAGATGAGCAGGAGACCAACAGGTACCACATTAACTATTTCTTCAAGAACCCGACCTATAGAAAACACAAGGAGAGGTTGACAACCTTTGCTTAAGGTACCTAAGGAATCTAGATGAAGGTATATGCCGGTATAGAAGAATACGTGCATGTTTTAGCACTAAAAGAGAAGAGCCAGCATCAAAAGCATAGTTCAAAGGTCCCTTAGAGAGGAGGTGCTCCTGGACCACAGTCATGGTGGGAATCCCAGGGGTCAGGGCACAGGTGGAAGGACAGGTCTTCATTGAAGCAGGGAAGACCTCATCCTTCCATGTAAGACAAGCTTGGCCAGATTCATGGCTGGAAACTACCTGGGGTCTGGGTGACTAAGAATGCAGCCCTGAAAGCTCAGCTAAGATGGGAGACCAAGGATTTGCTTTTCATCCGCCAGGTGGCTATGATGGGAAGTTCTCTTCAGGGCCCCAGTGGCCTGTGTGGTGGGCATGAAAATGGGTTCGGTAAACAGAGGATTAACCAAGCTTGACAGGTGACATACCTTGGGTCCCTGTGGTCCAGGCAAGCCTTCAGGACCTGGAAATCCTTTCTGGCCAGGTAAACCAGGGGGCCCGGCACAGCCTTTCTCCCCCTGTTAAAACCAAAGTGGAACAAGAAGCAAGTGGCAGTGAGCCAGCAGGACAACTGTGCCACACCCCAGCCTTCCCTTCATCATGGCGTTCTTCTTTTGCATCAAAGAGTCAATAGTCACACTCAGCACCCAGGAAAACCTTCTCCTAGAGACATGTGACTGTAGGCTTCATAGTGACGCTCACGTCCTTATAGAGATTGACTTTTCCCAGATGGTAGACCTACGACTCTGGATAGAGGTTAGAAGGGAAGGAACCAAGAATAGAAAGGGCAGTATGGCTAGAAAATTAAGTCTAGTGGAGTGTGTTTATTAAGGCGTGGAGATGGTGAGGGTGAGATAGAAGGCCTTGTTAGTACCATAGAAGTACAGCCTGGAGACCTTTTGTTGTTGCACGGGAATGCATCCCCCCATCAGCTATTTTCATAGGAGCTGCAGGCGAGGTGTCAAGGGCAACATACGGCAAAGTGTGAGCTAAGTGATCTTGTAGGTGGAGCTAAATGATGCTAAGGGCCCTGGTAGAATTGAATTTTTTTTTTTTTTAAAAAAAAAGCCTTCCCATGGATGTGAATATCAAGAAATAGTCTTTAGCAGTCAAGGCCACTAGTTAATTTGTTTTGTTACAACTGGTAAATGCAACAAATAAATAAATAGATAAATAACTACACGAAGCCACAGAAAAGATTGAAAGTCTAGTCCTTTACACTGGTATATAGGCAAGCACACCTGACAAGCAGAGACAGCAGTGGATTTGCTCCACCTTCTCACAGCTCAGTTACTTTCCCATGTTTGAGGACTGCATTGTGCGTATAGCTGTTAGTTACCCTTCATTATTGTTGAATAATTAATTAATGTCTCCGAGGAAGGAGTTTGTAAACAAACAAAAATACTTTAGCTCTGCCTGTCTTAATTGCCATAAATTGCGAGTTAATGGAGCGAACTGATGAGATTTCACAGCATTCTTTTTCTTTGAATTCTGCAATGGAGCTTTGAATTTTTCTTTCCTTGACTGGAGTGCTGCTGCTGGATTTTACCACCAGGGGGCGATCTTGTCCCAGTGCTGCGGCACAGCCTCTGTGGGTTTCATTCAATGTTTACATAGACGCGAGAGAATCAAGTTGTTTTAGTTTCTTCTCTCATGTTTAGCAACATCATAAATATAGTGTATGCTAGGGAGGCGTCTTAAAATGTTTTCTTTCTGCCAACTTGCTACTTATTCAGCCGAGAGAGTTACAGTCTAACTGCCAGTATTTACACAAGGAAGCAGGAGTAGCCAAAGCTTCCTAGAAGGCTTTCAACATTGTTTAAGGTTAATGTTTATATACAATTACTTTAAACGTGGATTTAGGGGACTTGATAAGGTAGTGAAGATCTCCACTACAGAAGAGCAAAGTGTGACAGGCTCAAGGCATCTCTGGTGTGAAGAGGCAGCAGGAAGTTCTGTTCTTACCTTCTCCCCTTTGGTCCCCACACAGAGGCACGGGCCCTTTCCTTTGCAGACACAGCCCTGGAAAGAGCAATAGAGGATGATTGGTGCATAGCCAACCCATTTTATGTTCTTTGAATCTTGGACACTTAAACTCCTGATGCACGGGACACTGGCATTTCATCAATAAAAGCAAAGAGGAAAAACATCCTAGAAAGAGTGTCAAATGACATGGAGGGGTTACCATTTTTTTTTTTTATTGGACTTAGGAAATTAGGTAACTTGGTTGTGGAAAAGGAAAAGCTGTTTATCTCTCTTCTCTTTTCCATGATAAGAAAAATGCCATTGTTGCAGGTGGAAAGCGGTGTAACACTGGCGTATTCTTAGCTTCAATAAAACGTGCATGCGCATCTGTGCACGGGTGCGTGCGTGCGTGCCTACGGGCATCTGTGACTGTGTCTCTGTGTTTAGGTTCAATACATATTTGTACCTGGCTTTCCGGTGTGCAACCTATCTCATATATCATGACTGAACACATATCATGTTCCACAGGTGACTCCAAGCTTTGCTTTCCCTGAAACAGTGCTCAAGACTGGAATAGATGCTCACTTTGTGCCTTCCAGACCTTCACTCACTATGCTGACATCCGAATGATCTTCCTTATGGAAAGAACGAAAGCTACATCACTGAGCTGGGGAAATGCTGTCCTATCTAGTCCCTTTGAGACCTCTGCAAATTCAGCCCTTAGAAACTATGTACGAATCAGCTCTAAAAAATTTTGCCTACCTAGAGAGGAACGAGGAGAAAAATAGCTGTAAGTAGCAGATTTAGTATGTACTTTGACATGAATAATACACTCTGTGGTCATACATGAACATTTCCCTTCATCGTTTCCTTTAGTTAATTACTAACTGCAAAATTAGCTTGCTTCTATAGAAAAAATATGATCGCTAATAGATAATATCAATTGATAATTGATGATGTACAAGGCTAGGAGGATGGCAGGTAAATGACAAAGAAGCTGGGGAATTCTGTTTGTGTAACTGGAAAGAAAAAGTCTCAACACATAATTAACTGGATATGTTTCCTGCGGTGATGACAGGGGGCTTTTGTGCCATTCACAGAGGTGAGTAGGGGGGTGACTTCCACTTTTCCCACCCCCACCCATTCATAAACATTGTGATTTATGCGAACGGGAAGTAACTTACTAAGGCATTGATAGTCTCCCTGAGGTTTTGTTATTTGATATTCTCAGAAGACCAGGTCTTTGCTGTTTTCCTCTCAGGTGTTTGGCATAATACAGGCATGTCTTAATGATCTCAGCTTTGCCTTTCTTTTTTTTTTTTTTGGTTTTTCGAGACAGGGTTTCTCTGCAGCTTTTAGAGCCTGTCCTGGAGCTAGCTCTTGTAGACCAGGCTGGTCTCGAACTCACAGAAATCCGCCTGCCTCTGCCTCCTGAGTGCTGGGATTAAAGGTGTGTGCCACCACCGCCCGGCTTCTGAATCAGAACCTTTAGGGCCAGCTCTCAGGAATCTGTTTCATGAAGTCCTCTTGTTAGTAGTGCACTGAGTGCACTTGACATAAGTATATGTATAGTACCCTAACCACTGTCCTCAATAGACAGTAAGAAGCTCTGCCTCTCATCAGCCACAGACACCTGGATCCTGAATGTCTGGTCCAGAGAAGGGAGAGGTATCTTAGCCATTATCTAAAGCAGAGAAAATTAAATGGGGACACATTTATTTTTCTTTCTTTCTATCTATCTATCTATCTATCTATCTATCTATCTATCTATCATCTATCATCTATCTATGTGTTATCTATTTATCTGTTATCTATCTATCATCTACCTATCTATCTGTCTGTCTGTCTATCTATCTATCTATCTATCTATCATCATCATCATCATCATCATCATCATCATCATCTACTTTGGAGGTCGTATTGGGCCTCCAGTCCTGGGAACCTTTCAGCTAGAGCTTGAGCGAGTACCTCTTTGCTGATCTCCTTTAGTCTAGACCACATCTCCTCTCCTATCCCTTCTCCTGGAACTTTTGTAGTTACATGTTTGATGTACATTTTTCCTGATACCTGTATGTCCATCCCAGGAGAGAAGGACCCACCCAGCGTTGCTCATGCCAATATCCTATTTGTGCTCTAAACCCCGAACAAACGCTGCACTGATGGGATGGACGCTTATGGCTCACTTTGGACTTGGAATTTTAAAGCACAGGAGTTGTGTTGTTTGGAAATTATGATTGAGGTGAACAAGAGTGAAGCCAGAGCCTTTAGTTATCTCCACACATTAAAACCAACACAAACTGAATTGCTTATTCATTGTTTGCACTGAAGAAAATTTTAGAAAAACATCAAGTCCTTATGAGGGCTGAAAAGCAGCACAAGAAACGGTCATATGCTATCTCATTTAGGTTCAGCAGCTGTTGGTATAATCCCCTACTCCATTTCCCTCTGTCTCTGTTGTTCTCTCCCACTTTCTTTCTTTACCTGCATACACACACACACACACACACACACCACACACACACACAGAGAGAGAGAGAGAGAGAGAGAGAGAGAGAGAGAGAGAGAGAGAGAGAGAGAGAGAGAGAGAGAGACTCACACTCCCCTGTCACCAAACAACCCAAAAGCAAATGGCGTGCGGGCTGGCATGCCACTCCATATGAGCATATATTCTTACCTAACAGCAGCACTAAAACAAAGAAGCCCAAATGGATATCATCTTAGCATACTTGTTTATTAGAGGATCGTAGGTGTATTTGTGTGTGTATATGTGTGCTGCATATGTGGGGGTAGCTCCAGAGGCCAGAAAATTACATATCATTCCCCAAAGTTGGAGATGATGAGGCCCCAACACACGTGCTAAGAAAGCTGAACTTGGGTCACTGTTATAGAAAGCTGTCAGTTGACTTGCTGGCTAGAAGAAGGTACAGAGAGTCTGATCTTTCTGGAAGCCAACTCAAAGACAGGCATTTTGAGTGGGCCCACTATATCCTCTCTTCACACATCTGCCCTGTTCTAGTATGCTTGCGGCTGCGTAGTAGATGTGGCTCTCACAGCTAGGAACACAGCTGTCTCTTTCTGCCTGGGTTAGCAGGACTATTCCAGAATCAGTCAAACAGTCAGGGTGTGGCCTGCCCGCATGTCTGCACAATCATGCTGTCTGGGACTTCAGAATGCGTTATGTGACAACTTGCCTAGAGGTAGATCCTCCACCTCACTGGATGACCTCAGCGTTACAGTAAGGACAGCTCTCTGGCAGCTGTTCAGAGGCCCGTGTGATGGCATAGAGGGACTGGCATGGGACCTCATGAAATAAGGGAGTGATCTTGCATGCAAGGCATAAATTCTTTTCATTTTGGCCTCTTCCCTTAAACACAATCTAAAATTTGAAAAAACATTTCAATAAGTTGACCCTTAGACTACTCAACCAAATGGCGCAGAGGCCATGGCTAAACCTTTTGCTTTCATTTTGATGAGCTCGTTTTTGAAAAACCACAACCATCTTAATGGATCCAACCCATTGATTACTATTCAGAAGTTAACTCCCTTAAAAAAGCTGTACGGCCAGCAGCTACCATTCAACCAACTCCACTGACTGGCTATTTCTCATGCAATAGTTTTATAATTTTTCCTTTTTCAGCAACAAAGTGTTCTTATGCCAAACCTCAAGTAAGTAAGGAGCAGGAAGTTCTTAGTAATCAACCCTGCCTTCTCTCCCCTGGAATCAGAATGCTGCCCTAGGTTAGTGCTTTGGCACATTTGAATATTAAAAATTCACCTGGGAGGGGGGGATCATTCTTTTAATGAGTGCATTCACATTTTATGGCCTCAGAATGCAAGATAAACATTCACTGTAAAGTATCTAAAAGATTTAGAGCCCTAGGAATCCCATACCCAGTACATACGGGCTACTGTATGTGTGTCCTGTGGGTTATCTGTGTAGGTTTCAGGTAGAGTTTGGGGTCAGTTGCCAAAGGCTTCCCAGCCATTGGTTCCACTTGCAGAGGAAGGCATTAAGATTTGCCCTGTGGCATGTGGCGATTAATGAAAGAAGGGAATTAGCAGAGAGCAAGGGTTTGGAGAGGGAGGGAGTCAAAGAAGAGATGACACAACTATGTTATAATCTAGAAGAAGAAGAAGAAGAAGAAGAAGAAGAAGAAGAAGAAGAAGAAGAAGAAGAAGAAGAAGAAGAAGAAGAAGAAGAAGAAGAAGAAGAAGAATCATCTTGTGATGGTTTGCGGAGGAATAGGGATCGGCAAAAAGCTGCTTACAGATGGCTGTGCACTCAGTAAGGTCTCAGGCACTGGGGACTTCCCCTCTGTGTTCCACACATGACTATTTGCCAAAGGCCAGCCATGTGACTGTCTGACTTTATCTTCAGTCAGTGTAAACTAGCCATGTCCCTCTGAAACATTTCCTCCTGAGTTCATCCAATGCCAGAGAACTGGCCTGGATTTCCAGAATAAGGATGAGGCTGAAAATTCTTTGTTAGTTCCACAACGGGATCATAGGGTCTGTTACCAGTATCCGTAGAGGATACAAAGTATATTAGTTGACTAGTTCAATGTTATTCTTACACGGGCACAGATATTGTAGCATTTAAATGCTCCTTAGAAATCTCAGTGGTATCTGATGTTCATAATGATAGGTGCCAATTTGCACAGATGTTGATACACAAGCAGCAATTACTGTGCTGCTGCCTGGGCAGCCTGGATAGGCTTTGTCTCAGCTCCCACAGCATCCAAGCATCACCCGTACACCGTTAAACTTAGCCAGTGTTTGGTGCTGCAGAGTTGGTTCAGTGGTTAGAGTGGATGCCGCTCTTTCAGAGCGCTTGAGTTTGGCTCCCGGCATCCATGTTGGGTGGCTCACAACCACTTGTAACTCTCGCTCCAGGAGATTCAACACCCTCTTAGGCCTCTGCAGGCAGCCCCCACCCCCACACATAGTATTTACCCACAAAATCACACACATAAAGAAAAATAATAAATTAACAAGCCATCTAATGAGGTACATTGATTCTTACTGTTTATTGAAAAGCGCAAGAAATTTATACCTACATTTTTACTTCCCATTAACAGAAAACATTTTCAGATTCTCCTCCTCCTCTCTGAACACAGCACGTCCCATTTCTGCTGGCTCATGATGTGGAGGTGCTCCCTCTGTCTCTCCCCACATCCAGCTACCCGGGGTCAGTGGGAGGGGAAGTTGGCATCTTCGGAGTTGGTTCACACTCTAATGAGCAGGGCTGCTGACTTTGCATTAAAGTGATTGACCCTGCCAGTCTCTGTGCCCAGCCAATGTCCCCAGGCAATGGTTTTCGTATGTGAAAAGAACAGCTGACCCAGTCCAAGCCCAGCGGTGCCAGACAGCTCCCCCGCCCTTCCCCCCCCCTCCCCCCCCCCCCCCCCCCCCCCCCCCCGCAACCGTTCTCCGCAGAGCGGCCTCCACCCAGTGACCTGCAGCTTTGGCAGCTTGCCCTTCAGTGAAGAAGGGTCTGGCGAGGGGTTACCCCACCCACTGTCATCTCCACCGGCGCTGCCACTCTTCCCATCTTTCAGCTCCTGCCCAGGGAGATGGCACTAGTCTAGACAACAAACCCAGCCACCTGCTTTGGATTTTCTGAGTGACAGACAAGCCTGCAGATGAGTGGCAATCTGAGTTCTCCGACATGTTTGGAGATAAACACTTCGGTAAAAACACGTCCTTCTGGCCTTGTGTATTCCAAGGAGTGAGGTGTGTGTCAGTTACTAGCAACTCCTGTCCCTTAAAGTATTTTGAAATCTTTTAGTTTTAAGCATTCCTAATTAGCATACATCTTGCTGTGGAGTTTTCAAACAAACACTGCTTTTGGTTGACCCCGTGTCCCTTATTCCCTGTCACCTCCCATCCCTCCTGCTCTCCTACTTACACCACCCTTTCTGCCTTCACGTCCCATGTGTCCTATAGGTGTTTCTATTTCCTCAGCATCTCTTGCTCTCTTCCCCTGAGCTCCTTTCTAATCGTATAGTCTATATCCATTCTTCCTTACTCACCCTCGTTCATATATACTTATGAACGTTATAAGCTCGGGTTCGTGTATAAGGGAAAACATTAGATTCTTTTTCTTTCCGAAGCTTGTTGTTTTGGTTAATATAATGTTTTCTAGGTTGATCTATTTTTCTGCAAGTTTCCCGAGTTTCAGTTTTCCTTACATATATTTGTGTGTGTATGAATATATATGAATATATGAATTCCTTTGTGTATATGCACCACATTTTCAGCATCCACCACCCTCTTCCTTTCCAAACAATGCAGCAGTTGACGTGGGTTTGCAAGTACATGTATGTCAGGACATGGAGTCTTTGGGGCATTTACCCAGAAGTGGTACAGCTGGATCTTATGGTAGCTCTAGTTTTAATTTTTGAGAAGCTTCTCTGCTGATTTCCGAAATGGCGGAACTAGCTTAGATTCTTGTTCACGGTGAGTAAAGGGTCCACGTTCCCCATGCTTGCGCTGGCGGGTGTCACTGGATTTCTTGATCTTAGCCATTCTTCATGGGGCATGCGGTGGCTGTATTATGATGAGTCTGTGTATTGTTTCTCCCTCACGTCCCTCAGCCTAGAGAAAGACTCACCAACCTGCACAGGTTAGGCTGGGAGGCGCCGAATGGGCCCTAGGTGCCTCTTCTCACTTCCCTAGCTCATCCTGTGAAACACTGTTGGCTTTGTCATCTATTGTTCTAGAATTTTCTCTTCATGGGTGAAAGCAAGCTAATTTTACATTGTCATGTGTACAATGGGTCCTTTAAAACAATCTGACATGTTAATGACCGTGAATTTAGGAACCAATAACTCTTAACACAAAAACTTCCCCCAAATCGAATAAAAATGAAAAAAAAAATCCTCAAATAATCTTAACAAAAAAACTTCACCAAGCAATAGAAAATCCAAACTCTATGCTGGGAAGTGGGTGCCTAGGGATTCTGGTTCCTTGGTTCTTTCAGAAATCCCTTTCATGCTATTTAATCTCCCCTGCTCCCCTACTCCTCAGACATGTGTGTGTGTGTGTGTGTGTGTGTGTGTGTGTGTGTGTGTGTGTGTGACAGCTCTGACTGTCCTGGGACTCACTTTGTAGACCAGGCTGGCCCTGAACTCACAGAGATCTGCCTGTCTCTGCCTCCCAAGTGCTGGGATTAAAAGCATGTGCCACCAGTGCCTGGCTTCTACTTACACTTTTAAATGTGTTTCTTATGTACAAAAGCTACCTGCTTCTTCGCACTGGTCAGTTGCTGGGGAAATAGTGGCATTCTGCTTGTTGACTTGAGGGTCCTGAGATACTTTGGGGACTGTAGGCCTGTCCATCACACAGTCTGCAAATTCCATGTAACCCAGTGCAGAATGCAAGACTTTTGTGCAGCTTTATTTGATAACTTGGCTGTGCAATTCTCCATTGTGAGTTTTACATCAATGCATCAGGTCACAATGTCAAAATGCTGGTCACACCCTTCGTCTTATGCAGTGGTTGACCCTGTGTATAGTAATACCGACTGGCCAGGCAAGATGAGCTCAGTGGAACCACAGAAACAAGTCTAGTATGGGGGTAACGAACTGCTTTCTGGTTGAATTTTATGCCCGGTCCTGGTAAAAGAATTCATGTCCGGAACTGTAAACCTAGCCCAAAGCCTGTGACTGGGGAGGTAACAGGACCTGGCAGGGCAACGACTGCCATCGTTATTCAGACTGATATGATGCCTGACAAACTGCCCTATGGCCGGTCATCTTTATGTCTGTAGAATAATTTTGCTGTCAGCTTTGGTCGGAGTGATGAGCCATGACTGCAGAGGCTTCCACTTGGTCAAATATAGAGAATATGTAACTGCGAAATGTCTGAGCACAGGTGGGGCAGCTCTGTCACTCCTCCAAGGCTCAGGGGACATTATGGAGAGGGACAGGAGGAGCATGATAACCAGATGAAGGAGGGAGGAGAGCAGAATGGAATGCTGGCTCCCGGGCATGTCATGGCTCTCACACTCTTGAACTCAGAGACTGTTTTTACCTGCACAGGATCTACTCAGGGGCTGTCAGCAGGGAGAGACATTCATGGTGTCTCACCCCCTCTGAGGGTTTATACACAGGTAAGTGTTGATGGAGAGAGAGAAAGGAGAGAGACAGAGAGAGAGAGAGAAAGAAAGAGGGAGGGATAGAGGGAGACAGACAGACACACACACACACACACACACACACACACACAGAATAGCTGCTATGGAGTTGAAGAGGAACTCAGGAAGGAGTGGTCAGGGAAGGAGAGGGCTTATGATCTCAACCTTTCACGTTAAGGGTATTTTATTATTATGTTGCTACTCTGTGCATGTTTTACTTTGCTAACAATTAACGGTGAAGGTAGAAAGTCCATCTAGGATAGCTGTTTTGAAGATCAAAACTAACAGTCAAAAGGACACCAAAACGTTCATTTCAAATATAGAAAGTGCCTTTTCTTTTACATTCAAAGGCCTGTAATTTATTAGTTGTTTTCTCAAACTACTGAACATGCGAACTTCATCTTAGATGGTATTTCTTTTTCATTTGGAAAACTACTAACTTAGCTTTGATTTCCTTACAGAAAAAAAAAAAAACATGCAGTCAGAGTAAACAGAGGAAAGTTTTAAACACAAAGTGATGAAGGCATTTGGTGAAGAAGCCGTAAAAGGTGGAAAATTTCTAGAGACACACCAAAGCCGACGGGTCCCGAAAACACTGCTGGTAGGAGGCGGTGACTGAGTTACTGGGTGCCAAATGGCCTCAGGGTCTCCCTCCTCATCCTCATTCCAAACCTGGTCCAGATTGCCTTTGGAGCCTAGAGCTTTTTATTTGACCTTGGCAAATGACTACGCCTCAGTTTGGTGAGATTTTGGAGAGCCACGCACTCTACACATTGACTTTTCTGCCTGAAGGTTGGCCTGTGTAGAGAGCCAGGGTGCCTGCAGCCATTTTTTTTGGCTGAACTGGGCTCCACCCAAGCTGCTCACTACCCTATCAAATTTCTTCTTCCCCAAAGGACATAGTTGATGATACCTAAGTAAGAGATGGTGTGGGGTTGAGCATAAGCCAAAGAATCATGAGTATGATTCTTCATAAAGGATAAGAAAATCTTGAATTAGCTTTTTAAAAATTGTTTTTGTGTGTATGCATGCATTCTCTCTCTCTCTCTCTCTCTCTCTCTCTGTGTGTGTGTGTGTGTGTATGTGTGTGTGTGTGTGTGTGTGTGTGTGTGTGTATTGTTTAAATGTTCTTAATATAAAGTTTTGTGTATTCCAGGCTGGCTTCAGACTTGTTTATCTGCCAACTGATTCACCTCCCAAAGGCTGGGATGGCACATGCGCATGACCACCACCCTCAGTTTATGTGACGTTGGGGATGGACCCCCGGACTTTGTACATGTTAGGCAAGCTAGATTCCCACACCCTGAACTTTGCCTCTTATAATACAAGATATAAATTTATTCAAAATGATTCAGCCTAAGCAGCGTGCTGGTATGGGCAGCCTTGGTTCACATCAGACTGTGATTCAGAAAATTCTCCCCTTCATGGTATTTTACCCTCAGTCTCATTATACTCCAGCTATCTGGAGCCAGGATAACCTTACTCTCCCAGGACCCCATCTTTGACAAGCAGGCCGAGGGCTGGAGTCTGGATTGAAAACGGGCTTAGCAGATTCATCTGCAAGGGTTCCCCAGACCACACTGACAAAATCCTCGACATATCTCGTATTAAAAATAGACTTATCTTCACTTCAAAAATCATTACAATCAATTCCTGTGGTATTTATGAAACAATAATTTAATATATTTAGTTTGAAGAATGCAGACTAGTTGGGGTTAGTGAGTAACTCCAAATAAACTCCACAAATTAGATTATGCCACTTCCTCAATTAAACATATTTGCTTATCATGAATGTCCATCAGTGCCAAGTCTACACTCATAAACTTAGGACGTTATTTTGTGTTCTGGCGACCACGTTCACCCCCTCCCCCCAGCTTGAGGTGCTGGTCCCCAGGAAGTGTTGTGTGCTATTCTCACCCACAAAAGCTGCCTGCTCGTTCACATTCCTGTGCTTTTCCACATGGTGTGGGGCTGCCATGGCCACTTCTCCATGTCCAGTCCTTTGCTTGGGTAAGTTTGCACATTTGGGAGCTGTTCAAAGGTTACCCCTTTCCTCTCTAAGTACTCGGAGCAGTTGACAGTCCCCTCATCTGGGTGGTGCATACTGCTCTCAGAATGTCCATCTCTTTGCTGCTTTGTGTGCCTGCTTTTCAGCACCACATGGTTCAGTTTCCCAAGAGAAGTCTCTTTTTACTCTTCTCTGTGTTCTGAGCACAGTTCACAGCACTGAGGAAAAACAGGGCTGTTCTTCCGGGAGGGAACCATCCCCTTAGCTCCCACACTTCATGAGTGTAAGCAGAAGTTTCTGTCCTGCCCAGTCCCTCAGCCATTTAGTCCCAAAGAAGCACACAGGGGCCTATATTAACAATAAACTGGTTGGCCTATTAGCTAAGGCTTTTAATTAACTAGTCCTTACAACTTAACTAACCCATAATTCTTGTCTATGTTTAGTTATGTAAGTTGGTACCTTTTCTCAGTGAAGCATTTTCATCTTGCTTCCTCTGTGTCTGGGTGGTGACTGCAGACTGAGCCTTTTCCCTTCCCAGAACTCTCCTAGTCTGGTCACCCTGCCTATATCTCCTGCCTAGTTACTGGCTAATCAGCATTTTATTGAACCAGTATGAGTGACAAATCTTTACAGGATACAAGAGCATTATCCCACAGCACATGAGTCTGAGTAAAGCCTGGAAGGAAAACTCCAGGAGAGAGCATGGATGGTGGGGGTGGGGGTTATCTTGCAAGCTGGCCAAGAAATGTGTGCTGTGATGGATATACAAGGGGACAGGAATTGTGGGAAATGCATGTGGTCTCAAAGAGAGAGAGAGAGAGAGAGAGAGAGAGAGAGAGAGAGAGAGAGAGAGAGAGAGAGAGAGAGAGAGGAGAGAAGCTTGGTAGTGAGACTTGAAGGATGGCACATGCTTTGAACTTAAGGACCAGGTTGACAGGGGAACTCTCTGTGCTTAAGGATGCTTTGGGAAACTTTTACCTTGAATGAAATCATCTTCTGGGATCAATGACATGACGATCCATGCTCTCACTCTCAAAACCAACCCCACACACCGTTTCCTACTTTCTAACCCCACATTTATCAGCAAACCTAGAAATGATGTTATCCACTCATGCATTCAATGTTTATCGAATGCCTACTATTTGCTGAGGACTGTTTTAGATATGGGCACATTATAGTTTCCTCTAGCAGGAGGAAGGAGAGGGAAAACGACAGACAAAGATTTAAAGTAGTATCACCATGTACCAAACTCAAGTCCAAATGGATCAAAGACCTCAACATAAAGCCAGCCACACTGAACCTTGTAGAGAAAGTGGGAAATACACTTGAATTCATTGGCACAGGAGACCACATCCTAAATATAACCCCAGAACCACAGACACAGAGAGAAACAATTAATAAATGGGACCTCCTGAAACTGAAAAGCTTCTGTAAAGCAAAGGACATGTCAACAAGACAAAACAACAGCCTACAGAATAGGAAAAGATTTTCACTAACCCCACATCAGACAGAGGTCTGATCTCCAAAATATACAAAGAACTCAAGAAACTGGACACCAAAAGAACACATAATCCAATTTAAAAAAATGGAGTACAGACCTAAACAGAGAACTTTCAACAGAGGAATCTAAAATGGCTGAAAGACACTTAAGGAAATGTTCAACATCCTTAGTCATCAGAGAAATGCAAATCAAAACAACTCTGCTATTCCATCTTATACCTGTAAGAATGGCCAAGATCAAAAACACTGATAACAACTTATGCTGGTGGGAATTCAAGCTTGTACAACACTTTTGGATGTCAGTGTGGCAATTCCTCAGAAAATTAGGAAACAGCCTTCCTCAAGACCCAGCAATATCACTTCTGGGTATATATCCAAAGGAAGCTCAATCATGCCACAAGGACATATGCTCAACTATGTTCATAGCAGCTTTGTTTGTCATAGCCAGAACCTGGAAACAATCTAAATCCTCCTCGACCAAAGAATGGATAAGGAAAATGTGGTACATTTACACAATGAAGTACTTACACAGTAGAAAAACTTAATGACATCTTGAATTTTGCAGGCAAATGGATGGAGCTAGAAAACATTATTTTGAGTGAGATAACCTAGACACAGAAAGAGAATTATCACATGTACTCGCTCATAAAGCAAAGAAACCCAGCCTACAAACCACAATCCCAGAGAACTTAGACAACAATGAGGACCCTAAGAGAGACTTACATATCTAATACATGGAAGTAGAAAGTAGAAAAAGACAAGATCTCCTGAGTAAATGGGAAGCATAGGGACCTTGGGGGAGGGCAGAAGGGGGGAGGGGAGAGGCAGGGAGGGGAGCAGGGAAAAATGTAGAACTCAAAAAAAAAATCAATAAAGAAGATGTAAAGTAATATAACCTCCCAACCACTGAGAAAAATGGAAGCAGGAGAGAAGGCAATGAAGTGTGAGGTGGACTAGCAATGATTCCATAAGGAGACCAGGGATGTTGACAGCACAGAGCTGAAGGTTGGAGGGAGGCAGCCTCATTCGGCCACATGGAAACTGTAGGATTTAAGCAGGTGTATTTGGCCAGAGGAGCACAGAACGAGTGTGGAGAGTGCATGTTCATGAATGCTCTGATGCCTCACTGAGTGTGGAATCAAATTAACAAGGAAAAAGAGACAGGGATACCAGGAACACAGGGATAACATCAAAGGGTTACACAGAGCAAGGACAGGATTGTCCCCTCAAAGGGACAGAGATGGGGATAAGAGTGGGCGCTCAGAGAGGGATATTGGAATTGGTAAGGTCAGGGAGTGGAGACCAAGGTCACCAACTGACTGCTACTGCTGATCCCTGTGTGCTGGGGCAGGGCTAACCACTTCAAAAAGTTCCCAGCAAAGGATCCTGGAATGACATCACCCGCAACTCTGGTTTGCAGAAAGAGCTTGTCTCCTCAAAATACCTGGCAACTGTTCTGAGAACATGAAATTGAGGTTATAATTTATTGTGACTGACAGAACATTAGTGACAATACTTTCAACTAATCTTCTTGTGCACAGAGAGTGATCAAGCTGATGTCACCAAGACCCCACATGGGTCACATCTGTGATATGAAACTGCCCAAGTCTAGGGAGATTGAGCAAGCGGTAGTCTCCCCAACTCTGATCCACTAATGAAAATATAGGCATGGAAAATGAGATGTTGGCCAACTTTGGTCTTCTGCAAAAGACTAGAAAACCCCAAGGAGGGAATAACTCAGTGTTAAGAGCACTGGCGGCTCTTCCAGAGGACCCAGGTTCAATTCCCAGCTCACAACTGTCTGAAACTTGAGGGAGGCCACCCTCACACAGACAAACGTACAAAAATAAAATAAAAAAGAAAATCCCACTACTAATAAAATGCCAACCAAGATAAGTACAAAAATTATGTGGAAACACTTGGACTTTACCAGACAGAAATGCTACAGAGGCCACAGCTGCAGACAGACAAGATTGTCACAGGGGACTAAATGCACAAGGGTCAATGAATAAGGCTGTACATTACTCAACTATGCAAAGCCTCTAACCATTATTAAAGTAGTTGGAGATGAAACATGAAACTGAGATGATGTGGGAAGTGACAGTGTTTCGTGGTGCTGAGAACAGATCAGAAAAGAAGCGATTGTGGGATGGCAGCTGCTCGGGGCGCCACACAAAACAAACGCCGCACCAGGGTCGACGGCTCCTCAATAGCACATGTGTGGGTAGTTTAGACATTTTGATGATTGACTGACTTTTTCGCGCTCATCTGATGACTGATACCAAGTGGGTAAAATCTCCCAAGCAGCAGAGGAAGTCGGGGAAGAAATGGCGAGAGTCCTTAAGATTGGCACAGTGAAAGGAAAGGCAACAGCAGGTGCAGGGCGTTATCAATCACAAGGCACGAGAGGAGAGCCATGTCAGAGCCAGGAGGCAACCAATAGTGAAAGCAGATAAAAACCCAACGGTAGGTCAGAGGACACATGCTACATTATGGTGTCTCCCTGGAACATGTAAGGAAAAAGAAATTAAGTGTGTGTGTGTGTGTGTGTGTATCTGTGTGTGTATGCCTGTGTGGCTGTGCATGCACGTATGTACATGTGTGTGTGGAAGCCAGAGGTGACATTGAGTACCTTTCTCTATGGACCACCATCTTGGGTTATGAGACAAAGTCTCTCAGGGAACCAGGAGCTCGCTGACTCAGCAAGGCTAGCTGGCCAGTGAGCCCGAGCGATCCTTCTGTCTGGGCTTCCCCAGAGCTGGGATCAGAGGAGTGTGCTGCTGTGCCACGCCCAGCTTTTTACACAGACTGCTGCGATTTAGCTCAGGTCCCGATGTTCACGCAGGAATCACTTGACAGATTGAGCCTTAGATAAGGGCATTAAGAAAAGGATCAATTTTTAGTTTTAAAATAAAATGCCCAAATAGGCAGCACAAACAAACAAAACACACAATCTAGAACTCAAAGCAGCTGAACTTCCTGTCCCTGGACTTTTGCACACCCAGCAGGGGATACCTCTGGGAGATATCTGGGATGACTGTATTTTTACACTTTTCATATACTTGCTTTGTTTTTTCTTCCCACAATATCAAAAATATTGTGCTGTCATGGCTAAATTGGAGTTTGGCTGTTCAAGTTGGCTCAGAAAGCTAAACATCCAGACAGCTTGCTCCACTGTTGGTTTTGGAAGGTGCACTACAGAAAGAACAACACAAACCCATGAAATCACTTCCTGTGCGCAGAGATGCCACCAGCGTCGTGTTGCATGAAAAACACCATGTTTTCACTAGACGTTTTTCCATGGGTGCAGTTACACTGAGGAAACCTTTAGAGTGGGTTAGCTCGTGACGAGGGAGCTTCTATGGAAGTTCATCTGTAAGATGGTGTGACCCTCCTCGCTCTGGGCTTTAGCCATCAGGGTTGCTACCTGTCTCGGGGCTGAGGACTGCGCTGACTTGCAGTCCTGGAATGTCCGAATGGTCTTGGCTGGGGCGTTGGAATGCATAGTTTAACGGGTGAATGTGACTCTCACAATGGTGCCGAGAGTTTCTCTGCCCTCGAGCGGGCACCGTTTCCTTTGTAGACGCCTCTATGTGATGGTGTGGGCAAAACCCATAATGGTAGGCTTAACTTTTGAGGCCGCTAGATTTCATCTCTGAAGAAATGGTCAGGTTGATCACAGGCTACGAACTCTCTGGGAATGGGAGTTTGCTGAATTTCATTATGGACTTTAAACATTTCTTGAGTTGTTTACATTGCTTTGAGTGCCAATTACTCTACTATCACTAAGTGTCTGACGTTGTGTGAGGAAGGACATAGGATATTAACGATGGAGCCAAAGGATATTAACAGGTCCACAGAAGTATAAGATAAGCGCACGTGTTAGGGTTAATTTCTCGTTCACTCTCATGTCCTCAACCAGCTAAACAGAAACCATTCAATACAAGTGTCAGACAGTCAGGAATGAGCCAGGCTGAGAATGCTCTCAGGGACACTTTTCATTCTTGTGAGGCTGGTAAATACTGCCTTTGGTGGCCCTCAGGGAAATATGTGCTAAGAAGAGTGTTCTTAGGCCAGACACCCAGGCCCCAGAAGTCCAGGGGTTTAGAAGAAGCCTCTTCAGAATATGAGGTCCAAAACCAGCGACCTGGAGGCTGACATCTCCAGCTGACCGTATTTCAAAGGGTTAGGCAGGGATTCTCAAGTTCTAGGCTCCCAAATCTCTGAAATGCCTTTTGCTTTCCAATGCCAGTGTCTACACCTCATAACGAGGCCCAGTTAGAAACCCAGAGGTTATACTCTGACTGTAAAGTGGGTTTGCTGGTTGTGACTTACAGATTAATAAGAAAAGACATAAAGGCCCGGGAAATGGAACAGAGGGAAAAGACATTCGATACCAAGCCTGAAAACCTGGCTTCAGTTCCCATGATCCACTGGTGGAAGGAGAAAACTCTTTCCTACGTGTTGAATTTGGACCTCCTCATGTTGTGCGCACACACACACACACACACACACACACACACACAAATGTAGTAATTTTTTAAAAATAAGGTTTTAGCCATATTCTTGGCGATCTGTGTTTAGAACAGGAAGTAGGGAAGATAAGATGCTGAAGCCATGAAAACACAACATCCTTCAAAATGTCTGAGTCAAAGAACACAAATTAGAAAAGATAACAGGGACTACTCCCACGTTGACGAGAACCTCTTTCCTAGAACTGGAATTTTAATGGGATGGCTGATATTCTTGCCGCCACACTCAATGGGTTTTCAGAAGCTCGAAGGGCTACAGCAGAGGCTTTAGATCTTCAAATGCAAGAAAAGGGTAGAGCCTGATCATAACTCTCTCAGCTCAAGGTGCCGGTGTCAGTAGGGGCTCACACAGATGTAGTAGGGGCTCACCCGGATGTGGTAGGGGCTCACACGGATGTGGTAGGGGCTCACACGGATGTGGTAGGTAGGAGCTCACCCGGATGTGGTAGGGCCTCACCCGGATGTGGTAGGGGCTCACATGGATGTAGTAGGGGCTCACACGGATGTGGAAGGGGCTCACACGGATGTGGTACTTTACCACACTATCTAAGATGCCTACAGTGGTTTCCATTCCTAGTTTGGGATTTGGTGACAAAGTGCCTGGGAGATAACAGCCTTCTCATATGGAATCTGAGATTTGTCTGACTCAGTTTACTTAAGCCATTTTCAGAGCTGAGCCCTAAACGCCTACAGCAGTGCTTCTCAAGCACTGTTTAATATACTTTAGTACAGTTCTCCATGTTGTGGTGACCCCCAATCATAAAATCATTGCATTGCTACTTCATAACTGTAATTTTGCTACTGTTATGAATCATAATGTAAATGTTTATGTTTTTTAATGGTCTTAGGCGATCCTTGTGTAAGGGTCATCCATCCCCCCCCAAAGTGGTCATGACCCACATGTTGAGCCCCATTGACATAAACCCTAGTTAGTTTCTTTCTGGTACCAGTTGTACTCCTGGTTGCTCCTAACTTGCAGTCAGAACCAATGATTAGGGTGGAGCTCCCCGTGTATTTTCCTATGCCTTTCATCACCAAAAATGCAGAAACAAGGCTTTACGTCGCCATCACACGGGTTTGAGTGGGATTTGCTAACTTCCATCTGCTGGGGACATTTCATCTGCCTGTCTGGCTTTACATGGTCCCTATGGTGAGAGCGATCCATGTCTTTAAATTGTGGTATGCCAATCAAAACTAAAAAGAAGAAGAAGAAGAAGAAGAAGAGGAGGAGGAGGAGGAGGAGGAGGAGGAGGAGGAGGAGGAGGAGGAGGAGGAGAAGAAGAAGAAGAAGAAGAAGAAGAAGAAGAAGAAGAAGAAGAAGAAGAAGAAGAAGAAGAAGAAGAAGAAGAAGAAGAAGAAGAAACTGTTGTTAAGCTTCCCAGCAGGATGGCTACTGAAGGAACTGACACAGCAACTAAGGCCACAAGGGCCAAGATAGCCACTATTCAATTTTCCAGACAAAATTTGCCACCCATGACACAGAAGCAGGATAACTGGAACTGGTTTGAGAATAAAGAAGCCTGGGTCATTTTTCCCAGTGCATGACACTAAGCTAGTTTGTTCCCTGGGCAAACATTTGCATACGCACAACCCCTTTGATTTAATTTGAGTTCGTTTCTAGTTGACATTTTATTTTAGCTCTTTAAGAAACCCTAGGAAACCTGTCACTGTACCCCAAGAACAATGCTGTGTCGCTGGTTTGCAGTGGAGAAGGAGTTCAGTTTGGGTCAAAATGAAGGGTAGTGATTATGTTTGCAAGTTCTTATTTTTAAAGACTTATTTATTTAGTATGTATGCACTATTCTGCTTGCATGTATGCTTGCATGCCAGAAGTGGGCACCAGGTGCCATCACAGATGTTTGTGAGCCACCATGTGGTTGCTGGGAATTGAACTCAGGACCTCCGGAAGAGCAGGCAGTGTTCTTAACTGCTGGTCGATCTCTCCAGCCCCTGTTTACAAGTTCTTAAATACCAAGCTAAAAATTTCGTTCAAAATGAATCTGTGCATGAAAGGTCAAGGCCTCTGCAATGGAGGCCAGAGCTGTGTCTCAGGCAACTCAAGTAGAAGCATCTCTTTAAACAGGCTTATCATCTCCATCAGGACCACACGGCAGGGCAGGGTGACTGCCTTAATTACTGTTCTGCTGCTGTGGAGAGACACCATGGCCAAGGAAACTTTAAAAAGGAAGCATTTAACTGGCGGCTTGCTTACAGCTTCAGAGATAGTCTGTGACCATCATGGGGGGGGGGGTGTGGCAGCAGGCAGGCATGGTGCTGGAGAAGTAGCCAAAAGCTACTTGAATACCTCTTGATGCACAGGTAGGAGAGAGAGAGAGGGAGAGAGAGAGGGGGGGAGGAAGGGAGGGAGGAAGGGAGGGAGGGAGAGAGAGAGAGAGAGAGAGAGAGAGAGAGAGAGAGAGAGAGAGAGAGAGAAACACTGGGCCACTCTCATTCAAATCACCACAGTGACCTTAACTTTGAAGCTTACCAAGTTCTTTCTTTAAATCACACCCATAATGTAATTAAAGGAGACCAATGGTGCTTAACCCAAACGCAGGCATGGAATTCACACAGAGACCACTTTGGCGAAAACTCCAAGTGAGCTCCAGACTGTCAAGCAATGAGTCTGTCAGAGCAAAGGTGGGGGGAGAGGAGAAGAGACCACAACTCTTAATTGCTTCGGGAAAGGCTTTAATCTGGTTCCTAACAAAGATGGGTGCACAAATCCCTCAATGCCATAGCAATTCTCACCTCTAGAGTGTGTCCTAGAGAAACTCTGGCACTTGTGTGCACCGCTGAGCTCACAGATGTGCTCACTGCAGCATCGCTTGTAAGAGTAAAATTGGAAAACTCCACCCATTACGCCAATGGTAGAATAGAAAAATTAGTTTTATTGCGTTCATCAGATGAGTGAGAGATTATACAACGGTGAAGATGGGTAGATGGCAGCTTTACCTGAATCATGAAAACACACAGACTGTGAAGACAAGCAGTATAATTCTATTGATGTCAAATGTGAAAACAGGCCACAGTAATATGTGTTAATGCATAATGTATACATCCATATATCCATATAACTAAAATTGCTTATTAATATGGATGCTTATTTTGGAATAAATAAATAGAATTTAACTATAAAGGCGATAAGACATTAATTAGCACTGAGTTTCAAATTGCCTCTGAAGGTAAGGAGGCTATGGGAGGGCAGAAAGTTTGGTAGTGCACGCTGGAGTTCTTAAGCACACTGGTAGGATCTATGCTTTGCAGTCTTGTGTGTTCAGTATGTGCTATGCTTGCTCTGCTCTGGGGCAGCATTATAGAACTTGTAGCAAAGACTTACTCTAGTGATTTGGAGACACCCCATTTCTGCAAGAGTAGTTAGTATCAGCCAGGATCCAGACTCATACAGTATACTTAGAGTTGTTACTAAGTATCTGGAGTATTTGAGTGATTCATCTGATTCTTAGGAAGCCTTTTCTTTGAAAGTTAAGGTTTCATATAGCCCAGGTTGGCCTTGAACTCATTACGTAGCTAAGGATCTTAAATTTCTGACCTTCTTGTCTCTACCTCTGGGGGGTAAGGATTATAAGTATGGGCGACCATGCCTGGTTTATGTAGTGTTAGGATTGAACCCATGACTTCATGCATGCTAGGCAACTCTACCAACTGAGCTACATCAGCAATCCCCCTTTGAGTCTATAACGAGGGTATAGACTCAACAGTTAACAGACAAAAATTGATATTCTAGAAGCCTTCTCACTCACCTCCACTCTGTCAGTCACGCAAGGGTTTCTTGGCACATATCCAAGTAAAAAGACAATGAGAAGAACCCACATGAGGCTGCATCATTTAAAGCCCCAAGTCAAAAGAGCTGGAGTTCCCAGATTGCATTACCCCAGCTGCACAGATAAGAACGACACCATTCAGACTGTGGGCCTGTTGGGATGCAGGACAGCAAAGGCTGGAGGTGATACGGGTGGGGCTACATGCTTTGGATTAGTTCGGCTGGAGGGGGCGGGAAGAGGGAAGTAGAAGATGATGGGTCTGAAAATCAGATAAGTGTTGTCTAAATCACACTGTCCCATCGTTGCTGAGCACAGCTTAGACCAGGCGCCCTCGCAGAAATCCCCCGGGGTTATCCCAGAACAACCTCTCAAGGACCCCGTTGCTTACGGCATTTCACTTTACGCTCCAAGCATACGATCACGGATGGCAGAACTGCTTTTTCTCAGATCTTATTTTGTGCTGAGATGACTGGCTTAGGTAAAGCTTGCTTTTAATGACATCCTCCCTTGGGAATTCCTCAATGCTTATTTTCCTCTCCTTATATTATTCTTATTTTAGAATTTTTTTGGTGAAATCTTTGAAACTTAATTATCATGCATTAGAAGCAGGCATAGAGGTTCTTTTGCTTCCAGCCTGACCCCTTGGGTCTCTCTTTGCATTAAAAATATACATATGCGTATGTATGACTTTTGTATGAGTTTGCGAATACCATGTGTATGCAGAATCCTGTGGGGGCTGGAGGAGCACAGCAGATCCCCTGGAGTTACAGGTAGTTGTAAGCTACCTGATGTAGGTGCTGAAACTAAAGCTTAGTACTCCTCTCCATGGGTGCTGGGACCAAAGCTGAAAACTCTGAAGAGTAGTAAGCACTCTTCCTGGTGGAGCTGTGGCTCCAGCCCCAGCCCCAGCCCTGTCTTTACTTTGTCCCTTAGTGCTTTTTCTAGAATCCTGTGTTTGCCTCTTTCTCTTTATGCCAGTGTGGGGGCATCAGAGCAAAGAGAGAGAACATAGGGAAAAAGTAAGTAAAGAGAGAGGAATGTGAAGACAGACTAGCTTCTCCAGATCTGTGTATATTTTTATACTTAGCCAGGCGTGGTAGAGCAGGCATGCAATTACCTTCTGAGTTCCAAGCATTGTGAGAGAAATGTATAGAATTATCATTGATAAATTTGTGCATGCACTTTTACACAGGTATACCAGGCAGAGGCGGGGGTCAGATATCGTCTGTCATTCTCTACCTTATCGGTTTGTGTCAGGCTCCCTTACTGAGCTGAAGCTCACTGTCTCATCCAGGCTGGCTGGGATCTGCCCACTTCTGTCCCTAGGGCTGGGAGTATAGGTCCTTGTAGCTATGTTCAGTACGCCGGATAGTTTTGTATCAACTTAACACGAGCTAAAGTCATCTGAGAGGAGGGAACCTCCACTGGGAAAATACTTCCATAAGATTGGGCTCATGGAAAGCTGTGGAGCATTTCCCTGAGTGTCTGGGTTAGAGGCATGTGTCACTGTGCCCGACTTACTTTTTCAATCAATTTTAATTAGCAAATTTATATATGTGTATTATGTGTAGCATGATGTATAGGAATATGTTTACATGGTGGAATGGCTTCATATTTGACCTCATATTTTGGTAATCTTTTTCTCAAATGTATAAACAAAATTCTCAAAAGTGTAAATATGGACTAGGGATAGAGTTCAATTGGTAAAGGATCTGCCAAACTTGCACAAAGCCCCGGGTTTGATGCCCAGCACCATATAAGCTAGGCATGGTGGCACACAACTGTAATCCTGACCCTCAGAAGGTAGAAACAGGGTCAGAAATTCAAGGTTATTCTTGATTTCAACATGAGTTTAAGACCAGCCTGGGCTATGCTAGACCCTGTCTCAAAACACAAAATAAACAAACTGAAAGCAAGCAGGCAAGCAAACAAGAAAGAAAGGAAGAAAGAATCAGTCAACCGTATTTCTAAGTACCATGTGGAAGCATTATATACCTTCTATAAAGTAACCAGATTTACATTTCTAAGTGAGGAAATTCTGTTTCTTATCTGGAATGTAATTGGTTGCTTACACATCTTAAAAAATGAATTGAAAGGAAAATGAATCCTGTGTTCGGTCACTAGTGTTGCACCTGCTTTCTAGTCCTCGACTGGGTGTATTTCCACGCACAGACTCAGCCCTTGGCCAGGTAGAGCAGAAATGATAACAACCTGCCTGCTGTGCACGCGCATGCGCATGATGAAAACCTGCCTGCTGGACACACACATGCGTAGACACAGTTGACAGCACAGGTTGCTGCTCTGAGGAACCCACCACCTAGTGTGGGAACAGAAAGTGCTTCTTGGTTAAACAGGAAGCTCTACAGGAGTAGCTTTAGAGAGCTGACTGGGGCAAATCTAAATAGAATTGGAAAAATCTTTGGCCACTTTATCCCACATGCGGCTCAGCAGTTGTCGGTTTTAAGGATTAAGCGAAGAAAGAGGTCTTTTCAGAGAAAATACCAACAAAGAATTTTCTTGGCTTGTCTGTAGAAGCTCAGAGACTTTCAACTTTTGAGCTACCAGTTTTCTGGGTCGGCAGAAATCTAATCCTCAGCCTCCCCAGGATGAAGTGATGTTTGTGAGGATTCCCGGAGGGCTGTGTGGTAAGGGGAAAAATGAAAAGAAGGGAAAATGGTGACGGCGTGAGACGGAGAAAAGGAAAGCAAGCACATGAGACTGAAAGAGCGATAGACTTAGTGCCTGGTGAAGGTCGAAAAGTTTGCTGAACACTCCCATGCTGGGGTTCTAGTCCTCTCCATTGCTATGGTAAAGCACCAACTAAAAGCAACTAGGGAAGGAGAAGGGTGGATTTGGCCCACAATCCCAGATGATCACCTAGCATGTCAAAGGTGTTGGGGCAGGAATTCAAGCAGTTTACTTGTGTTGCCCAGGATAGCTCTGAATTCCTACATTCAAGTGATCCTCCTGACTCAACATGTGGTGTCTTTGAAACTATAGCCACACCCAGCCTAGGGTCTATTTGGACAGAATGATGGACAGTGAATATGTATGAAGTCCAGGTACTGGGGCAATTGCGAGGTACCCAGAAATAAACATTATATAAAGTTCCATGCTTAGAGGGTTTGTGTTGTAAAGGGGTGTGCTTGATTTGTGCCTAATAATTACAAAGTATTATTACTAAAAAATGAACCAAGGGATAAAAATTGACTTTGCTCTTGCAGGAAGAAATAAAAAAAAAAGGGGAGAGAGAGTGGGAAGAAAGCACAGCATACAACAAAAATGGGTTCTGAAGACAGACAGCCATAATTATAGAAGGTAGGGTCCAGTATACACAAAGGTCTATCTATCTATAGTGACATTTGATGAGAAGGACAAATAAACAGGGAAATGAAAGATGTGGACACACCCACAAGGCAGTTACGGAGGAGACCTCATTACACAGTTCTCCAAACACAGGTGATACATCAAGCCTGATCAACTGATGCTGTGGTGTCCTCATGCATGGCAGATAGCAAGTCCAGTGAGCTTCATTTTTTTTCCAGAGAATACCAACGATTCAGGAAAGGAATTTTGCACCTGGAGTTTCGTGCTGCTGACCAACCTTGAAATCAGACTCCTAAGTGGGACTTAGTGCCTTGGCAAGTCTCTGAAGTCCTTTTTACCAACATTCAGGTTAATGGTTAAGAGTTGGCATTTAGAATGTACGATAATTTCCATTCAGTCCTTTAGTTAATAATACATCTTTCCATGGTGTCTGAAGGATATGTCCAAACAAGTAATGGAAAACTAGACCGATGCATTTAAGAGGTATTTTGTACAACACAAACCCAGCAGACAAGAGTCACCAACACACGCAACTGGAGCCCGAGTCTCACAGATGGCTGGAGTCTCTGGTTGCCTTCAGAAGCCTTCCTACTTTACAGTGGAAAGTGGGGGAAGTTTCTGGTTGCTGTCTGTAGTACCATCAGGTACTCCTCAGATTTCAGAACGAACTGCTTGTCTCTCCAAACACACGACCTCACACCTCAGACTTCACAGTCTGTTGAAATCAAGGTCTGCTGGAAACATATACATGCCATCCATTCTTCTCGTACTAGCAGGCTTTAGCTATAACCACTGACTGATAGCTGGAAAATTATCATGAGTTCGGGATCTACCAAATTTTTCCTTCACAGCCCCACACATGTTGAATTTTGCCTTTTGACCCTGTGTAAGTAGGTCAGGTCCTGCTAGGCTACTGTCAAATTTTACCAACTGAGGAATTCTTGTTGTTGCTGCTTCTCACTGGCAAAGCGCCATGGCCAAAAATGGTTAGTGAACTTGTAAGTAAGCATTTTTTTTGGTTCCCTCACAGAAAACAGTCTTTGTTCTTTACATGGAAACCAAGTAAATGTTGCTCAGCTCTGACTTTCTTGATTCTTCTGGGGGCTGATTGTTCTTAAAAAGATTTATGGATGCAACATTGTAATCCCATTAGAACAAACCTTTAAAAGGCTTTCCAAGGTATTTCATTACTTTTACAACAAAATTAAATATGAGAAGTGCAGTTTCTAAATTAAGCTTAATTAAATTTAGCAACAATACTTTCAAATGGTCGAATATTTTCACTCTTACATTTTAGAAAAAAAAGCAAAATCAAAAACAAGCTAAGAGAGGTAAGGAGACTGACATTTTGTAAAAGACAACAAAGTCATGAGCTTTATTGTGAGTTAAGGACAGACAGAGACAGGTCACAGGCAGCACTTGTGGGAACGCAGAGGTCCTGCTTTTGGAGTCTGTCCCTACACTTTTAGAGCTGGCAGTAGGGACCTAAAACCTTTCTCCCCACTATAATACCAGAGATTCAACTATGGATAGCTTTGCAAATCTGAGCAGCTCTGTGAGTCTCAGTTCCAGCACATTCTAGAAACTTCCAACTGCACTTTTCTTGTTTCCTATGAAGGGGGGTGGGGCACTATTCAGATACACTCTTTAAGCATCAGCTGTGGGTCACAGTGTGGGGACTGTGGAAAACCCCTTTGTGTGTTAATGGAGCCAATGATGTGGAACAGAACAGGGATGTGAATAGTCAGGAGCGAACAGTCTGGAGAACTGACATTGTTCCAGATAGCAGAGAAGGAAGAGACACCAGGGCTAATGGCATCCAGAAGGGATTTCGAATACAGTGGAATTGAAGAATGTTCTAATGGAAAATAGCCATAGACTGCAGATAAAGCCCTCGCGTGTGAGTGTACACACAGATACACAGCTTCGCTTCTCTCCTTCTCTACAGTCCACATCCCGACCATGGGAAGTTAGCTGTGTGTAAGTATAAGATTCTTCCTAGTTCTTTCCTTGATTTCTGTGCCTCTAGAGTCTATGAAGAGGTGAAATTGTGTATAAGCTTCAGTACCTTCATGGCTTCAGATAAACATAAACCAACATACAGTATAGAAAACTATGTCACTAAACAATTCATTGGACTTCCCTCTTTCTCCGAAAGACCTGTTTCTTTGATAACTTTCTGACATTTTTATGTACTTAGGGCATGGTTGAGGATGTAGCTTAGTTGGTGGAGTGTTTGCTTAGGGTATGCAAAGCCCCTAGCTTGATCAGCACTATATAAACTGGACATGGTGACATACTCCTGCTATCTCAGCATTTCTTGGAAGTTAGAGACAGGCAGATCAGAAGTTCAAGGTCATCTCTGGCTGCAAAGTGATTTGAGGCCATCGCGGGCTACACGAAACATCTGAACAAAACAAAATAATAAACCTCTCCAAACCTGAAAGTCAAACCAAAAGAATTACCCAGTGAGCTTGCTGAAAGCAGCCCCATCTGCACTTCCCCTCCCCAGAACCTGTACTCATTTTGATTCAGGAAAGTTGAGCCTGAGCCAGGCATGTGAATGTTTAGTCTGGAATCTGAATATTTGAGTTCTCTCAGGTGGCTCCTGAGGGTCACAGGTGACAGTTCAGGGACACCAAAGCAAGGAACTAAGCCCAACTCCTAGTCCTTGTCAAGCTGAGGACTTGCAGAGACTTTTAGGGCAATTTCAAGTCAATCTCTTTGGAATGTTTCAGCTTTAGAAATAAACCCTGGATCTGTTTGGTCCAGTCACAGGCTCTCAGAGCCAAAATGAACAACAGGCCATGGATTACCTGGTTGTATTTGAATTTCTAAAATATTTCGTTTTCTAGAATGATGGCTTGCCGGTGGCAAGACTTACCAGATGGTGTCTATGGTAGAAACAACACAATCTCAAGTAATTCGGGTGTATGTGTGTGTGTGTGTGTGTGTGTGTGTGTGTGCATGCATACACGTTCTTAATTGTGTGTGAACTGTCAAGAAATCCGGTAACAGACTTTGCTGTAAACTGCTGATACCAGTCTTTTCTTGCTGGTTGGAGTGTCTCTGTGCCTAACCTAATTTGCATCATTCTGATTTCCTTGTCCCTTTTAGGTCCTCTGTGGAGAGCAGAAACAACTCGTATTCTCCACTGGACAATCATCAGAGCATTAGAGAAAAGTATTCACACCACAGGCAATGTCATGGCAACCCACCAGGTTTGTTTTGAGAGCTTCAAGTGTTGCAAACACTGTTTCCAGGCTCCTGTGTACATGCATAGATTTTTTTTAAAAAAAATATTTATTTATTTATTTATTTATTATGTATACAGTATTCTGTCTGTGTGTATGCCTGCAGGCCAGAAGAGGGCACTAGACCCCATTACAGATGGTTGTGAGCCACCATGTGGTTGCTGGGAATTGAACTCAGGACCTTTGGAAGAGCCGGCAATGCTCTTAACCTCTGAGCCATCTCTCCAGCCCCATGCATAGATTTTTAGAGGAAGAGCCTTGTCCAAGATCACGTTGCTGCTTTGGGCTAGCCTGTAGTAATGTCAGAGTGATGGGGAGAGATGGGGTACGTCTTGGGCCCCCTGCTTGGATTCCCGTGACTCAACAGGGTCACCCCAGTTTGTCTCCATTCACTTTCTATCCGGGAACTTATGTAAGATGCTGAACTGCCAACTTCCGGTTGCAGTCTATGCTAGCGTTCCTCCCCTGCCTTCCAAAGGATTTTAAGTTGATGAAGAGAAAAGACAGCAAGGACTTTCTCAGAAGAGGAACATCTCACCTTCCTTACAGGCTCTTCTGTCTCAGTTTGTCAGACTGGCCTCATTGTAACAATTTACCCCTAGGTTTGAAACTTTTGTATCTACTGCTCTGATGACATTTCCTGAAGTCAAGGATGTTTTCTCATTTTACCATCCAACATACGGCCCAGCATTCTGTTAGATGAGTGTATGATGAACATACATTCTATATTTTAAATCCAGCCTCTCTGTTTCCCAGGTGCCTTTGTTCTCAGCCCCTGAGTTCCAGGACCATAAACACGTTTCATTCATTGCTTCTGACTTTATTTATTAAAAAACAGAATCTGTGGAAGAAATTATTGGACATGATTGTCTTACAAACCAGATGTATCTCACATACTCTGTTGGAAATGATAGCATAATACGATTTTTTTTTCTTGCGTTAATGTGTTGGCCTTTGCTTTTTTAAGAAGATATTTGAGGTTAAGGCCCGCATTCTAATCAGATCCGGGTGGCCATTCACAAATCGGAGTTCATTAAACCCCGGTGCAGGAAGTGAGTGTCTGGCTCCAGCATTACAAGTGCATACAATCATGAAGATGGCTGTGCTGTGATCGCTTACAGCAGATGGCCCACATAGATAGCTGAGCCCTGGCTTCGCTCTGTTCCGACCACAAGAAAAATGCAGCATCCTCAGAGGCACAAGCTAATACATCAGTCCATGCCGATGCCCACGGAGAGCCAGCGTGGCCGTTTCCAAGAGGAATGGTATTTTAGCTGCTCTTTATTTCCGCATGGTGGTGACTGTCACTGCTCGTAGCTGACCGGGGCAAGATCGCACGTTTCAGGGATCACCCTCAAAGTTCTAGAACCAGGTTGCTAGACTAAAGCCCCAGTTTCACACTAACCTGGAAGACCCCTGTGTTTCACACCACTGCCTGCTGCTTATTGGTGTCATAAGTCAATCATGGTCACCTACCTTGTGAAAACAAGGAGGGCATTCTAATGAATATCCATGGAAGGCTTACCACCACCCCCTTGCTCAGTTCATCTTAACCACTGCAATTATATTCTTGATTTTCAGTTTATTCTTTCATGTTTATATTTTATGTTTTTCCTGAAGTGGTTCAGCGGAGAAAGCTTCATTTTGCTTCACAGAGGCCAGTCCGCCAAGGCTGGGAAGGCGTGGTAGCAGGGATGGCTGTAACTATGGCAACGGCTAGTCATCCTGCATCGATAGTCAGAAGTGGAATGGGAAGAAGGCTAGAACTCAGATGGATTTCTTCTTCATTTTCTCTTTCACTTGAGCCTCAGTCCCCCTGGTACCCAAGGCCATGAGACCCTGCTGCCAACATTCATGTCTTCTTCCCCAGGTGCCCTTCCTGGAAGTGCCATCATCATTATACCTAAAGGTGTGTCGATTGGGTGATGTGAAATCTGCCAAGATGATAGTGATTAGCCTTCAGTTTTGTGTGTGTGTGTGTGTGTGTGTGTGTGTGTGTGTGTGTGTGTGAAGAAACTGCTAGAGGTCTTCCACAATACTTTCTAGTCACGTGAAGTGTAAAGTTGTATCTTTGCTTTCACCTGAAACATACCCAACTCAGTAAATAAAAGCGGTTAAAACAACTTTGCGCCACTAAAATGGTTCTGCTGGGAGTGGCATTTATTCTTTGAGTATTATGAGGTTTTTAAAATTTTATTATTTCATTCTTCTGATATTTTACCCAGAACTTTTTCATTCATGAAGTTGGATTATAATGATATTTTTTCCTGCAGTATCTTCAATGATTTCAGGATTAGTTTTTGGTGCTTTGTAAAATGACAGAAGCGGAAACTAAAATTTCCTCATTTATTTTTATTGTCTGTGCAGACGAACCATTCAGTATTTGAAGACTTTCATTAATTTGAAAATGATGGGCAAAGTCCTTTATGACAGCTCTGACACAAGAGCTCCTTCAGGGTGTTTAGTAGGAGCTTCTTTTGTTTTCCCCTGGCTTTTTTTCGGGTTTTCGCTCTGAAATTTTGCCTTCTATTTTATCCTATTTAAAAAACTGTAGTTCTTCATGTCTTCAAACTCACTGTCATGGAGTATGCTGATGGCTGTTAACACCTCTTTGCCACTGTCTCTATTCTCATTTTGAAGATTATTGGCTTTTCTTTGACAAGGAGCGCTAGCATTCCTCCATTTTCAACTGGTTTCCAAGCACTGATCCACCGTATCTGTGAAGTTACAGCTTCTCTATTTTCTTTTGCATTGAGTCTCTTATTTTTTTTACCCATCCTTCTCTGTATTTGATTTTTAAAAGTATTCCAAGTGGATTGTTCACAATATTAATCTTCTTGAGTTAATTTAGAACCTTCACCTTTGTCTCGGCCTGCAAGGTCTTACTGCACATCCCAGGCTGGTCTCAAATTTGCTATAATCTTCCTGCCCACTGATTGCTGGGATTGCAGGTATGCATCACCACCCCAGCCTTGTGTTGTATCTCTATGTTCTTTTATTTGGTTGGTTTTTCAAGACAGGGTTCCTCCGTATATCTCTGGCTGTCCTGAAACTTGCTCTGTCGACCAGGCTGGCTTCGAATTCACAGAGATCTGCCTGCCTTTGCCTCTCAAGTCCCGGAATTAAAGGCGTGTGCCATCACCACCAGTCACGTATTTCTGGGGATGCCAGCAATACAACAGCTGATACATGAATCTACATTGCTTGTTTGTGCTATTTTTGCAAACTGAGAATTGAACGCAGAGCCTTGTGCACAGTAGGCAAGTGTTCTGCCAGTGCCGTACAGCCCCAACCCATAGGAAATGGTTAAACTTAGCTTATATGATCTTATTCCCATTTTTATTACCTATATTTATTTAAATATCTTGTCATTGTGACCTTGAGTGTCCCCTTAGATAGGGAATTACTTAGGAGAAATATTTAATATATGTTGATAGTCTTTTTTTCTTGTTTCTTTCTGACTTCACTACACTCTAAATAGACTTGTTTCTTTAATTCTATGAATGAGCTTTATTTGCAGAATTCCTTCACTTCCTTGTGATGGTTCTGATGAGTCTTTATAATCTTCTATTAGCGACAGAGAACGTGTGTATCTGTATGTGGGAGAGAGACACAGCCAGCCATGTCAGAGAACGCTTTATCTGCAAGGTCCTTGAAGCCAGGATAACATTAAGCACGTTCCTCAGTTTCCCATGTGTCAGGGGTGATAGAAGCATGGAAACAGATGTAACACTTTAGAGAGAGCTCACGAAGCATTTTTACACTGGCTGAATCTAGCTCGAAGTATTTGGCTACCGATTTTATGTCATTTGGTTCTGTTCTCTGCCCTAAAAAATAAATTAGCAGATGTGCTCCAGAGCTTTTGTGCTTGGAAGAACATTTTTAATATTTTATGATTAGCGTTCTGGAAATTAATCATGGCAAAAAAACTATTTTTAGCCTTTGTAATGACCAGACTAGGAAAGCCATTTCACTCAAAGTGACCTGAGACTGTGTCAATAATTGTAAGCAAGTTGATGTCCACTAGAATTGTGTTGGAATTTCTTGAAGATGAAGGCAGTAACCGTTAACATTCTAGCTCTGTCTCTCTCCAAAATGAGTCATTGGGAGCCTGATCAATCTGCTTGGCTGAGCACCCTACTGTCCCTCCTGTAAAAACCACTCAACATGTCCTTTGCGCCCGGGTTCCATGGCTCCAGAAATGCATCTTCTGTGGAACCTTTCAACACTTCCATGGCTCAAACAGGACAGACCGCTTTGCAAGATGCTTCTTGCCCATTCTCCCCTTAATTCTCCTCCTCCTTTTTTTTACATAAAAGTCTGAATCAATAAAATGGGTAATTTGCACAGAGCACGTCCCACTTTCGTATCCTTTAACACAGACGTCTTATTTCTGTGGGGCCATACAGAAACATAATCCGACAGATGGAGCGGAGCATTGTGCGTAAGTGTGGTTGCGACACTAGTAACAAGACGAGAAAAGACAAAGCTGTGCTTGGTGGCACACCACTGCAACCCCAGCACTAGGAGACTGAGATGGGATGGTTGTGAGTTAGAGGACAGCCTGGTCCACAAATGAGACCTGTGTCAAAAGAATATAAAATTAAGTGCTCTAAATACCTCCAAAATACTTAGCATAGAAATGGCCAAAGGACCAGAAAGATGGGTCAGTGGGTAAAGTCACGTGCCACCACCCGCATCACCTGAGTTTCCTGGGACCCACATAGTGGCAGGAGAGAACCAAATATGTCAAATTGTCTTTTGACTTTCACATGCGTGCTGTGTCATGGACCCCTCTTTCCCATAAATAAATGTAAAAAAATATAAAAAAAAATGATAGAGCAAGATTGAATGTCTAAATATCCAAAAGTACAAACTGATTATTTGAATATTGAAAATTATATGATCATATGAACATTATTTATATTGTCTGCTTGTATAATAAAATACAATTGTATATGCAATGCATTTCTAACTATATTCTAAAAAGCATTTACATAGAAAAATGCTAGGAGAAAATTCTGGAAACAATAATATTACCTTTTCATAGTAAAACTAGAATTTCTTTCTTTTTTTAAAAACAATCTTTGCTCATTTTCCTTAATGGTCACATATTTTTTAATCAGATATCACCAGTATACCCTGTACTAAAAAATATGTCAATAAAATGTTTCATTCTTAATGAATATGCAAAATCAAGCAGCTCCTTATCTGCTGTATAATTTTAACTTTTAGGATAAAATGATGTGTTTATGCATGTTTTTGAATAACACATAAAGGTAAAAGGATACAATAGGAAAAGAAAAAGGCAATTATGCTCATGTCATAAAGGTTAAGATCCAGGAGAGAGATTTGGCATCCTTCTATATTCAGTAAACGGAGTCAGAGAGCAGTCTATAGTGAGGTGCAGAGAAGGATTAGTCTCTCCACAATGCCTCTATCTCCCGAGGGAGCTGAATTCATTTTATATCAAGAAATCAAGAGTGTAGGTCAGAGAAAAGGCTCAGTGTGTGCAAGCATGAGGTCCAGAGTCTGGATCCCCAGTACCCATGTGTGAGCCAGGCAGGCATGACATTTCTGTGACTACCACATACCTGTAATACCATCATGACCCCCACATAACCTATAACCCCCTCACTCAGAAGCTGAGACACGAAATCCCTGGGGCAAACTGGCTAGCTAGAGTAGCCAAATTGGCAAGTTCCTGGCTCAACTGCAAGACCTTGCCTCGATATAAACGTAGAGAGCAATTGAATTATACAGCTGATGTCAGCTTCTGGTCCTTGCATGTATGCACACACACACGTGCATGTATACCTGCACACGCGTGCACTCCTGCGCATGTGAAGATGTACACACACACACACCACACACACACACACACACACACACACACACACACACACACACTAAGAAGACTCTCAGTATTTCCTGGTTGGATGAGCATTGCAGCACAGCTTATTGACCAATAGTGACTACAGCTAAGATGCAGGATGCAAAAGGAGAATTCTCTTTGCTGGTCTATGTGAGACTCTCTCCTCCCTTTGCGAGTCTCAGCATGTATTTTGATGAGCTCTGATAGGTCCCTTGTCCCTTCACAAGCATCCTCTACTGCCACCTTCCCAGCCACAGAGGTTGGCTGTTGATTTGGCTTTAATTTTTACTCCACTGTATGCCCTGAAAAGACACATCCTCTTCCTCACCCTCGTGTCTCCAGCCGTAACCCAACATTTGGCAGATGGTAACTGTTCGGTGACTATTCACTGAGTGAGTTAATTAACTCAGTGTGCGCTACCACATATATAGTAATATAAAGGTATATTGAACACACGCACATGTGTGTCCACTTTAGCAAGCCATTCCCCGGGATGGCAGTTCCCAAGCAGATCAGTTTTAAGTGCAAGTATTTCATTCAAAGTTTGATTTCATGAATCACAGAACCAGTGCCAATTTTCTAAGCAAACTGTTTTAACTCGGCTACATGAGCCGGAGTGGAGGGAGAAACACTTTAAAAATAGCTGACCGGATATCCCTCTTGGTGGCTTGGGTTATGTAAAAGCATTCTGCGCTAAGCTCATGCCTCATGTGGATTGCTGACCTCTGAGTGGGCTATTCGAGGCCTCTTTTCAGTTTTAAACTCTGCTTGCAAATGAGACCAGACTAAACACACAATCCAAAGAAAATAGTAGATTTTGAAACAGATATCATTTTTGAATTCTATAGCTGAAGAAGGCGTTTGGCAGTTTTAGGCCATCTTCAGTTGCCCCTGTTGCTTTGGGCTATGTGGGGAGACAGCACACTGTGGTGTGAGCCTATGGCTGAACAAGTTGCTTATCTCATGGAAGTCAACAAGCACATGAGACCCGGGAAGTGTCTGGGGCTCCAATCGTTCTCCAAATATGCCTCGTGGCATAAAAGCGTGCATGGGGGTTTAGAGAGAATTGTTCAAATAGGTTTCTAGTAGGTACTGTTCCACCCCTGCTCTACATACTTGAATCACTGTTGAGTTTGTCCTGTCCTGGTTTCATGCACATGAACTTTAAGCATATTTCGATTATGCTGTTGTGTTTTATTAGTTAGATATGTTACTATTTTATACTCTAAGTTATTTGGAGAAGTTAGATTATTACTAGTAGAGAGAATAAAAGACAAAGCTGATAAACAATTATACTGATAAATAATACACTTGGAAATGAATACAAAATAGAGTAGCTCAGAAAATATACTGTCTAGGTCTTTCTTCATAGGAGAAGCAAGGATGGTAGCTTCTGAGGCAGGTGCCAGGCACGCAAGGTATCCTGATGAATTTTCTAGGCCAAGCAACCATTCCAAATGGCATGTCTGGATAAGATGATATTTTGATAGTTAACCTTTCTTTATTTTGTAGATAGATGAATAAATTTTGACTTTCATTGTTACTGTTTTTCAGAGCTGGTACTCATATTAACATATTCAAACCTGGAAACGCCCCAGGCGATTAACCAATTAGTGACTTCAGACTGAACTTTCCCTGTTCATACTGGGTATCTGCCAGGCATTCTTCCCAGCACCCATGTGCACTTGCTGGCCTGAGTTTGTGGTTCCTGAAGCTACCTGTTTCTTTGCCTGGAAGGATGAGGCTCACTGGCAGGGCTAGAAGGCTTCTAATCCACCAGTTCTACTGGTTAGACTATTGTATGACTTCCTGCCTCCACTCTGTTACCGTGTTTAGTGGTAAGCAATAGAAATGATTCAGGCTTGTGAAATGACTTCTTCAAAAAGAATTAATTTGAATGAAACGGGGGGGGGGGGTGAGTAGTCCATGAATACTGAAAAGGAGACTAAATAAACCAGCCCCAGGACTCTAGTGGGAAGGCTGATATAGGAATGAGTAGCAAAGATTTTGGTGTGGTTGTTGTCTTGCTTTGGTTTGCTGCCTTGTTCGTTATTTGAGATAGGGTCTTCTGCAGCTGAGGCTGGCGCGAATTTGCTGTGTAGCCGAGGCTCTCCTTGAATTCCTGACACAGCTGTCTGTGCCTTCTGAGTGCCGTGAACCAATGCAGAGCTTCCAGGGAGCAGCAAGTGGCACTAACTACTGCGCCATTTCTCCAGCACAGACGAGGGTTTGTCATTTGTTAGCAGGCACAGCAGCACACCGAGGTCCTAGTAGGTGCCAGGCACCATGTCAAACACTTCATCATTGCAGCAATAGCTTGATGTTATCATCTACCAACTCAGGAAACAAAGCTCAACAACTTGGCCAAGGCCGTCCAGCTAATTCTCCGTGGAGTGGGTTGTGATAAGCTTTCAAAGTATCTCATCAAAACAGGTCAAGTGTTAAAAAAATGTTTTGCATGAGGTAAAAGGTTCTTTTATTAAAAATGATTTTAAAAATTTAGCCAGGTGGTAGTGGTGCACGCCTTTAATCCCCGTACTCAGGAGGCAGAGGCAGGCGGATCTCTGTGAGTTTGAGGCCAGCCTGGTCTACAAGAGCTAGTTCCAGGTCAGGATCTAAAGCTACAGAGAAACTTTGTCTCAAAAAAAAAAAAAAAGATAAAAATTACAAATTTAGAATTCAGAGGAGAAATAGGGTCAGAATTAACCACCCTTGCTTATAATCTAAAGCACAGCCGAGCAAGATGTGCAGGTGTTGTTTGCATGGCTGCTAAGGTGGACGCTATCCTGGCTTGCTTACTGTTGTGATAAAACAGTCTGATCAAAATCAAATTATAGGAAAAAGGGATTTGATTGGATTAAACCTTCAGGTCAACGTTGACCATGGAAGGAAATTGGGAGAAACAGAAACTTGAAACAGTGTCGGGTGAGGGTGATACAGCACACTGGCCTACTCTCTCGATTTGCTGTCTAGCTCGTATTTAGCTAGTTTTCTTATATAGCAAAGTGAACTGGGCTTTTCTCTATCAAATAATAATCAAGACAATTCCTCACATATGTGACCACAAGGCGATCTGATGTAGGCAGTTCCTCAATGGAGTCTTTCCTCTCAGATGACTCTAAACTATGTGAAGCTTACAGTTGCAGCTAAGTAGGAGAGATGCCTTCATATTCAATTTGCTCACATAGCAAAAAGCTATTTCCATTTTAGCAACACAGCCCACCACCCTCGTATTAAATAAATAGGAAGATTCATGGTTGAGAAAACTTACAATCAAACCAGATCCCACTCTGTTTACCAACTCAGCGATTTATCCAATAGTAAGGGCACGGCAGGTTCCCAGGTGAGAACCTGAGGAAGCGTCTCTGTGGCTTTCTGAAGGTGGATGATGTTGAACCGACTCCCAGGTAAATCATTTACAGTACACCAGCCGGTGCATGCCAGGGCAATTGGAGTTTGCCTTCTGCATTTACATCAGAAGGCAGAAAACCTATGTACATGTCAACTTGTTTGAGTCCTTGGGTTGTGTGTCCGTCTGATACATTGTTTCAATAGTAACAAGTTGTGATCTCCCACATCTTCCTGTCACAGAGTCTTGGGTCTTCAGGTGCTTTCTGTTTCTAGTCTGGTGGTTTTCTCCATTCCTGCTTCTGGGATTCTACTGCAGGCATTACACAACCACTTTTGAGATTAAAGGGCTCTCGAACTTTCAACTCGCTGCTCATTGAGCTGTAAGGGGGTCATGTTTGTCTCATGACTTACACCAGAACATCGTTCAAGAACCCTAAGGAAAAGTTAGGAGATGCCAGGCTCAGTGTCTACCTGAAAATCATAAAGATGGTTGAGAGGAACATGGGAGAAGAGGGATGTTGTAGGAAAACAGAAAATGGCTGGCTGGAACACCGAACTCTTCTAGTAACTGGAAGGATCTAGAACCAACATTGTCATCCTCCAGCGATAGTGGGCGGAAGAGTTTGAGCCTACTTCATGCCCAGTTCACAGCTGCCATGAGCTACGGAGGAGCGCTTGAAGGAGTGGACTGATAGAGACAGCTTTGTTCTTTTTTACTATCTATTACTTGGCTGGCTCTTGACTAGAACAAAGGACTTAGTGAATAGAGTCCACGTTTATCTGTTTAGATTTGTACTTCGTCATGAGGCTATGTTCTGAGAAAATACTGGCACCATTCAAGATTTTTTTTTTTTTGGCTTATTTGGGGTCAGATCTGAGACAAGTTAAAAAATTAAAAAGATGGACCGATCATTCCAGAAGTCATACTGCACAAATTGGCTATTTGAGGGAATCCCTCTCTCTCTCTCTTTTTTTTATTCAATGAGCCATCACTACACTTATTTGGGGGATTTTTAAAAAAAAAGTTTCACTTGTCACTTTCCAGACAATCACACTTTTAAATAAGAAAAGAATATTAAATATGTGTGTATATGTAATCTTAATTACTGTTGTAGCTACAAGATAGGAGTTTCAGTAGTTCTGTCTTATTTTTGTTTATCACTATTAAGACTTTATTATTTTACAAATACAATATATGGTGCAAAAGTTTTTATGTTAGTTATACTTAATGGTTTCATTATATGCATCTCTTACAAAAATCAGACACAAAGCAAGAAAAGTTACCATAGATGTCACTGTTAATATGAGAAAGTTTGATTAAGTTGTGGCATATAAACATGGCAGAAGTTGATGCATTCCCTTTTAAGGGATAGTTAATGTTGAGCAAATGCTCACAGTACAGTACAACATGCAAAAGCTAAGATTTGGGACTTGCTCTATCTCAGTGGTACAGCACTTGCTAATATGTAGGACATCCTGAGTCTTTCCCCAGCACTACACACACACACACACAAATCTCAGGATACCAAATGTCATATTCCATGTGATCTAATTTGTAAGTGGTGTGTGTGTGTGTGTGTGTGTGTGTGTGTGTGTGTGTGTAATGCCTATGATTGATGTGTTGTGTGGTGTGTTTGTGTAATGCCTATGATAGATGTGTGTGTGATGTGTATGATGTGTATGCATGAAGTGTGTGGCTGTGATGACGCAGGTGTGTGATAGCTCTATTTGTGTGATATACGTGATAGCTCTATGCGTGTGATAGCTATGCGAGCGTGTAATATATGTGTTGGTGTGTAATGTGTGTGATGTGTGTGGGGTTTATGATAGCTGTGTGAGGGTGGGGGGTGGGCAGGCCCGTGGGAAGATGTAAGGAGGCCATAGGAGAGGGCGCTGGGTATCCTGCTTTATCACCTTGGAGCAGGATTTCTCTCTAAACCCAGAGCTCACTCACTGATGTTCAGTTAACCTGGCTGGCCGCCATGTGCTAGCAGTCTACCATCCTCTATTGCTCAGACATTACAGCTATGTGTGGCCATGCTTGCCTTTTTCTAGTTGTTTGTTTAGTGCGTGCTGGGGGTTTACATTCAGGCGTTTGAGCTTGAATAGCTGGTGCTCTTACTCACTGACCATCTCCGAGGTCTTCAAATTATTACTATTAACTGTAAGTCCAGAATATCTCTATAAGTAGCAAGTAGGTTGGTTGAGGTGTTTGGCAGAAACCCATGAAAATGGTCACATCCCTGGCAGAGTTTCAGCGACACTATTTGCATGGAATGCCATAAGGTCAAGGAACTGCTCACTTTTAATAGGAACAGCACTCAGGGAGGATGTTGTTCCTGCTGATGTTTTGGAATGAAGTTATTAGAAAATGCCAGCAGTAAGAAACCCCTTAATACATTCCAGGACGTCCTAGTCACAAGACAACAGGGACATTGCTGGATCTTCAAGAGCACATTCAGACAGCTATGTTGGGGACAGGCTGAAGCTTTCTTGTCCTGGCGATACCCGGCATCTGTGGAATGCTTGACTGGGCACAGAGTGCGCTTAACTGCAGTCTTTCTGTAGATAAGGAGGGCAAAGTTTTATCTGCCACATTTTATGACCGAGGAAATGCAGAGCCTTGGAATTTGAATGACTTGCCTAAAGTCATCAGAACAGCGTCCCTCTCCTGGTACTTCATGAAGGACTCTTCCTGTGTTGTATGACCTGCTGCCTCAGATAACCCCTGCCTGCATGACTGCTCCTGTAGGTCTGGGGATGGGGCGCGTGCAGGTCACATGCTCTTTCTGTGTTCTGCCTCAGAAAGGCTCAAGTCGGTCACAGTGAACGGAAAATGACCTGTAGGCTCAGCCCCGGGCACATGCAATAGTCAAAAAATCTACCTGCTGGTCCCTGCCAACTACTAGAGAACACCTGCCTGGGACGCACGGGCAGGCTTTCTGTGAGTGGGAACCCGGGACGCACGGGCAGGCTTCCTGTGAGTGGGAACCCGGGACACACGGGCAGGCTTCCTGTGAGTGGGAACCCGGGAAGCATGCGCAGGCTTCCTGTGAGTGGGAACCCGGGATGCATGGGCAGGCTTCCTATGAGTGGGAACCCGGGATGCATGGGCAGGCTTCTTGTGAGTAGGGACCCTCATGAGATCTTCCTTTCATGAGATTTCAGATATGATGTGGCCCCAGTATTAAAGAAAATTTGGAAGGGACTGTGGAATCTATGTTTGCTTAGGGTGGCCGAATAAAGAGGACCCAGCCCACACGTATGTCAGCTACTAACAAGTGTTGGAGCTGGAGCGCAAGCTGGGGGAGGAGGTGCAAGTACTGCCAAGAAAAGCTGCTTACTGCTTCCCAAGCTCACCTCTAGCCCCTGCGTACTTCCTTTGAAGATAAGTTTTGATTTTCAGGTCAGTAAAATCTTCCCACTTTTGGCTCCAGCACGAAACATGCTGCTTCCTGCTCTTCCACCCAGTTCTATGTTTACCTAGCTTGATTCTTCTTTCTAATCCCCACTTGAGTTTAACTTCTCCATATTTACTCTCTCAAGGGATGTATGATTTGTTTTCTGGGTGCTTGTTCAGGCCCATCTCTTAAGCACATACGCCATAAGGATGCGGGAGATGGGATGGGCTGGGACATTTTAAAAATCTATCTTTGTTCCCACCATGTACCTGACACACACTAAAGTCATGAGGAAGTATTTGACTTGTTGAATTAATAAATGGCCTGTTCAACATTTTGCCTCACAACCATGGTTATCTTCAAATGCCAAAGGATTTGAGGAACTGGTCATTCTTTATTGATATTTTGGTTTTAGTGTTTAATTAAATATTGTTCTAGTCCCACAGCAGCTCACTGAAGGCCGGAAATACCAACTGTGAATCTAAGAGTTGGAATCACCAAGACAGATATGGCACCTGTCTTTAATGAGTTGAGTGGGACAGTGGCATGGATACAGGTTAAAGCATTTCTACACTGCCGACAGAAATAACACTTCAGCAAATAAATGGAGCTGATTGATGATTTTCATTAAAAGGGAATGATGGTGTCAGGAATCACTTATTTTGATAATCAAATCCTTTTAAAATTCAATTTTATCTGAAATACCACATAGTTATTTAAGCAACAAATAAATATGGTAGTTTCTGATATTTCTCTTCAAGTATTTGGAAAGACTTCTCAGATATCCCTATTACACACTTGCTTCCTCTGTTAACTGGCAGTGCTCTTGAATCAGACTTTTATCTGAGAAGCAGAAATGATGTTTCTTTGCTATCTGACTCTCAGAAATGCATGCTATGGAGTTGGACATTTGACAAGAAAGTACATTATTAAAAGATCATTATCACTGAAAGATGACTTTGGTAAAAGTTTATCTTCAATTCTGTTTTAGCATTACATGTCCTCCCCTTCTCTGTGTGTGTGTGTGTGTGTGTGTGCGTGTGTGTATCCATGTGCATATGTGCATGCACATGGAGGCCATAGATGAATGATGTAGGATTTCCCTCTGTATACTGTGAATGCCATTGGTTAATAAAAAACTTCTTGGGCCTATGGCAGGGCAGAATAGACCTAGGCAGGAAAACTAAACTGAATGCTGGAAGAAAGAAGACAGAGTCATCAAGAAGCCATGTAACCTCCACCAGACTCTCTGGAACCCTGCTGGTAAGCCACAGTCACATGGAGATAAACAGATTAATAGAAATGGGTTAATTTAAGATATAAGAGCTAGCTAGAAATACGCTTATGCTATTGGACAATGAGTGTTTAAATAATATTGTGTCTGTGTGGTTATTTCAAGTCTGAGCAGCCAGGGAATGAATGAGCAGACCTCTGCCTACAGATGAACCCTATACGTAGTTCCTCAGATATCATTTACCTTGACTTGTTCTATAGGGTCTTTCCATTAACCTGTAGCTTGGCCATTACCCTAGGGTAGTTGGTTCATTGGCTCCAGAATCTGTATTTCTCTGCTCTCCTAGTGCTAGATTTTATTTTATTTATTTATTTTGGTTTTTTGAGACAGGGTTTCTCGGAAGCTTTGGAGCCTGTCCTAGAGCTAAGTCTTGTAGACCAGGCTGGCCTTGAACTCACAGAGATCCACCTGCCTCTGCTTCCCAAGTGCTGGGATTAAAGGCCTGCACCACCATCTTGTCGCTAGTGCTAGGATACATGCACCCACACCTAGCCTTCCTAAGTGGTTTACAGGGCTGGAGCTTGGGTCCCCAAGCTTGCATAGTGCATAGTTACCGATCGAGCTATTTCTTTAGCCTTTATTTCTAAACAATTGGAAATACACAGTACGTCCAGTAGCACAGTTTCCTTCAATAATATATGACATCAGCCTACAGTGAAGTCTTCTGTAGAAATTTGAAAATTGTATTCGTAATAATCAACAACATAAAAAATATGCACCCGTCTACTATTGGATGAAAAAAGTAGGCAAAGGGAAAGTCTAGAAAGGAAGAAACCAACGTATTAACAATGCCATCTTTAGAAAATGTGACTACAGACTATTTTTCACCATTTTAAAACATACCCAGATCATTTTGAAATTCAGCATTGAAACTCTTCAGCTTTCTCAATATTATATATGAACAAACAGCATAAAACTATCCCTTGGTCAAACAAAGAAAACAAACATCTAGCCTTGTTACTTTGATTCTCTATGCAAATGTTGTCATTTGATCCAAAGGGAGAAGAGGACAGATCTTTCAGCTTCCTTCTTATGGAACATTTTCCTTGGGAAGTTCACATAACAACAAAAATATCACTATGGGAAAAAAAAACTCCAGTGACCTGTTTTGTCTACATTACGACGACAAGTCTCCCCAGTGTTTCCAAACACCCTCGAGCTCCTTTCTAAACAGTGGAATAGCTTGTCTGAGAGTCCAATCAGGAGAGACCTTCTCATTAAGAAATGCAGATCTTAAGGATTAAAAATGGGAAGTTCTTGACTTACTCTCTGTCCTAGTTAGGGTTGCTGTTGCTATGATGAAACACCATGCCCAAAGGAGGTTGGGAAGGGAAGGATTTATTTAGCTTACACTTGATCCATCTTAGTTTATCATTGAAAGAAGTCAGGACAGGAACTCAATCAGGGCAGGAACCTGGAGGCAGGAGCTGATGCAGAGGCCATGGAGGGGCGCTGCTTACTGACTTGGTCCTTATGCCTTGTTCAACCTGATTTCTTAAAGAACCCACAATGGGCTGGGCCCTCCCCCATTAATCACTAATTAGGAAAATGCCCTACAGGCTTGTCTACAATCCAGGCATTTTTTTCTTTTGATGCTCCGTCCTCTCCAATGACTCTAGCTTGTGTCAAGTTGATAAAACTAGCCAGCACACTTCCTACCCTGCTGCCACATTGATGAAGCATATCTATGGCTAAAACTATTTGCTTGTTTGTTCCAGTGCTGGGGTTACATCAAGGGCTTTAAGCATGGTAGGTAAGAACTCTACTATTGAACTACATCCCCAGTCTTTTATTATAAATATCTCTGAAAATTACACATTTTAAAACCATTTTCACACTACAATGATTAAAAAACTGAAAAAAATAAAATATTCTTTAACCACACATCCACAAAATGTGTACAATACAATACACATACAATACACATACAATACCATATCATGACATATGAGAATAGTTTTTATTTTAGTTTTATGTGTGTGTTTTTCTCATGTATATATCTGTGCACCTCATGTGTGCCTAGTGTCTGCAGAAGCCAGAAGAGGGAATCAGATCCTTTAGAGCCAACAGATGACTGTGAGCCATCATGTGGGTGCAGAAAATCAAACCTGAGTCCTCTGGAAGAGCATCCAGTGTTCTTAACTGCTGGGCCCTCTCTCCAGCCCCAGTGGAAACACTCTTATTAGCTCTCTTTAGTCTGATAGTATATGAGCTGAGCTTTAAAACTTCTCTCTGTGTATGATGGTTATCATGTTAGCATCCAGGACACAGTAGGAGAGCTAGACTGAACAATAGCCATGACAATCTAGAGGAATCCTCCATCCTTCTGTGCTCCTAAGATGCCGTTTACCCTCTCTAACCTCTGCACTGGGGTTTTATACTTTCTGACTTGGTGCCATGCTCAGCAACCTCAGATCCTTCCCAATGAGGCTGAGGAGAGACAGGCAGTGAGTGACATGCCAGCTGCACAAAAGGACATCTTAACCTGCCACTGTACATGTGGCTAACTCCTAAGCCACCCTGTCAGTCTCGGGTAGTTAAACAGCTGTTGTGGGAGCCACATAAATGCGCTGAATTGTTTGTGTTTTTAAAAAGCCAATTTGTTAAGTGTAAACACTGTTATCCATAATCAGCCAAGCACAACCCTGAGCAAACCCCTTCATGTTGGGGTTTGAATATCATGTCACCCAGAACTCATGGGAGAATTTAATCCCCGGTACTATATTAATGGTAGAAATGAGATTTATCATTTTGGCAATTATTTCTCGTACAAGGAATCACTGTTCTCCATGAGTATAATCTGTAGAATGCCCTTCTCCCCATCCCCTAGAAAATGAACACAGAAGTCACTCCTCAGGACAGTGGCTACACATAGAAATGTGTCCTAACTAATATATTCTAGGAATGCAAAAATACTCTCAGTTTTTGAAGAGATGATATGAAGAATACTGTAAAATATCTCATCAATGTTTTTATAGCAACTTTATATTTAGATAATATGACAAACACATTGAGATATATGTTAAAACTAATTTACAAGTCTCCTTGAATATTTAAATAAAACTTAGAAAAAAATGCAACATGGTTTATGTGGCTCATAAGTAATGGCTCGCATCATGTTCCCCTTGTGTGACAGATGCACAGATGTTGGTGCATCTGCAGTTCTGAACCTGAGTGAAGTGGAAACTTACTGAGATAATGCAACCCCGTTCAGTCTTGGCCAGAACAAACACCTGAAGCCAGCAGCCTTAATTAGCAGATGCACCGGGGGAAGTCTGGGAAGAAGGAAAGATTGACACGGATGCTTTGGGAAGACAACAGTCAGTGATTACATCTCCTGTGATAAATTCGGAACTCACAGCAAAGCCTGTCTTAACAGATCAATGTGTATTACCTCACAGGAATGTCAGGCCTCTGTCTGATGCTTCATGCTAAGGTGACCAAACTGTTTTCTGTCACACTGAGACTTTTGTAGTAAATAGTCCTAATTCCTACGGATGGGTAACACTGAGAATTTTTCTTATAGAAGCTATGTTCTATACTATGAGCTAAAGTTATATACTATGATCACCACAGAAGGTTCACCACCTTCAAAACTTCATTGGTAGCTTTTATTTATGTCAAGTTGTTGGTCAAAGGTCAGGGACACACTCTATTCATAGGAAACCTGCAGACAAGGTATAAGATACTATGGACAATCTTTACATCCCCACTCCAAAATGTATGCATTAGAGCCATGACCGGGGATGTGGCAGTGTTTGAAGATTAGGTGTTTGGAGGTAATTAAGTTCCCATGAGGTCATGAGGGCAAAGTCCTTGAGATGGGAGTAATTCCCTGGTGGAAAGACAACAGACAGCTAGCTACCTTTCTCTTTCCACATGAGCACACAAGTCAAGAGTGGGGCTCTTACCATCATTTAGTCATTTGGTACCCAGATCTGGGACTTAGGATCTCTGAGAACTATGAGAGATAAATACTAATGAAAAGTATGATATTTTGTCAAAGCAGCCCCTGGTGATTAAGACATACACAGACCAATGAAGTCTGCAAAACATGAGAACACTGCAAATATGACTTTCTCCTCCAGCACATACCTTTCTCTTTTAAGACTTCCTATTCTTTATCAGTTTTGGCAGATTACAGAATGTACCTGTTAAATGAGCTCCCTGTGTGCCCGGGGAGCTTGCATACTGAACATGGCTTCGGGAATTCACCTGCGTTCATCTCAAAGTCTCCCCACAGCCTTCAGGCTGCTGAGGTTTGTAGCGATGGAGTCTGAGCGCTTAGGTAGAAATTCACGGCCACTGTGCTAGGGACAATCAGGAAGATGGCTGCTCTGTGAAAACAGTATCATCTTAGCTTCCTTTCCCCCTTCAGCTGAAAGCAGAGGTCAGGAAGACGAGCTACGGCAAAGCTATGTTATGATTAAGAGTTTTGGCGGAAGCCAGATATAAACCTCGTGGAGCAAAAATACTCCACACACAGTGTTTTCGCTGGGCTTTGGAAGTCTTCAGCTCCATGATGGATGCTTGCTCCTTGGCTGAATGCCACAGCACAAGTAGGGTCGGTTCCAAAGGGATGCAGGAATGCAGGGCGTTCTCCAGCTAGACGGCACTGCAGTTGGACCAGCACCCTGATTAAAGCTTCTGGGTCCGTAATCAATTGCAATGTTTCACAGAGCTCATCTTAGTGTTAGCGCCAGGAGGTTCAGATTGCAGACGGGTAAACAGAGTCAAAGCTAGAGGGGAAGCAGGAAGGCAAATCTCTCTCAGCTTGCTGCTTTTCCTAGGATCATCCTCAAAAAACAGCCAAGTGCTTGTCCTCAGGAAAGTCCTCAAGAAGGACTCTTGGCTTGTCTGGAGGAAAAAGTGGGTGGCTGTGCTTGCTGTGTTGATCTTGACCCCTGCCTCATCAAATAGAAACATAATATGTTTGGGAAAAACAGCAGAAGGATTTGCCGGGAGGTGACCCTGGGAGCATGAAAAGAAACTTGTTTGTTACCTTCTTAGTTTATTGGGACAAACTTGCTAAAATGCCTTGGTCTTGGTAATTTGTAAATAATAGAGATTTATTGCCCACAGTTTGGAGACGAAGAAGCTAGACATGAAGATAGTAATGGATCCAGTGTCTGGGGATGCCCTCCTTGTTCCCTTGAAGAAGGCACTGGAAGTCTTTATACATTGTAAGGTAGGCGTGCCTCCTCTGTCTGCTTTTTTTTAAGGACATGCATAGTATTCATGAGATTCTTTCCTCATAAATAAATCTCTTCTCAATGGCCCCATCTTCCAATGCCATCTCCCTGGGAGTAGGTTTCAGCATATGGTTTTAAGGGGGGACACAAACATTTAACTCTGGAGAGACTCCTGGGTAGACAGGTTGAGTGATGGGAGAGGCGACTCTCCCCCCATATTTCTCTCCTCTTACCATCTCTTTATGAGAGAGTTGGCAAATAGAAGCTGGACCATGAAATGCAGAACAAGAGAAGGGCGGTGTGGAGTAGGTATCTGGCGAGTGCTCAAGAGGCAGCAAAAGGAATTACTGGAAAGAAAAAAAGAATAGAAATGCGTAGCACTTGGAGACTCAAGTAGTCATTGAAAGCAAGTTATAATGAGTATCAATGTTCCAGTTAACATAGAGAGAATGACTGCAAACCTGCCAATGAAAGTGTGTATATTAAATCATCCATGCTTCATCAAATCTCAAGGTTCAAACCTGTTACCACCCTTATTTTAAGGTGAGTAGCTAAGGCAAAAATTAAAGCTGGTGATTAATAAGCCTGGGTTGTAATGGGCCTCACATGATTTGAGGTCATGCTTATTACTGAGAAATACAGTTGAGGAAAAAAAATCATTTGTAAGTTATAAACAGCTGAAGAGAAAATTAAAGAACTCAATGATGCACTTAAGAAAGTTTTAGAGTCCAGTGTGGAGGGCAAAAGGAGATTAAAATTGAAGGAGTGGCTTGGCCTGGATCTCTCAAGAAGTAGCGTGTGAGAAAGCATGATTTAAATGATAATGGATCCCACTGGACTGTGCAGAAGGTCTCTGTGGGGCTTTGTGGGCAGAAGAGAATTTATTCTGGCAACCCCATTTCACACAGGAGAAGGATTGGCTCCAAAGGCATGGAAGCCATGAACTTTGAGGTGCAAAGGGGAAGTGGTGAGATAAAGCCAGGGGAAATCATCCAGACAAGCCCGCGTAATGCTGAAAGGGGCTGGATGTTGAGAAGTTAGAGGTCAAGATGCAGACTCGAGGAGGCCAAGAATATTTGATTCGCATAGAAGTCAGTGGTCAACGAGAGGACTCAGTGAGAAAGGAACTTGCCACCAAACCAGGCAACTCAAATGGGATATCTGGGCCCCACATGCCAAAGGGGAAAACTGGCTCCTGCATTTTGCCTTCTGACTTCCACAGGCATGCCGTGGCTTGTGTGCATAGACATAAAGACACAAAATAAATGAAGGAGCATAATAATTATTAAAGAGTAAGAGAACTAGGAGGAAACATCCTAAGGACCAGCAAATGTCTAATGAGAGCATCGAGTTTAGAGTTTAGAGAAAACGAGAAGGGGGTTATTAAGGAACAGTGGTCTGAGGTTGGTGATGTACACGTATGGGCACTCCAGAAGTTGAGAGAGCAGAGTTACAGACCAGCCTGGGCTACACAGTGAGACCCTGCCTCATATAGAACATTTTAATGACATGATCAAAAAGTTTGACTAACAAAAAAATTCAAAAAATGAGTCTATAACTGATACCACAGTTTATCAAAATTATAAGCAGTAAAAATGTAACATATTTGAGAATTAAGAAATATTTCAGTAATCCACACAGCATAGCTGCCACAGTAAATATTTTAAATATTTTGAGATTGCTGACAATAAAACACTATTAATTGATTTTTAAAATGCAGTTAAGGCAGAAAAATTGCATTAAATGTATTTGTACTTTTCAAATTGCTAGCTCAATATCAAAATGCCAAACCCAATTAGGTTTTATTGTGTCTTTAATAGGAAGATTACTAAAACGTTTAAAATGCATGGTGTATAGCGGCACCAGGAACATAAAATACTTAAATATTAAAGAAACAAAAAATACTCAAAAAATACTGCAGAAACTCGTATTATATGGTAACATCGCTTGTAATGGCCTCCAGCTGGAAGCCGCTTACAGTTGGAAATACTATTTTTATTCATATAACAGATCATTGTGCAGTGATGAAGATGAAACTCCATCACAGTCACCGAGAGATCAATCCCAATGAAAATTCGGAATGAAACGAGAGAAACCCAAAGAAAGATACATCTTGTGAATCTATATTCAGAAATTTCAGCCCAGGCAAAGTGCAAGTGAGGACCCGGATAAGCACTTCGACAATAAAAGTCTTAAGAAAGTGAAGGAAGTGAATAGTTGAAATCAATTTTAGTGTCTTTCAAGGAAGAAGGAAGGAGTCGTGGAAGAGAGATGGGAGGTCCTGGTGAGGTTTTGTTCCTTGACCAGCATGGCCATTACATAGATGCTAACCGGTGAGCAGCCCCACTCTACATCTGTTAATGTGGTCTCCCATGCCTGTGCCATCTTTAGTGATGAATGTGTTTTAGGAAAAGGCACTGTGACCATTTAATAGCTTATCACATAGTGATGCAAGCAAGGAAGAATGGTTTGACATTCAAACTACATTGACTTACTACACTGGCTGGCTGCAGACTGTGAAGCTTTCCTAAAACATATACAAAATCGGTCATAACATTAATACAGATTCATTTAGCAAATCAGAAACTCTAAGATTTGTGAGGGAAAGAAACTCTTTAATCTGACAGACTGTCTTAAAGCTACATATCAGATATTGCATTATGAAATGTTTGAAGCATTCCCTATAATCCAATAATGAGACAAGACCAAAGTGCTGATTGTAGTCAGCTCAGTATTAAAAAGAAAACGAAGGGCCGGGAAGATCTCTCAGTCAGTGGAGGACATGAGCCCAGGAGTTTGACTCACATATGCCAATGCAATCCCAACACTGAGGAAGACGAAACAGAACCATCCTTGGGGCTTGCTAGCCATCCAGTTTAGCTAGCTGGTGAGTTTCAAGATCAGAGAGAGAGAGAGAGAGAGAGAGAGAGAGAGAGAGAGAGAGAGAGAGAGAGAGAGAGAGAGCCTGTCTCAAAAACGCAGTGGAGAGAGATTGGGGAATATACCCAGTGATGACCTCTGGCCTCATACACATGTGCAGGAATCCCTTCTCCCAACACACAAACACACACACAAACATGAGAGAGAGAGAGGGGGCAAAATATATAATATATAAAAATTAGAAAGAAATAAAGTTATTATTCACTGATAACATATCAGCTACACATGAAATCTAAATGCATAAAGTACTAGAAATAATAAGAAAATTCAAGAAGGTTGCTGGGCTCACATTAAAGTTTCACAGTCGGTAGGATCTGTTTGAGACAGGCACCTGTGCATGCAGCAGCATAACCTATACACTACATGGGATGCATATCAGCATCCAACAGGGATTTTTGATAGAACTTTGACAGACCTTAGGGAGAGGAGCCTAGAGGATTGGCAGTGGCAGTTTTAAAGAAAATAATGACAGCATGCCTGACTGCTCTGCTTGGGGGCTCACTCTAGAAGATGTCTTTTGAAAACAAAGAAAGCGGCCATAGAGAATAAAACAAAAGAAAACAGCACAAAGGAACAGTGGATACTTTGCATGTTTACAGATGTAACTGCAAAGCAAAGAAAAAAAATGCTCTACTGAAAGAATACAGGATAATTCGTTATCCCTACGGATAAAAATGAATTCATATACTATAAGCTGAAGACAGTTCAAGAAAGAGAATTTAAACCGTAAGACTCTTTTTTTTTAGATGAAGAAATATTGAGTGATGTTTTTATAATCCCAAGGAAGAATTTCTTTGACAAGGTGCAGAAGACAAAACGCTAAAGTTCCATGGGTCACTTTGAAGTTATGTTAGATGAAGTGTTGTTCATTAAGACACCAAGAACTAAATGAAAACGTAAGCCAAAGATTAGGGTCGCCTTCCCGTAATACGTTGAAAGAACACAAGCTTGGTATCCAAATACAAACATTGCTTCTGAATATTTAGCAGAAGAGAGGCAATGTTTGTAGTAGATGAACAAGCAGAAAGTGGTCCACACAATTCACGGTGAGGGAAGTATAGAGGGGCAGGCAAGTATGAAGATTACTAATTAAAGCAAGGTCTCTCTTCAAGCTTTTTAACATCCAAGCACACCAACTTTTACAGCCGATGAAGGGAAAAGGATGTGTCTTCATTGTAGATTAATGTATCAATACCGAGTTTGCTATGAGCACCCAGCAGTTCAACTTCTAGCTGTCACAATGTTACACGTACAGAGGCGTGTATTGCAACATTGTAAAATAAAAGTGTGAAGACAGGCTTAGGTTGTTGAACGGACCACAAAAAAAAAAAAAAAACAACCTGCTTTATATTATAGAATGCTATAAAACAGGTATTTCTACAAAAAAAATGTATGTCAAGATGGATGAAATCCAATGACTTAATAGTCAATGATTAAAGAAAGTAAGTGTACAATATGAAACTACTACATTTGGAAAACCGCAAACAGTAATATTTGTTTTTAAGAGGACCACACACACACACACACCCACACCCACACACACACACACACACACCACTCACTTGTGTGGAGTATAAACACAAAATCTTTCATGAGAATGACGTACGCAATCTCCTGGACTGGAAGAAAGTCAAATAGTTAAGTATTAGGACATTTTGTATTTTTTCCCCTAACACAGGGAATTTGAGATTTTTATTTTATTAATTTTATTAATATTTGCTTAGCCTCAGGATACATAAATTTGCACTATTACATTATTTTTTGTTTGTTTGAAGTGCTAACTAATCCAACTGAAGTTTTTGGGTTTGAAAATGAATTCAGATGAGAAAGCTTCTTCATATGCTGTCTGCTTCTTGCACTTCTTCCTGGAATTTAAGACTATGCTAATTTAGCTGGAGACTTTTGCCTTATCCAGGGAGCAGAGATGGGCATACATTCCTTACCTATTGCCTGGCCTGGGGTTGCTCGTTTAAAATGGGTGAACTGGCCAGAAGACAGCTAGCTCTCAGCCTAAAGGTAAGGTGAACAGCTAGGGAGCACCTGGCTTCTCAGCCAAGCAGCAAAGCCCTTCCTTCTCCCTGGGTACTTGGGGACAAACTGTGTGGGCAGGCTGTTTCACCTTGGCTGAGAGAGGCAGGGCATGCAGGGTCAGCACTACTGCTGGCTTCCTGTTTGAGGAAGTGCTAAAGTACAACTGGAGACCTCAGCTAACAGCACAGAGATTATGCACATTCTGGCCCTCAGCTAACAGCACAGAGATTATGCACATTCTGGTCCAAAGACTGGATATAGCTCTCAGTTACACAGTGTTTGACCCACCACGATTTTGTTTGTTTTTGTTTCCTGCTTGCTATTCGGTTTTGAGTAAAATCTAAATCAGTTGCTAATATTGATGTAATTCATTTGTGATTAAAATGAGATTCCTAACTTCTCTCCTAAAGATGGTGGCACATCAGGTCAACAGTCAGATGTGCTTAAAGAGCATCCCCTCCCCCACTGCCTCGCCTCTTGAGCTGCTGGCTGCTACTGGAGAGAGGTCGAAGCTCCCACATCACAGATGAAAAGATTGAGATTCAGGGTAGCCTCCTGGCCTGCTCAAGGTCACAGTTGGCTTGTGGGTTCAGTCATGTTGGCACATGTCACCTCACCCAGGTATCAGTTAACTTGACATCACTTTTCTTTACAATAGGGGAGGCCATTTTATAATCTCAGGGGCACCTCTTCTCTCTCCTTCAGCAGTTGCAATGCAAGCAACAGCTTTGAATGCTTTTAACAAAGGCTCACCTCAAACTTCAACAGAAACACAAAAGATGGATTCACTGTGATAGTCTTTAACTTGAATTGCAATGTTTTGATGTTCCTAAACTCCAAACAAAAATCATTTCACATGTAAAATGAAGCAGAATATCACAACATAATTGCACATGGCATATACCTGGAGGATCTATGGTCACGGAGCACCACATTTTAAAAATTAGATTTACTCATTTTATTTTATGTGTGCTCTCTCTGCATGCATGTATTTGGCTGTGTGTGAGCATGCTATCCATGGAGGCCAGAAGAGGGCATTGGATCCCCTGGGACTTGAGTTATAGTCGGTTGTAAACCTCCGAGTGGGAATCCAACCCAGATCCTGTGCACGAGCAACAACTGCTCTTTTTTTTTTTTAAAGATTTATTTATTTATTATGTATACAACATTCTGCCTCCATGTATGCCCGCCTACCAGAAGAGGACGCCAGATCTCATTACAGATGGTTGTGAGCCACCATGTGGTTGCTGGGAATTGAACTCAGGACCTTTGGAAGAGCAGGCGGTGCTCTTAACCACTGAGGCACCTCTCCAGCCCGCAACAACTGCTCTTAAACATTGTGCAGTCTCTCCTGTCCCAGGGCCCCACCTTTCAAGGGTGTTTCTTCCAAGGGGATGTCCCTTCACACTCTCTCTGTTTTTCTTTTCAGTCCAGAAAGATTGTTATTCTTACCGCTCTCGAGTGTTCCCAGGCCTCTGTATAGCATGCACTTCCTTTAGACTTTCGGAAAGCACTGGTTTCTATTTCTGCTAAAGCTCTTAGATAGTCCGCACCAGTTTGTACAAGTTGCAGCCATCCTACCCAGCAGCAGTTAGTCACCTAGCTTAGCCAGTCTTGGTTTGCTACTTATTTATTTATTCATTTATTCATGGGGGCAGGGGGAGGGCAGGGACAGGACCCAGTAAGAGAACCAAAAGCTGGTTCTCTTATGCTGTTGGGAATTGAAATTTTGTTGTCAGTTTTTATACACTGGGTCATCTCACTACCCTTGAAAAATGTGCTATTGCTAGAGCACATTGCATAGATCACAAAAATCTTTTAGAATTCAGGCATAGAAAGGCCAAGTCATCTTCATGTGACTGAATGGTGAGAGACCAGATCAATTAGCTTTAGCACATTGTTAAAAACCATGCAACAAAGTGGAAAGGTAAAAAGATGTTGATCTTAGCCGCAGGTGCAGGTAGATGTATAGGTTACAAAAGGACACATTTAAAGCTTGGAAACGGTCCTTTAGAAACACAACTATGGCCGGGCAGTGGTGGCACACACCTTTAATCCCAGCACTCGGGAGGCAGAGGCAGATGGATCTCTGTGAGTTCGAGGCCATCCTGGTCTACAAGAGCAAGTTTGCCATGGTCTGCAGCTGTGTATGTAAGCACACAAATAACGGAAATAAACACCACAGAAAAGGCGAGTCTGGGTATTTGTTGGAAAACGGAAATCTAGCGGGATGGGGTCCAGAGGAGTGTTAGCTTTGCGGTGATGCCTGAAATGCCTCACTTAGAATGTAAGCGGGATGAAAACAATTGGATTGCGAGCAGTCATAGGCCCTTCAAGTGTTCTCGGGTAACAGATAAGTCGCTCTGGGACCATCTACAATTCCTCTCAGTCATGTCGGACTTAAGACACCTGCTCAACATAGGGAACAAAACTTACTGTACCCAAATTAACTTTGACATATAAAAATAACATCAAGCATCTGAAAAGTTAAATTTCTGTTTCACAAGTTAAAATCAAGCCAAAACAAGTCTCACAGTTTTGAGATTTTTATCTTTAGTGGTAAAGAACCAAGATTATGAAGTAGCACATGAGCACGGGGTCACCCAAATTCCAAAGAGAAATCAAGTCATCCTAATATAAGTTCTAGGTCTTGATTTTTTTCCCAGTGATGGCTTTTGTTTCCAGAGAGTGCCGAAGGAACACGGAGCTTCAGCGAAGTCAGTCTAGATGAGGTCTGGTTTAGGAAGGAGCAGTGTTGAGACTCCAAGGAGGTGTCTCCTCCCAGGCTTGGGCACTTCGAGCCAACCACACGACCTATTCATTCATCAGCCTGACATCACAGTCCAGTACCCTGGCCATTATCATCGATCTGTCTACCCATCCATCATCTATTACCGAACTCATCTATTATCCATGCATTATCCATTTACCTATCATCATTCTATTTATCATCACCTGCCTATCTCATATAACATATTTATAATCGATTAATTACCTTATATCCTTCCCTGTCATACACCCATCTAAACCTATCTATTGGTCTCCATTTAGCAGTCTCTGCAAGCGTTCTCCTCCATCTGGGATCCCTGGGGTCCTGAAAAGCTGGTTGGCTCCTCGCTTCTACCAGCACTGCACATTCCACCTGTTTCCCGGGGCTGCCCCACTTCCCTCCCACCCACCCCGTGTGCACTGCCATCGCTGAACTCAGGAGGAATCCGCGGCTGAGCAACCCTCCAAATAGTGACCCTACGGAGCCCTAGTGAGTGGGACTGGCTTGTTCCTCCCAGGATAGGTACGAGCAGCAGTGGGGTGGCTCAGCCTCTTCAGTCACTCACCTTGCTAACCACAGGCGGTGTGGCCAGGAGCAGCAGCAGGATAGGAAGCAGGAGTACCCGGAACCTTGGAGCACTCTCTGAGTGCATGATGGGCGTTGGTCCTGAGTCCCAGTGTGTCCAGCGATCCACGGGACCCACGAACTTTCAGGCCTCCGTGTACCGCGAGGGGCACTGATTCGGGAGGCGCCGCTGGGAAGCTCGCCTTGCTTGCTGAACTACTGGGGCGAGTTTTGTAGGGCTCGACCCACCGCGGTCTGCTTGTCCTCACCCAAGCTTTTGACTGTGACTCTAAGGGAGGGAAGAAGTGGCCTAGGTCCCGCCCTCGTCCCCCCTCCCAGTTCCCCAGGCACTGTCCCTTCAACCGGGCATCGGGCCCAGGAAGTGAGGAAGGGTTGGACACCCTCAGAGCAGGCAGGTGGGCGCCGATCCAGGATCAGGGTGAAAGAGGTGATTCCCTGCGCTCCTGGGACTCTGGTGCCTAGCGGGTGAGGAATTTAGGGGTGTGCGGTAGGGAGGTGGCTGCACAGGGTGGAGGGAGTGGCCAGCAGCCCTGCCCAGATTAAGCTGGAGGCGCGCGGGAGTCTGCGACTCTGGGGCCAGGTTTGCTGGCAGCTCCCGCGGCTGCACATCTGCTGACGGCCTTCAACTCACAGCCACTGCATAGATTTGACGCTGAACAGGCAGTGGAAAGGAACACGGTCCCGGGTAGATTCCCTCCAGCCGCAACGGTCAGGCGCGTATCAAATCTGTCTGCTAGCCTGCAGTTCCTTGTTCGCCCAGGTAAGCCGCCCACAGGCAGGCACTGCCCCAACACCGGGGCACCAGCCTGGGAACAGAAGCTTTGCCGGCGTCTAAAGGGTGGTGGATGGAGCAGTTGTGGCCTTGGGGTCAGCAGAGGAGAGCTTGCTTGGCTCCCAGGCTTCTCTGCCAGGGCTTGAACTGGGCGCTGTGTGTTTTTGATTAATTTGGAGGCTCGAGTTACTGTCCTGGCAGTATTGGCATTCCAAAATGCCAAGAGCAAGAGGCAGCTGAGGGGAAAGAGAAAGCTCATCCTATTCTCTGGGTTGAACTCCTTTTCAGGCTAAACCTTATCTGCGGAAACGGGGGAGAAAACAAGAGCCAGCTCTGGTCCAGGGTGTCCCCGCCTGGGAGGGCCTTGGAAGCAAATGCCACCTCTAGCTCGGAAGGGCACCCTGTTGGAGCAGGCTTCTATACTTTTTCGTGCTGCAGACAACATTGAATGAAGTGAGCCGTGTAAAATGCACAGGTTACAGTCGAATCAGACGGTTTTACTTGGCTACAATCGTCACAGTGATAACGGAGAGTTGTCCTAACAGACAGGTAGTATTCTTGGTGAATTAGGTATTGTTGAATTAGCTCTACAGCACACCCGTTAAACAGCTATAGCATGCTCCCAGTGGTAACTGAGAACAAGGTCTTGGGATAACCATCTAAACGCCATGAGCGTATCAGTGAGAGCAAGCTCAGCGGCTAGCACGTCGGTGGCCTATTAACTGATGTTCATGAGCTCAGGAAAGGCCCAGCTTCCATGAAGAACCGGTGGACATTCAGATGACACCGTTTTCTTATCCCAGTTCATCTGAATTCCATTTCCCCTCCCCTTCAAATTGTAGATAAAAATGGGGGACGCTTCCATGATGCACAACTGTGACATTAGACTCTGCTGAGAAACAGCTCCAAGTTCCAATACTCAGTGAACTCCAAGCCAATTATATCGGAGTCTCTGCAGAATAAACTTACGGGGTACGCGCCATAGCCTCTTGCAGATTCTTTGTGCAAACCTGCTTTGTAGTCACTATTTTATCACATTATTTATTGTTACTATTATTAGTTTATGATACATTGAATGACCACAGTCATTTTCGTTAGCTGCACAGAATTAGGGTCTCTTTGGTAGAATAATAATAATAATAAGGCGAGTCTGTGCTCAGATCATAAATATAATTGGCCCCATAATGACTTCCGGAAAGTTCTTGAGGAAATGTCTGCCATCCTGGTGGGGAGGGCGGCAGGGACTCTGCTGATGAAGAGACAGTGCTCAAGGGTCCTGTAGCTTCTTTATCACCTTCTCTCTATGTGTGATGTATTCGCGTGTGCATGTTCATGTGTGTGCATATTCTTGCGTGGGTGACCAAAAGCCACAGAGTGTGTGTGCAGGCAACCTTGAGTGTGAGTCCCCACCTTCCACCTTGCTTAGGACAAGGCCTCTTGTTCTTCTGGCATCTCCACTTCCAGGGATTCTTCCATCTACATCTCTTGTCTGGCTTTAGGAGTGTTGTGATTACAGATATATGCGTGAGGCTCTTCATGCATCCTAGGGATCCAGGCTCAGGTTCTCACACTTCCACAGTGGATAATTTACTCGCTGAGCTGCACCCTCAGCCCAGATCCCTGGAGTTTTGATGGAAAAACACCCTGAGCTTTATGAGCATTGTAGGGTAAAGCAGTCACCTGATGATGCTTTTGATGCAGCAGCAGAAGAGAATGGGACACAAATCAGGAAGGAGGAGGCAGATGCTTGAGAGCCTGGCATCTGGTCTACCCACTGGATTCTGAATCCTTCTGTACTTACTGGTGTGGATTAACTTCTCCAGGGTGGACTCTTACCCTCTATAACATCAGACTAATCATGGTACCAGTCTTGGGGAGTTGTAGGAATCTGATAAGCCATCAGAAGTCTCTCGTCCGAGATCTCCATGAAACTACCACATGTTGCATTCTGACTGGAGTCGCATAAAGGAAAGCAGGTGGAACTGATGAGAATGGAGATGGACCATGGTGGCACGGTGCAGCGAATGTTCTTCTGAGTTCAGTGCTAATGAACAAGAACCAAGCGCAGTATCATACTGAGCCCAGGTCAAGGTGCTTTCAAGGCACCTCGAATCCTGCCTTCCTAAGACCAGAAGCTTTGGCATAACCAGGAGCTGTTATAAACTGGAGTCTCAGCAGTTACGAAGACTCAGCGAATCAGAACGTAATTGTCCAAGATCCAAGATCTCTAGCCGATTCCCTTGCAGGTGAGACACGGAGAAGTGGCTTGTTTGAAAGCCAGATTAAAGCACGCATTCCTCGTCTCTCCGCCACACACACTTGGCTACATTGTCGCCTACGATCACCTATGGTGTAATTAACCCAAACTCAACCAGTGCACGTGAATTAAAAAAAAATAAAACCAAGAGAACTAGTGACTCATAGTTTACGTCTTAAATGTGAAAAGCAAAGGGAAAGGAAAGAAGATGGTTCTTTTTGTACAAGTTTTTTTCGAAACACTTGATAATAGGTGAAGATTTTGAATCCAACTCTCAATCCCTTTGGCAAGCTTTATATAATTATTTAGTCTGCCTCTAGCTTGCTATTTTGTTTTATTTTTAAAAGGTTTGTCTGTTTGAGTATTTTTCTGAGTGTGTGCGTGCATGCAGGCAGATGTGTGCACATGCATATGTCTATATTCTGAAGCCAGAGGAAGATGCCAGTGTGTGCGTGCATGGGGCCAGATGTGTGTAGGTGCACACGTCTATATTCTGATGCCAGAGGAAGATACCATTTGTCCTGCTCTATATGTCCAGCCATGTTCTCTTAAGGCAGGGTCTCTCACCGAACCTGGGGCCATGCAGGAGGCTGGCAAGGCCCAGAACTACACATGTACTTGGAGACTGTGGAGGCCAGAAGAGAGTGCTGGATCCCATGGATCTGGTTTCAACAGACAGCTATGGATGTCGTGTAGGTGCTGGGAACCAAAACCCAGTCTTCATGCAAGAGCAGTCAGTGCTTTTCACTGCTGAGACACCTCTCCAGTCCTGCTTCTTTCTCGTTTATGTTTATGTCTCTCCCTTTCTCCTCTTCTCCCACTCTGCCTTCCTCCTTCCTCTCTCCTTCCATCCCTCCATTCTTTCCCTTTTGTTTCCTTCCCCCACCCTTCTATTCTCTCTCTGTCTCTCTGTCTCTCTCTGTCTGTCTCTGTCTCTCTGTCTCTCTCTCTCTCTCTCAGACAGTCTTGCATGTAGCTCAAGCTGGCATTTGAACTCATTATCCTACTGCCCATGACTCTCTAGTGCTGGGCTTACAGACACTTGTCACTTGGGGATGAGTCTGCTCCTGGTTGTGTGTGTGTGTGTGCTTTGTGTATACACTCAGATATGTGCAGGTGCTCATGTCTGTATTGTAAGGCCAAAGGAAGATGCCAGAAGTCCTGCTCTATCATGTTTAGTTTTATACCCTTGATAAAGGGTTTTCACTGACCCTAGAGGTAGGTTGGAGGCCAGCAAGCCCCAGCAGTTCTGTTTCTGATCAAATAATACTGGGGCTGCAGGTGGATACATCCAACCTGGCTTTTTACATGTGTGCTAGGGATTTGTTTTTTTATTGTTTTTATTGAGCCATATATTTTTCTCAGCTCCCCTTCCTTCTTTTCCCCTCTTCTTCTATCCTCTCCCATAATTCCCATGCTCCCAATTTACTCAGGAGATCTTGTCTATTTCTACTTCCCATGTACGTTAAATCCATGTATGTTTCTCTTAGGGTCCTCTTTGTTGTCTAAGTTGTCTGGGATTGGGAATTGTAGGCTGTTTTTTCTTTGCTGTATGTCTAAAAGCCACTCAAGAGTGAGAACATATATTCTGGGTCTGGGTTACCTCGCTCAATATGATGTTTTCTAGATCCATCCATTTGCCCGCAAATTTCAAGATGTCATTATTTTTTTCTGCTGTGTAGTACTCCATTGCATAAATGTACCACATTTTCCTTATCCATTCTTTGGTCAAGGGGCATTTAGGTTGTTTCCAGGTTCTGGCTATAACAAACAATGCTGCTATGAACATAGCTGAACACGTGTCCTTGTGGCATGATTGAGCATCCTTTGGATATATACCCAAAAGTGGTATTTCTGGGTCTTGAAGAAGGCTGTTTTTTAGTTTTCTGAGGAATCGCCACACTGACATCCAAAGGGGCTGTACCATCTTGCATTCCCACCAGTAATGGAGGAGTTATCCCACATCCTCTCCAGCATAAGTTGTCATCAGGGTTTTTGATCTTGGCCATTCTGACAGGTGTAAGATGGAGTCTCACAATTGTTCTGATTTTCATTTCTCTGATTACTGGAGATGTTGAGCATTTTCTTAAGTGTCTTTCAGCCATTTTAGATTCCTCTGTTGAGAGTTCTCTGTTTAGGTCTGTACCTTATTTTTATTGGATTATTTGTTCTTTTGATGACCAATTTTTTGAGTTCTCTGTATATTTTGGAGATCAGACCCCTGTCTGATGTGGGGTTAGTGAAGCTCTTTCACCATTCTGTAGGCTGCCATTTTGTCTTGTTTACCATAACCTTTGCTTTACAGAACCTTCCCAGTTTCAGGATGTCCCATTTATTCATTTTTGCTTTCAGTGTCTGTGCTACTGGGGTTATGTGCAGGAAGTGGTTTCCTGTGCCAATGCATTCAAGTGTACTTCCCACTTTCTCTTCTATGAGGTTCAGTGTGGTTAGCTTTATGTTGAGGTCTTTGATACCTTTGGACTTGAGTTTTGTACATGGCAGTCGATGTGAATCTATTCTCACTCTTCTACAGATTGACATCCAGCTATGCCAGGGTGCTAGGGATTTGAACTCAGGCTCAGGTCCCCATTCTTGTCAGCAAGTGTTTAGTTTTTTGCTCATTATCTCTAGCCCTGGTTTTAAAATAAGTGCGTCTGCTTCACCAGTTTTAGGAAGGATGTCCTTTTGTGGTTCTGTCCTCCCTGCTTTGTAAATAGATGATTATCAAGTTCACATAACATTCACCCTCAGATCTACTTCTTCCAGAGTCCAGAAACTTCCATGGCCTCTAGTGCACACACAAGCACTTGCTTTCTGCTTTTGAGGAGCTATATGGAGTAGACTGTCCATGGCTCCTGCTCTGATTTCTCCAACTCTCCTCTTTGTCTTGTCTATTTCCCGAGACCTTTCTCTTATTATCAGTTAGGCTCTCAGGTGGTTTTAAAATCTCAGAGTCACAACTAGCTTGTGCCAGTTCTTGCCCCTAACTTCTCTGCTGCTGTTTTAAGGCCAGAATTTCTGCCCTGGTGTTCAGTGTTATTATCCAGCGTCTACAGTTGTCTTCTGGCTGGTTTCTTCTCTTGTAAGTTCTCTGAAATCCACCTTCGATGCTACTGTCAGAGTAGCCATTTAAAATTGCACACAAGGCCAGAAGAGGGCTCAGCTGGGTAAAATGTTTGCCATGTAAGCATGAGGACTGGAGTCTGGATCTCTAGAACCCACATAAAATTCAGTGAAGGTGGCGGTCCGTTGCACTCTCAGCATGCCAGAAGTGAGTATGAGAACTAGTGAGCAGCTTAGCTACAACTTCAAAACGCTGAGCTCTGATTCAGTAAGGGATCCTGCTCCCATTTGTAGGACAGAGACCCAATATCAACCTTGGGCCTGCAAATGTTCCCCCCATACACACAAACATGCATACACGTGCATACATGTACCACATGCGTATGGAAAAAAACTGTAAAATATAACAGCAGTAAAAGGTAGAGAAACGGTAACGTACAATTACTTCAGTAAATCAATTCTTTTTTTTTCTACATTATGTGTAAGCACGCATTAGCACAAACAAGAGCCAGGTAAATAGTTCTTGGGTTAATAACCATAGATATTTATGTATCATACGAAATATATGATGATGATACCAAAAATAAATACCTTATCCATGCCAACTAAATTTCTTTAAAGTTACCCTCATATTTCAATGATTTATTATATTTAGTGATTTTAATTTACAGACCATTTTTTATTCTTGTTTTATATATAAACTAGATTTAAGATTTTGTTCTTACATTATTTATTTTTATTGTAAATGTGTAATATAGACTGCTTTCTAGCTTTGTTGTCTGAGCTTTTTCTAAGTCCTTTATTTCCAAATTCATAATAAGAGATCAAGTTGACTTTAATTTTAATCATGCAACTGTTTTCTCATGATATTTTCAGCTGCTAATTATTTGGGCCATGCTGTCCACGGGATAACTTTATACATACATGGATCCTGCCCTTGGCTCTACTCAGTGATGACCGTTGTGGTGGTCCATACTGTATGTGTTGCTAAGATGCACAGGGAACTACAGAAAGGCCCTGACTCTGAAGCCCAGAGTTTAATTTTTTATATTTTTTTACATTTATTTATTGGGGAGAGAGTGTGCTGAAGTACCTGTGTGGAGGTCAGAGGACAAGTTACTAAGGGTTCTCTTCTTCCACCATGTGGATTCCAGAGATTAAGTTCAGTCATCAGTCTTAGCGGCAAACTCTTTTCTCTAGTTCTCCATCCTTGAAATCCAGGTTTGAGCAATTCCCTTGAGTCTCGTTATATTCCTGAGTGGCTGAGCTGGTCAATGTGGAGTGCTGTTCCGGGTCTTGTTCTAAAGGAAGAAACATGTAAGGAGATTCTAGTTCCCTGGGATGAACTCCTACAGGAAGCCAGGATGACTTAGAGGCAGTGCAGAAGACAGAGTGTAGCCACAAAAATAGAGACATGATGAAGTTCCCAGGAAAGAGAAGACCTTGCACGAGCGCAGTTTCTCTTCCCCAGGAAAAAGCTTTCTTACTGTCCCAGAGATGGTCATTGTACTCCACCTCAGCATTTCTGCCTAATATTAGTGTCCATTTGGACACGTTTTATGAAATCTTTCTTTTGGCTTAAACACTTAAACATTGCCCTCCTCTCCATCTTGTTTAGAGAGTGCCCCTTTGACCTCTAAAACATTCACATTTCTAGACTTGAATTCCAAATGCAAAAGACTCAACGAGAACTCGGTCTTTTTGGAAACCACAGGGAACAGGCTATCTTTGTGGTCCTATCCAGTCCATTGCTAACTGGTTTTCTGTGTTCCAGAACTCTTTCCTTCCAGAGATCAATTTCCTGAAACTCACTCACAGATTTTCATAGACGATATGAAGTCTTCACAGAGCCATGGTTGAGAACTTCTGTGCATTTAGCCTCTGCTGCTCTGGTCACTGCTATTTGTTACAGTGGGAAGGATGAGAGCTGTGGGATGGAGAAACGGAAGAGGAGGGAAGGAAAGGTGGAGGGAGAAGAAGAAAGAAGAGGAGGTGGAAAGAGTAACAGGAGACGATGGGGGAGGATGGAGAGGCCCCCTGCCTTTTACCAACTCTTTTCTTTGTATTTTCAGGGTGAGCATGAGCTACCACTGTAATCCTACCTAGAACTTTCCTATGGCATGCTTCCTTCTTCCACAATAATTGAAGAGTCACCCTTCTGAAGGATTCCCTTTCTTTGATGTTTGAAAGGTTTTTAAGCCCCACCCACAAAATAAGCCCGTAGATGCAACTGTGTAGGAGGCAGAGACAGGAGGATTACATGATCTCAGGAGTTTGAGATCAGCCCTGACCGTCACAACAATATCTCATTTCTTTCTGACTAACTAACTAACTAACTAACTAACCAACCAACTAACTAACTAACAATATCTCATCCCATCTCATCTCTTACTAACTAGTTAGCTAGCTACCTGCCTCCCCCACCTAAAAACTACAATATCCTTTCCCTTTTAGATCAAATCATCTCTTATTTTGGGCTAGCCTAACTTTCTATATCTATAATCTTCTCCAACATGTTGGGAATTTTTTTCTTGTTTCTATTACTAATTAGGGAGTAAAGAAGGAAGAGAGGAAGGGATGGGGGGAAGGAACAGTTATTGAGCCAGGCACTGCACAGGGTACTGTTTCAGACTCATTTGGACCCCTCAGATATTAATTTTCTGTACTGAGAAATCTTGAGCTCCTAGGAAATATGGCCTTGCACAGGGCTACACTAACTGTACATCTGTTTTAATTACTTAATGAATTGGCCGTGCAGTGGTAGTGAATATCTGAATCCTAACCTTCCTAACTCTCATCCCCTAACTATTTGGATGTAAGGTCGGCATGCGGGGAAGGAGACTCTTCACAGGAACCACAGAGGCTTTCCACTTGGGGAGCCATCTTCCCACTGCCCTTGGGAGAATGGCCCGGCCCAAGGAATCAACTGATGTTATCGAAGGAATCTCATTCCACTGGCAGGTCTCAAAAGTCTGGAAGGTCCAGAGAGCTGAGATAAGCATATTTCCATGGGCAGGAAGAAAACACATAGATGCAGAAAAGCTGGAGTCTAGAACTTTCAGTGGCACATTTGAGAGCGTTCTAAACTAAGGATGCCACTCAGAGCTTGGAGGTCCGAGGCCAGTCTGATTTTGAAAGTTAGCTGTGCATGCTTAGAATAGTACCTAGAGGTACTGTTCCTAGAGGTGGCATTTTTATGGTTCCTGTCAAGTTTTCTGTTAATATTGGGGGGTAGACCTCACACAGGAAGCGATAATAGATGCCCATGTTGCCAGAATAGTGGGCGAGCTGAGGTAGGATGCACTTGTCTCTGGCTGAACAGACCTAATTCCAGTGTCATCTAAGGACTGCAGCGTTCAGACACTAGATCCAGGACTACCGGGTAGGAGAGGTGGGGTGGGCTGGCTCCAGGCCAGGGGCGTTCTGTTCCAGCTGGAATTTAGAGTAGTTCTCAAGAATTTACTTGAGTAGTTGACAAGTTTTTCCCTTTCAGAGAACATGAAGCTGCAGCCACATTCCGAGGGTCTTCGGACCACACAGACTCATGACCCACATGAAAAATCTTGTGTGGAACAAGGTTAAATGTTTTTGCTAAGGAACTCAAATAAACCATGTTGTCAGTTTTTTTTTTTTCTTTTTGAGGGGGTGTGTCTTGGAGTAGAATCAGCTTAAATAAATGAAATCAATGGGACTGGATGGAGCTCATAATGGCAAGTAAAATAGGCCAAACAGAGAGACTCGCATCATGCTCTATGCCATTCGTATATGGGTTTCTAGGAGCTGAGGACAGAAGGAGGGGAGCTGGGAAAGTCGAGAGAGAATGGGATGGGAAGAGGCTGGCCAGTGGGTGAGGGTCAAATTCTCAGTGGCTGTATATTTAGAGATACCCTGTATATTTAGAGATACCACAACAATGTCTTTTGTACATCTTCAACATAAAGAGATGATCAACGAGAAAATGTTTGAGGAGAGAGAGTTCTTGGTTTAACATCACATAATGCATGTGTATACTAACACATGGCTCCCCATGAACACGCAATGCTTCCATGTTTTCAGAAGTATTAGTGGGAATAAATTCTAATTTTAAAAAGTATTACATTCTATCTATCTATCTATCTATCTATCTATCTATCTATCTATCTATCTATCATGTGTGTGTGTGTGTGTGTGTGTGTGTGTGTGTGTGTAGGGGATGTCTTTGTATGCCTGTGTAATTAGATGATAGTTTGGGGGAGTCAGTTTTGCCACCTTGTCGGATCTCAGACTAAACTCAAAAGTTCGGGCTTGGCAGCAAATGCCATTATCCAGTGGACCATATTGCCAATTCTAAACCTTTTAAAAGATGAAACCAGGAAAGTGTTATTTTGGGAAATTGTTAACTCATGCATCTATCTGTCTACCCCCCTCTCTCTCTATCTATCTCTATATATTGATACAGGGTTTCATGTACCCAAGGCTGGCTTTGACATCACCATGCAATCAGGATGAACCTTGATCTTTTGGTCCTCCTGCCTCCGTGTCCCATGTTCTGGGATTCCAGGAACGCACTGCCACATCCTATTTATACAGTGTTGGGGAACTCGGGGCTTCATGCATGTTAGGCAAGCACTCTTAATATTTCCAGTCCTGATCAGCTTAACATTTAGCAGGGAAAGTGTAGGTCACTGAAGAAAGTTCTTCAGTGGACTGGGGTAAATAAGTCTCCCCTACACATAACTAGGAGTGGTTTCCTAATCTCTGAAAGCCTTTCCTTAATTTAAAAAAATATGTATGTGACCAGCCTGGTCTACAAGAGCTAGTTCCAGGACAGGCTCTAAAAGCTGCAGAGAAACCCTGTCTCGAAAAAAAACCAAAAAAAAAAAAAATGTATGTGTATGAGTGTTGCCTGAATGTATGTCTATGCACCATGTGCATGCAGTGCCTGCAGAGGCCAGAAGGGGGCATTAGATCCCCTGGACCTAGAGTTACAACTGGTTGTCGGTCAGTGTGGGTTCTGAGAGTTGAACCCCAGTCCTCTGGAAGGGCAGCCAGTGCTCTTAACCTCTAAATCACCTCTTCAGCACCACTCCCCTTTCAAATTAAATCTCAACCATTGAAAATTCTAGTTTGGAGAAATAAAAATATACAAAATAGTTGCCAGCACAATTTGAACGGTTTAACACCAGAAAGAACCTTCTGATCGTTGTATCGGCTGGAATGCTCATGTACTCACTGAGTAAGTAGGACGTTATTTCATAGAAAAAAAAAACCTGGTCACTTAACAGAACTCACAGATGTAGTGTCACCAATGGAGAGAAAGACATGAAGCTCTGTAAGCTTTCTGTGAGTAGACAAGTCCAAGCCTCAGCTCCGTTTGATTCCCAACCTTGGCTACTTGCCCACATTGATGAGAGCACAGCAGGGCTCCAACCCAAGATCCTGCTGCGGAGAAAACAAATTTCCCATGGTGCAACTCGTGGAGATCTGGAAGATCTTGGATCTGATTCCCAAGATAGGGGCACTTGGAAAGCAGAGACTCATAAGCCTCCCAGGGGAGCTGGAAACCAAGGAGTTTTGTTTTACAAACAAGTGAAGTGGAATTAATAATCACAAGGGGTTAGAGCAAGACAACATGGTGGCATTTGCTGGTCACACATGGAAGAGAGGACTTCTGTTTGTATTGGGGGGATGGGGGAAGCCTGGAGACATAACAGGGATCTACGGTGAGCAGGTGCTTAGAAAATGGCTAAAGTACTGACCTGCAATCTCTCTCTTGGAGGGCAAGCAAGCTTTCTGTGCGAGGGGAACAGTCTTAGACCCTTCAGGAAGGAGAGGGCCTTCCGTCTGCCTCATCTGCACAGGCAGGCCATTCACTCCGACACAGGAAACCGAGAATAAAACTACCGGAAGGGGTAGGGCAGCTTCCGTTCTCTCAGCGGACCATAGACTCTTGTTGCATTTTCTCTGACAACAGCTTTTTGTGACTACTTAGCATTTCTCCCCCCAAATTCAAGCTTACACTCTACCGGGACTCTACCCTGGACCATCCCTTGATGCATCTTTCTTCTTCTACATCTTTTCTTCTCGTTGTGTTTATTTCTGCTCTCCCATAGCCCCTCTCTCTGTACTAGTCCCCATCCTAGAGTCTCTCTGTCACAGACTGAGTTCTCTGTCACAGAGGCATGTTTTGAGTTGGGTTGCCTTGAGTCCGGGGTTTATTGTGATCCTTCCCATAGGGCCGTGGAGGTGGAATCAGATAACAGAAAAATCCGACCACGCCGTTATGTGGCTGGACTGAAGGCAGGACCAGGATGCCATCACGGAGAATATGCCTTTTCTCAGTAACAGTCAACAGTGGCAAAGCGCTTCCATCAAAAGACACATAACTTCTGCCCACACTGACTGTGAAGATCATCTAACGCTGTTTGCATATATCCTGGTGTCATAGCAATTCAGACTGTTTGAGTTATATTTTTCGTAGTGGCAGTGAATTCCATCAGAAACATAGTGTCTCGTTTAATTTCACACAGCGTCAGCCATTAATGTAATATGTTAAGTTAGAGGGTAGCTGCTGTATAAGACAGGGTAATATTTTATGTATTTGGAAGCTGGACCAAAGCAAATAGTTTAACATGCTTAACAATGGCCACCGCAACCTTGAAAGTCCCCATTCATCACACATAACATATCATGTATGTTGTATAATATATCACAGCCATGAAGACTAAAAATCTTTGTGTGGCTGGTCTGTGGGCTACACAGATGCACATATAAATGCACACCCATCCACCATCCACTCCTGATAGACCATTTCTTCCCTTTGGCTTAGAGTGGCTCTTCACACAGAGGCACACATACCCCAGGGAAGCAAAAACTGCTTATATAACTCATTTTGTGGAGAATAAAAAGAAATCAATATCCGGATTCTCAGCTGTGGTACAGATTCTTCTGTGGAGTTCTACTGCCTTTGATCAAGATTCTCATCTCTCTTTCTACAATTTTCATTCTTACTCTTTTCAAGAGAAGAGAATGCTTTCTGCCCTGGTTTTTTTTTTTTTTTTGTTGTTGTTGTTGTTGTTGTTGTTGTTGTTGTTTTTTTCGAGACAGGGTTTTTCTGCAGCTTTAGAGCCTGCCCTGGAGGTAGCTCTTGTAGACCAGGCTGGCCTCGAACTCACAGAGATCCGCTTGCCTCTGCCTCCCGAGTGCTGGGATTAAAGGTGTGCACCACCACCGCCCCACTGCCCTGCTTAGTTTTAACTTTCAACTCGGCACAACCTAGAATCACCCAACAGGAGAGTTTAATTTAAGGAATTGTCTAAACTGGGTTGGCCTGCATACATGTCTGTGAGGGGTTGTCTTGACTGTTAATTGATGTAGGAAGACCCAGCCCACTGGGGGATGCACCATTACCTAGGAAGGAAATCTCAAATTGTGTAAGACAGGAAGAAGCTTAATGAGAGTAAGCAGAAAGCATGGGTACCTTCATTCTCTTTGCTCTTGACTGCAGATGTGGTGTGACCAGTAGTCCTGCATCCGTGACTTCTCTGTAGGGATGAGCCACATCCTGGAAGTGTAAGCATACTAAACCCTCTTCCCTATGGTTGCTTGTAAAGGTGTTATATCACAACAGAAATGAAACTTGGTTACTCCCATCCTCAAGACATACCAGATATCCCTCGAGTTCACAGACCAGGCAGACAAGCCTACTTGGCCAACTCCAGGCTAATGCTAAACTCTTTCTTGAGGAACAAGGTCGATGGCACCTGAGGAACACCCAGGTTTGACCTATGACCTTCACATTCACACACATATGCAACTGCACACAAAAACAGTAGAGTAGATACGGAATGAATGATATGTAAATACAATTTTATGATAAAAACTGAGCATCATAAATTTCCATTAAAGAATATATGTGCAACATTTTTACCCATTGGTGGTGAAAATTGAACTGTGGTGGCATTATAACATACTGGATATTTCTAAAATAATGCTCGAACGGTTTTATTTTGATGTTTCCAGAAATCATCCATCCAAGTGTGCTGAGAAACTCCATATGTTAGGACAGTAGTCAGCAGATATCCTTCTGCATTTAATAGTGTTCCCCTGTGAAAGCGTCTTCCCAGTGTGCCTAGCTGACTGTGGAGATTAACTGCACCAATTACTTTTTAAGTTAGTTATGCATTTTTAAGGTATGAGTACTCTATCTGCATGTTTCCCTGCATACCAGAAGAGGGTATCAGATCCCATTACAGATGGTAGTGAGCCACCATGTGGTTGCTGGGAATTGAACTCAGGTCCTCTGGAAGAGCGATCTTAACCACTGAGCCGTATCTCCAGCCTCTGCACCAATTATTTTTAATTAAAATATAAATATCTCTGATTTTCCATAGTTTTGGACATTTCTCCATTTGTTTACAATATTGAGTATAATTAAAGTGATTTAAAGCAACTTGTATTTTCATTCCAAAATAATAAGCCATTTTCTTGAGACTCATTTCCAGAATGTAACTTTAAATCAAAAGTTATTTACAATAATCAGTTTGGGGATGAAAGCAATGTATGCATTCTCCCTAATTGTATTTCTACTTGGTTTGGAAACTATCACAGAACGCGGCCTCAGCACTCACCAGGAAACCAGTCTTCAGCTGATACCGTGGTGAACTCATTTGCCCAGCTTTCATCCAGAAACTGAAAAATAGCTTGTAATATCGGACATGCTCGGTTCCCCTCTCCTTACCAGTTCCCGTGAGGACAGGGGCTCAGAGGAGCCAAACTTTTAAAAATGAGATGCCTTCATTCTTCAAAGAGACCTCAGATCAAAGGAAAGAGTCATTCAGGTCAAGTTTAAAAATATATTTTCTCCTGTTTACAATTAAAATTCAAAAAAAAAACAAAGCTCAGCATTTTCACTCTTCCCAGGTGTGTAGCTGAGCAGTCCCAGACACAGGCACGGTGGACGCCAGGACCACGCTCTAATTTCAGGACATGGCTGCCATCCCCAAAGTAACCCTGTGCTCCCCAATTTTCCATCTGCATCTCCCCCTGATACTTACTATTCTACTTTCTATTCTGTGGATTTGCCCATTGTCTATGTGCTTTTGATACAAAGATTTCACGGTTCATCCACGTAGCAGCACATATCCGTGTATAATTCCTTATTAAGGCTATATAATATTTCGTTACATGGTATAATATTTTGCTTTTCCATTACTGTATTTTTCCAGGTTTTGCTGTTATGAGTATTCATGTGCAAGTCTACGGTGAAAAACGTGCTTGTAGTTCTCACAATTCTTTATTTTTCAAAACTATATTTGCTACATATAAAGGATTTGAGAATAGTTCAATTCCTATTTTATATCTTTTTATCTTTTAAAGTTAGTTTGTGAGGACCTAGAGAGATCACTCGGTTGCTAAGAGCACTAGCTGCTCTTCCAGAGGACCTGAGTTCACTTCCCAGAACACACATGGTGGCACCTAACTATTTCTAACTCCAGCTCTAGGGGATCAGACACCCTCTTCTGATCTCCTTGGATGATGCATGCACTTGGTACACAAACCTACGCAGCAAAACACCCTGTATGCATAAAGCAAAAATAAAGGAAAAACCTTTTTTACAGAGAGCTTACAAAGTCACGGGTTCCTTCATGCATTTTCATGAGTTCCTCATCCCTCACCCCACCCTGTTCCTCCGTTCTATGTCCCTGCCCCCCATCTTACCCCCTTGCCCCTAGTAGGATATTTTAGTCTCTACGGATATTTATTCAGTATGACAAGCACTAAGAAAAGATTACTATGTCAACAGTCATTGTGGTTGTTTAGAAAAATGTTTTCCTCATGGACAGAATAATGGAAGCTGTTATTCTCAATTGTATTGCACACCGTTGTTATGAGAAATGTATTTGCATTTCACACATGCAGGTTCTAACACAGGACACAGACACCCAACTGTCCATAAGTCTTCTGGAAGGCAGGAGAAGACTGGAGGAGGATTTTGGACACAGAGTTCACCAGTGAGGGTACCTGGGCGCAAGGTCTTCATGAGGTGCTTTTTCAGATGGACCAAGCCCTCAGTCACAGGCCCCTGGTGAGTATCCTCGGTGTGTGTATGTCTTTATGGAATAAGTTCTCCTGCCATTTAGGACCCGTTCTGACTTTTAAATACCAACGTCTTTCCCAAAATGCACCCACATCATGACTGAATGCAAATCTGTGCTTATGATTAAAATCCCTGGGTTTCTGCTATCTTACTAGATTCGAATAGCAAAGCAATAAATGTCCAGAACTTCATGGTCTCTGAAACTAGCGGATGAGGACAAAACACTTTCCTGAATGCAACGGGCAGGCTAATGGCCTCAAGGATGTCTACACCCTAGTTTTTGTTAATATGTTATTCATACGAGGAGAGGAACTCATGGTTGCAAATAGAATTCAGGTGACCTTGAATAGGAGTGGGGGATCTTAGACTGTCTGGGTGGATGCCATGTCATCACAAGGGACTTTTAGATGTGGAAGGAGGAGGGAGTCCAGCATCAGTGAACAAGGTGTCCCAGCAGAAGCAGAGGCCAGAGAGCACCAGCTTTGGAGATGAAAGGGACCATGAGCCAAAGAACACGGGCACTTCTAAAATCTGGGAAAGGTGAGAACCAGACTCTGTGTTCAGGAACACAGGCCCCAGATACCTTGATTTCAATCATGAGACCCTCCAGCTTCTGGTCTTTTAATCAGGGTCACACCCAGACACAACCCTTTGTTATGGTCTGTAGTCTTTCTGTGACTTCAAGAGAAAGGGCTAGAGTGTGGAGAGAGAAGGTTCACTTAGCTCACGATTCCGAGGTGGGAAAGGCTACATAAAACCAAGTCCATGGCCTGGCTCCAGTGCTCCTACCACCACGGGGAGAGGAGGAGAGAGAAGTACGTATAGTATGGACCGGAGCACCAACTCACCACAGATGCTCAAGGACCAAATGAGACAGTGTGCACTGAAGGCTTTGATGTAGAGATGGATGCCCCAGCAGATGCTTGCTTGGCCTTTCTTGACCACATCCTTCCTTTCGGTAAAATGTGTTCACTGTAGCAGCAAAGACCTAGGTGGATTCTGTCTGTGGACCACCTCACGCTTCCCTAATAATTCCACATTATTCTCAGTCAGCCCAAGCTCTTCTCATTCAGGCAGCTTTCCATCTACCTCTCTTTCTTCTTGAATGGGTCCCCTTAAGTGACAACTCAGATACACTGGTTTCGGGTGTGTTCCCAACCCCAGTTGTCTCCTCTAACTCTCCTCCAGCTTTCTGGGGAGTCATTTGAACCTCCTCCTCCTCACTCATCCGTTCATTCAGGCCTCAGTCTCACCCTGAGTGCCCCTGTGGACTCCAGCATTATGGCCTCCAATATATCTACACCAAAGGCCTTTAGTACATCTTCCTTGACTGATAAAAAGAGGAGAGGCAATGATGCCAGCCAGAGAGATGGTTAAATGGACCGTGTCAGATGGTAGGAGTTAGGAGTGAGAACCAGCCTTCTGGAGAGACGGTGACATTGATGGCTGTGTCTGATGGTAGCTGTTAGGAGTGAGAACCAGCCTTCCGAGTTTAGTACTGGTACTCTGCTTAGGTTGTTTCCTATTAAAGCAAACACTCAGTCTGTATTTTTTGCTTTTTCATAGGTCACTAATTTTTATTCTCTCTACCGTACGATATGAATATGGGGTAAGTATATGAATTCATTCTGTACGTGGAAAATTTACTTTGTTGAAAGTATGATTCATTGCATGGGTGTATGATTTATATGTTTTCAGAATATGTTTAAACTAGTCACTCTCTGGGCCTCAGCTTTCGTATCTGTGAAATGGACGTCAAGATAAGACACAGCCTGGGGCCGCTTGGATATTTTTTCAATCAAAATTGTTTATAGAATTGCCTGGGTGTTGGAGAGGTTTTATCTTGTAATAACCACAGCCCTTCCTTACATTTCTTTTTATTTGGAACAGAGAAGAAGTAGTTGGGCCATTTCAAGATCACACCAAGAAATGTACGATTCAGTCTTCAGTCTGAACACTTTTTAGTTGTAGAGAAAGCCCAGTCTGTAGCCAGCCCTTCTGCAGCTCCCTCGAGGAAGAAACTGAATTGTGAACCCAACCTCACAGGTCTCAGGGATGCTTTGTTAAGGCTGTCGGCTATTGGGGATAAAGGTCACAGGAGTGAGATCAAGTCCCTTGTTAATCAGAGACCTTTGCAAAGTAACTGAAATAGAAAAAAAATCTCTACTCTGACTCAAGGAATGAAAAGCCCTTGCTTGGTTCTCTCTAATTCCTTATTCTTTAACCCAGCTAAGACTAATTCCCCTGCTTGTGTTACAGAGACAATGAGATTTGTCCCCTTTGAGTTCATGTGCATTTGAGATTTCCTCAGTGTGATACTTGCATGGGGGCAGGTTTTATTGTTGTTGTTGTTAATCTTATTTGATTTTTCCAAGCTTATTTTTGTGATGCATGCATTTATTTTTTTCTGTTACAAATGTCTGCAGCATTTTAAAATTCATTCCCCTTGCTCCTTATAGCCATGTGAGAGAATGTGATTCCTCAACCAAAGATAGTTCAACCCTGGACACTCCCATCTGCTTATGGTGCAGGGAGATTTTAGAGTCTTTACACAGGAAGCAGCAAGATGATAAACTTGAATTTAAGGGGAGGGTGTGAATTGACACAGTACCTGTGGAAGACGGTTTGCGTCATCTACCAAGATTTTGAATGTACGTTCCTTTGGTGTAAGAATGTACACTCACACACTTCTGGCACGTGCAAAGATGAGTGTGCCAGAATACTCGCTGCAGGGTGGTGTTCAGCATCTGGGAGGGGTATAACCTCATAAACTAGGCATTCACCAGCAGGGAGTGGATGCACACGTACTGATACTGTGTGAGCGGGACCGCGGCGAGGAGCATGTCAGAACGAACTGTGAAAACAGGGATTATGTGAACATGCCCAGGCACTAGGCAACGTGCCACTCGAGGATCAATGAAACAACCCAAATCACCAACAGTGTGGGCGCATGTGGTTGAGTATACTTATTAATGCCTAGACACCAATGGAAAGGGAGGGATCCTCTGAGGGTAGGGAACTTGAAGGCAGGGCATGGAGAGAAAATGCCTCTAATATGTTTTTACACGGTTTGATTGTTTTGGTTTTGTATCTGTATTATTTCCTTATAAAAAAGAAAATGAGCTCAAATACGGGACAGTTAATCTTTGAGAAGTTAATACTTTACTCTCTATACAATCAGCACATGTTTTATGACATCGGAGGTAGAGAAGAGTGGTTTCTCCTGTTTTTTCTTTTGGAGAAAAATAAGTTGGCTTGAGTGTAGGTGTGTTCCCAGTGAGTGTGTGAGTGTAGATGTGTTTCCAGTGAGTGTGTGAGTGTAGGTGTGTTTCCAGTGAGTGTGTGAGTGTAGGTGTGTTTCCAGTGAGTGTGTGAGTGTAGGTGTGTTCCCAGTGAGTGTGTGAGTGTAGGTGTGTTCCCAGTGAGTGTGTGAGTGTAGGTGTGTTCCCAGTGAGTGTGTGAGTGTAGGTGTGTTCCCAGTGAGTGTGTGAGTGTAGGTGTGTTCCCAGTGAGTGTGTGAGTGTAAGTGTGTTCCCAGTGAGTGTGTGAGTGTAGGTGTGTTCCCAGTGAGTGTGTGAGTGTAGATGTGTTCCCAGTGAGTGTGTGAGTGTAGGTGTGTTCCCAGTGAGTGTGTGAGTGTAGGTGTGTTCCCAGTGAGTGTGTGAGTGTAGGTGTGTTCCCAGTGAGTGTGTGAGTGTAGGTGTGTTCCCAGTGAGTGTGTGAGTGTATGTTCCCAGTGAGTGTGTGAGTGTAGGTGTGTTCCCAGTGAGTGTGTGAGTGTATGTTCCCAGTGAGTGTGTGAGTGTAGGTGTGTTCCCAGTGAGTGTGTGTTCCCAGTGAGTGTGTGAGTATAGGTGTGTTCCCAGTGATCTTAAGAGGGTGGGTGTGTTTCCAGTTAGGTTTTTAGTATGGGCATTGTCTTAACTAGGGTTTTCATTGCTGAGAAGAAACACCATGACCAGAGATCAAGTTGGGGGAGGAAAGGGTGTATTTGGCTTACACTTAACATTGCTGTTCGCCACTGGAGGAAACAGGACAGGAACTCAAACAGGGCAGGGTCCTGGAGGCAGGAGCTGATGCAGAAGCCATGGAGGGGAGCTGCTTACTGGCTCGCTTTCCATGACTTGCTCAATCCACCTTCTTATAGAACCCTGGACCAACAGTCCAGGGATAAAACCACGCGCCATAGGCTAGGCCCTCCTGCATTGATCACTAATGGAGAAAATGTGTTACAACTGGATCTCAGTGAGGCATTTCCTCAATGGAGGCTTCTTCCTTGGATGACTCTAGCTTGTGTCAAGTTGACACACAAAAACCAAGTCATTGTGGTTCAGGCTAAAAATGTTTAATTGCCTGTGGTATTGTTCTTGTCCTTTTCAACAGCTTTGCCTGCTCTCTCTCTCTCTCTCTCTCTCTCTCTCTCTCTCTCTCTCTCTCTCTCTCTCTCTCTCTCTCTCTCTCTCTCTCTCAATACAAGTTAGCACGGATGTGTTTGCTGAGTATGGAGGCCAGTAGACAAACTCAGATGCTGCTCTTTTGGCATCACCCAGCTCTATATCTTTTCATTTGGAGACAGGGTCTCTCATTGCCCTGGAACTTGCCAAGTCGCCTAATATGACCGCTTAGTGAGCCCTGGAGAGCTCCTAGTCTCTGCCTCACCAGGGCTGGGATCACAAACCTGTACCACCATATGTGACTTTTCCCCCCATGGGGCCTGAGTGTCACCCTCAGTATCTCCTCACCCAATACAGCATCTTTGTGGAGCGCAGACTCTTCCTTTGCAGGATTCCACACCATTTCACGTGTCAGCGGGTGTCTCTTTCTTAGAATCTGCTAACCTATTTTAAAACGACTTCTGAAATAGAATCCTGCCTCACGTAATCTCAGTGATGCTTGGCCCAAACAAGCAAATATCAAATAAAGACCCTATCGAGGCGTCTAATCTACTGAGTCCACTTTTCATCGTTATTTTGGTATTTCACCCAACACAGCAGTGAATTCTGACCTTGACTGAATCCGAGCATTCAGACTAGCTACTGTGCTTACGTGCTGTTCCAGCCGAGCCTGGGCATTTCATCTCTAACCTTTCGGAATTCTGAACTTGTGCTTTCACAGATAACAACGGTAATTAAAACTCAAGAACCGTAGACTCCTGAAATTTCAAATTCATTCATGTGTGGTTTACACAATATATGTGTTCACACACATGCATGGGTTGGCCAAAGGTCAGCATTAGGTGTATATTTATTTCTATTGCTCTCCGCCATTCATTGAGACAGTTTCTCATTAATCGAGAGTCCACCAGTTTAGACATACTACTTGTCCAGCAGGCCCCAGGGATTCTTCCTGTCTCCACCCCATAAACACAGGGATCACAAGCCTGAACTGCTGTGCCAACCTTGTACATGGATGACGGAAATCTGACCCCAAGTCTTCATGCCCACATGGCAGGCACTTTGCAGATTGGTCTGTCCTTAGCCCCTCAATCCCTCGGATTCTTCAATGCTTTTAATTGACCCATTAGACCTTTGTTCATAATTATGTCTTTTATGTTTGATGCTTAAAGACATTTTCTCTTTGATTCTGTCTGAAATTGTTCCTTTCTGCCCTAGAGTTAGGGTTTCTGTTGCTGTGACAAGACACCATGACCACAGCAACTCTTTTAAAGGAAAACATTTAATTGGGACTGGCTTACAGTTCAGAGATTCAGTCTGTTAGCATCATGGTAAGAAGCATAGCAGCATGGAGGCAGACAACACGCTAGACAGGTAGGTGAGCATTCCATATCTAGTTTGGCAGGCAGCAGGAAAGGAGAGACACTGGGCATGCCTTGATGCATTTGAAACCTCAAAGCCTACCCTGCAGTGGCACACTTCCTCCACAAAGTTCACATCTATTTCAACAAGGCCACATGTCCCAATCCTTTAATATAATGCCACTCCCCATGAGCCCATTTTTATTCAAACCTACAGTGCCCCTTAAAGGAAGTTTGGATTGAGTGATTAAAAAATCAAAACCTTAGCCGGGCGGTGGTGGTGCACGCCTTTAATCCCAGCCCTCGGGAGGCAGAGGCAGGCGGATCTCTGTGAGTTCGAGGCCAGCCTGGTCTACAAGAGCTAGTTCCAGGACAGGCTCTAAAAAAAAAAAAAGCTTCAGAGAAACCCTGTCTCGAAAAACCAAAAAAAAAAAAAAAAATCAAAACCTTTTGAGTAGATCCTTTGTCTTTAATCACCCTCACCCATATTTATGAACTTATACATGTATTTGTGTGTGCTTATGTGTATATTTATATGTAATATGCATAGTAACATGCACACATTACACCTACTTACTGGTCACCAGCACTGTAGCTATTAGCTTAGTGGCTTTCTTTCTTTGTGTGTGTGTGTGTGTGTGTGTGTGTGTGTGTGTGTGTGTGTGTGTGGTGTGTGGATCAAAAGTTTGCGTGGTGCAACCTGGCTATATAGCAACAACCTGTCTCAGAATAAATACATTAATATTTGCTCTTCCTGGATCTAAGGGTGAAAAGCATCCATGGGATTTGCACATGTTGGCCTTGCTCTATCATATACTTACTCTATGACCTGAGTTGAGCGCTGAGGACTGAAATACTGACCGAATGGCTTCCCTTTCCAGAGTGGCAAGAAGTATGGCGGCCCTTGTGGAGGAAGAAACTGCTCTGTCTGCCAGTGCTTTCCTGAAAAGGGATCTCGGGTGAGTGACACAGAAGTCAACACTGACAGTGTGCCTGGATTTCACACCATTCTAAATATTTACATAGGTCCTTAGCACGTGTTGTTAGCCAATGCTGCGTATCTTTTACAGTGAATGTTCTTCACGTTCTTAGAAAGGGTTGTAATTAACTTAGACTATGTATGAAGCTACATGTCTGCACAGCGCACCTCCCCCTGTGTGTTGTACAACTCTAGGGTCATGAATCATCCTACGAAGAAAGGCCTGGGGCGTCTGCCACTCTAGGTCACCCCCTCCAGGGTTTATTGCATATCAGTGTTTTAAAGGCTCTGAGAGGTATGTGAAAGAAAAAAAAAAAACGGTTTAACTTGGTTTCAAGTCATCTTTCTAGACATGCGACCATATTACCTTTTCATGCATAGCAACCTATTGAAACCTAATATCCAAGCTAAGGCGATAGCTATACATTGCTTGCTCCATATTTGCCAGAGACTGGTCTGTGTGCTCAAAATGCCTCCCTTAGCTCACTGACTCCTCACCTTCTGTGCACCAATTGTGCTGTGCCGAAGAAGACTGAGCCAGAGACCAGTTGCTAGCTCAAAGCCACCAGAAGTGTTCTGCAGACAACTGAACTCTTAAGTATTTTGTAAAGCACTGAGTCCATCTTGGCTACTGCCTTTGACATCTCAGGAACTTGTGAACGTTTCTCTGTGCACTGACAGCTGCAGTCAGCAGCTGTGAATTCATGTGTGCTGAGGTTCAGATGAAGCAACTCTTAGCTTCGAAACCCTCTCATTTTTCTGTAGGCTGAAATATCACTCTTTGCACTTTAAACACACATAGTTGTGTGTCAATTAAAAATTAAAAAAAAACTATAAAAATGACCACCATAGGAAGGGTTAAGGTTGGCTGTCTTTCTAAGCTTTAGACCCTTTTGAGGTCAATTCAACGATTTGGATGCCGTAGTCATCAAGCCTTTCAGGCTACTAAAACAAGGGGCTGGAGAGATGGATCAGAGGTTAAGAGCATTGCCTGCTCTTCCAAAGGTCCTGAGTTCCATTCCCAGCAACCACATGGTGGCTCACAACCATCTGCAGGCTTACACACAGACAGAATATTGTATACATAATAAATAAATAAATAAAATTAAAAAAAAACAAATACAATACACTGGGGGGCCTTAATCTGATGTAGATGGGTCTTCTGTTTTGTGTTGATTTCATTGGTTAATAAAGAAACTACCTTGGCCATTTGATAGGCCAGCCCTTAGGTGGGTTCTGTAGACAGAACAGAATGCTGGGAGGAAGAGGGAAGTGAGGCAATCGCCATGCCTCTTCTCTCTGAGTCAGTCGCCATGAAGCCAGCCACCAGGTCAGACATGCTTAATCTTTCCTGGTAAGCCACCACTTTGTGGTGCTACACAGATTATTAGAAATGGGTTAAGCAAGATGTGAAAATTAACCAGTAAGAGACTAGAGCTAATGGGCCAGGCAGTGTTTAAATACAGCTTCCATGTAATTATTTTGGGGCATAAGCTAGCGAGGCAGCCGGGAGCCAGGCTGGACGAAAAGCAGGCCTGCCCACACCTTATCACTACATTAATCAACTTAAATCTTTTTCTCACAGTTCTGGAGGATGAAAAGCCAAGATCAGGGTGTCTACTAGTGAGAGCCTTTTGCCAGCTTGAGGATGGTGTCCTTGTGGGGTAGAGAAGGAGAGAGAGACAGAGACAGAGAGAGAAAGACAGAGAGAGACGGAGAGGAAAAAGAAGAGGAAGAGGAAGAGAAAGAGGAAGAGGAAGAGGAAGAAGAGGAGGAGGAGGAGGAGGAGGAGGAGGAGGAGGAGAACACTCTTCTACTCTTCTCTAGGGTCTTCTCAGAAGGGCTTGATGGTGATGACTAAGTCACCTCCCAGTTACCTCATCTCCTTGATACACTGGAGCTTGGAATTTCAATACATGAACAGGGAGCATAAGCAAACATTCAGTCCAAGCAATGTCCATGTCAATCCCACAAGGATAGGCATGGAACTCAGAAAGTATGCTTGGGAGGTGGCCAGTCTTTAGGGCAAAACATTCTTCCTCCCACCCCAAGGCTCTATTGATGTACCTATGTGTCTTTAGAAACCTCAATCCCCTTAATTATGTGGTTCTTTCCTGGGGACCATTTAGGTTCACCCACCTTTCTGAGGACGCTCGGCAGTTGAGACCTGTTTCGTCATCACAGCTGGGTGGAGGGAACTGCTGGTGTCTAATGGTAGAGGCCAGCAGTATGGCTCAGCTTCTTGTAGTACAGGGTATATTCTACACCAGAGATTGATCCCCCAACACCATCAGTGCACACACAGAGAAGTCCTGCGTTCACTCCACAGCTCAGTGGGATGGGTGTGATTATTTTTGTTTCCATCTGACAGCGTAAGGAACCCAGATCAGAGCCAGCAACTATATCCAGGTGCCTGGCCTCACCTCCAGCACTTGCTTCACAGGTGTGGAAAAGTTATTACATTTAGGTTCCAAAACCTGGGTCTATTTTCACTTCACGAGATCAAGGGGGTCCTTTCTGAGATCAAGCCATTTGTATTTGCTGCCTGGATCCTGCTTCCATTTCTTGAGTGTCCCCATGATCACACGCCAATGATGGCGTACAGAGTGTGCTTTCCAGCCCCACCCCCATCCCCGCCCAGGCTGTCTGTGGATTGCCAGGGTTCCCAAAGCTGAGTTGCATTCTGCTCTGTGTGTGTCCCTGGTAGTGGGTGGCCAAGAGGACTGTGTGTGCAGCTCCAGCAACCTCCGCCTTTCCTGGTGGCTGGAATCTCCCTGTGAGGGCTGCAGGTGGGTGACATTTTCCAGCAGACACTGTGGGAGGGAGATCATGCATCAGTAGGAGGGAATGGAGATGAAGGAATCCAGTCCTTAGCATCCAGCCAAGCTCTCATGCTACAGAGGCAGCTCCAGGTGGACTTCTGAATAATAACAAGTTGACACTGAGTTCCTGGAGCTGGAGGTGTCTCGCTGAGCCTACTCATCTCATTTAGGGATAATCTGGTGTCTCCAAGAAGGAAATTTCTCCTCTCCTGTGGGCTCATTGGGTTGTTTGTTCAAACCCCACACTAGACCTAATTCTTTTTTAAATTGTTTTATTCTTTTATGTATATTCCTTGATAATACATACATATAATAAATTCTGGTCATTTCATTCATCATTATCTTATGCCATCACCTGCCAATCTCTCTCTATCTGTGTGTGTGTGTGTGTGTGTGTGTGTGTGTGTGTGTTTCCCATGAGTAGTTCATTGAATTTAATTAGGGTCACTGTGTGAGCGTGGGTGGAAAGCTATTTGCTGGGATAATGTCATCTCATCAGTGGATGAAGCACTGAAGAAAATGACCTCCATAGAAACCATCAATTGCCATGAATTCCTTAGAGAGGAATAGTCACTTCATGAGCTATTCCCCATCCTTATTCCACAGGTGTTTTTGTTTGTTTTTGTTTTTCTTTGTTTTGTTTCAAGGCTACGTTTTACTGTGTAGCCTGACTGTCCTGGAACTCACTCTGTAGACCAGGCAGACCTTGAACTCACAGAGATTCACTTGCTACTGCCTCCCAAGTCCTGAGATTAAAGGCGTGTCCCGCCACCACCCAACCTTGGTCAACAACTTGTACCAGGCATTTAGGTTTTCATTTCATACCTATTACTTCTAGGGGAGCACTATCCACCCACCTCATTCAGGGCACTAAAGCAATTCTTGACAAGCAAAGCCAGTTTCTTGATAAAAGCCGAGATTAGCTCTTTATCAGACTCTGGAGCTGCGGTGGCCTACCGTGAGGTAAACTGGGGACAGATTGGGGCAGTGGTCCAGAGACCATGGCCCAGCCTCCTCTCTCAGTCAGTTTGAGTATGACTGTGGCTGAACCCCTTTCATAAGATCTTCAACAGGTACTTGTCATGGGTCATGAAAACAGCCTCTTGACTCATAGCACATACCTTAGCGGGACAAGCCGTTGCCTGCTGATTCCCCATTCGGAGTAAGTGGGTTCTGTTGCACCGCTTTGAGCTTATTATGATAGATGACACCTAGTAGGCAGTCTATACTGGTAGACAGCAATCAATAAATTAAAACACACACTTCCACCTGGAGAGAATTCAGGAGCCCATGTTGTGGCCACACCAGCGCACTGTGGATCCATAAGGACTCCTGCTGTTTACAAGTTAACAGTGACTCTCCAAACCCAAACTTCTTATCTCACAAGGGCACTGTTTGAAAATGAGTAAACTCTTACAGCTCAAATCCCTGGAAGCTTCAGGCAAGGCCGCTGGTGAGCATCTTCATAGCAAATCAACTCTGACCACTATGGTTCTAGGACCTCTCCAGGTCAGTGGTGTTCGGGGCAGGAGGTGGGGTACACCCACCTGATTGCTGGCTTGCAGGGTCAAGCTCAACCTAGGAGAAAAAGGTTTGTCTAGAGGGTTAAAGCTGCCCCTTGGGGTGGTGGTATCCATGGTTCTGGGGGTGTAAGATGCACCTGGAGAGCTACTGGGTTGCTCCCCTACATGATCTCTGACTCTTTTCCATCTCCTCTCCAAACTCTCTGTTAATCTCTGTAAAAAGGTAGACTTGGACAGGATTTTTAACTTAGTCTTTGACAGTCTCAGTGGAAGCAGCGCCATGGAGTTAGTGGTCACCTGTGGATAAGGAAGATGAAGTCATGTCCTTACCAACCAGGATGGGAACTTTTATGAGTTCTGGGTTAGTGACTGGGATGGTGATAGTTAGAATTTATCTTTCTGTAGACTGTTTAGAAAACTAGGTGAATGTGTTTTATTATCCGGGGGAGGGAAGTAACGATGAAATCAGCAAAGTTTTGTGATCTTGTGTTTTCGGTACAGGGGGCAAGTGGCTTTAAGCTCAGACTGCCTTCAAGTTTTTAGTTTGAAGCCCAGACCAAATACTAGCGAGTCTCTCTTTCCCTGGGGACTGTAAATCACTGGGTAGGCTCAGTACGGCTTCTTCCTGCACTGCCGCCCACTCATCCCTTATATTTTTATCAGCTTGCATCCTGTGATTCAAAAGGAGAATCTTCTTGGGGAATTTCAATTACTTTTAGTATTTCTCATAGCGTTGTTTACGCACACAGTTCTGACCTCCAGACTCTTTATCGCCCACACGGCTGCATTTAGGACACGAATTTCAGACACAGCCTGTCAAAGGGTGCAGAACAGTCATTTTATGTCTCCGGATTCCCAGTACTCAGTAATGTTGTGTTTTCGCAGAAACGCCGGCCTGAGACAACTAGAGGCTGATAAAGCTAGTCTGCCACCCACTGGCTTTGTCGCTGCTTTCTGGCTATGCTGCAGCCCTTTCTTCCAAGGATTGATTGGCTGTCTCACTTGGTCATCACCTGTGATCTCCTGTGATCAGTGATGTACACGATGCACGTGTCTTTAGGGGACAGCCGGGAACTTGAGGTCAGAAGTCTGGGCCATTCTCACCGATAAACATGAGGAGCTGGGACATGCCTTTGTCTGTCTTGCAAAGGCACAAAATCTAGAATGTTTCTAAACCCTCATGCCCTGTTACTCCGTGTGTCTCCTGGTGGATTCCAGCTGCCAGGCTCGATGTCGTTGGCTTAGCTTGCTCAAGTGTTTATTTCAGAAATGGTAACGTGGTTTTTCAACACCAGAACACTTGCAGAAGCTGAAGGGATATATTTCCAGGTTTGAACATGTTGTGTATAGGGGTTGAGTATTTCTGAGAAGGGTTTTACCAGCCTATAGTTAGCAGAGGGGCTACCCACAGTGTAGTTGGCATCAATACAACAATAGTTGGCGTCTATCTGAAGAACTGATACAGATAACTAAAATCAATCTCGATATGCTGGCAAGTCTCCTTGATACCTAGCATTTATGTCTATGTAAGAAGGAAAAGGAATATTCACTCTCTGCACCGTATAATGTGCCACATGTTTCCCATCATGCCAAGTGTGCATGTGGTTCTAACAAACCAGGACTTCTTCCAGGAGTCAGTTTTAGTGTGATTTGATGGTGGGTTTCAGGGCATCTACTTACGCCAATCGTCTCTTTCAGTGTAGGGATTTCCAGAGGGCTTCAGGTACCCCATGTGGAGTTCAAGTTCTTATTTGGTCACTTTGTTGTGCTGTCTTAACTGCAATCAATAATAATACTTTCCCATTTGTTCAACAAAAAACCATCAAATCCTTGCCAAGCAAGTGTCAAGACAGAGAAGAAAGTCCCGGTGGCTGGGCCATCTCCCAGCCCTTGGTCTCCTTAGACAGATGAAAATCACCTTCCAGCCCCCTTTTCTCATTCCCTGGTCAATGCTATGCACTTTCTGGGTGCTTAACATGCCTCATGCAAGAGAAGAGACAAGAGAGGTACTTGCTTCTCCCTGGGTGCATAAGTTGGTTTCTTGAGCTGGCTTTGCACGGGAGCATGTGGGCAGAGGGCACAGGATGCTGGATGTGCCTTTGTGATCAGACCCTGCTGGAGTTGGAGGGCAGCCAGCCCCAGCATAAAAGAAAAGTCACATTAATACCCGCAGCTTCTGTGACAAATTAGCACATGCTTGGTGGCCTGCTGCAACAGAAGTGTGTTCTTCACTTGAGGCCAGATGTTCAAAGCAAGTGGTTGATGTTGCCAGGCTCCATCTGGAGAATGTGCTGCAACCTCTGTGGTTCTTGAGAGTGTTTAACGTTCCTTCAACCTGGATGCACTGCCCTAGATCCCACCTCTGCCTCTCTTTATGTTGCTTTATTCCCTGTGGTCTGTGTTGAATCTCACCCACGCCCTTCTTATAAGAAGAGGGAAGCTAGAGCTCCTCTTGTGTGACCTACGATGACCAAATCTAGGATAAGACCCTAACCATATTGCAACCTTGTCATCTTGTAAGAGTAATGAAGATATGGGTCGTAGATGCAGGTATCTGAGAAAGATAGGGTGCTCCTGGGGAACCCTGTTAACAGGTTACTGAGGTTACTGTACCAGTGTGCTGCATAGGGAGGCCAGGGAAGGGACGAAGGGACACCAAGAGAACAGCATAGGGGAAGTCACGGGAGCAGAGTGCACAGAAACCCCCATCTGATGCCCTAGGTCTCCAGAGCATGTAAACGATGCCAGGCCGTGCTCTACATACCAATTCTACAAAATGGGAGAACTACTCATCAGGTAGTCCAAGAGGGGACCTTATTGTCCAGATACCTAAGCTTTCTCCTCTGGTTCTCTGTGCAGGTCTTTCAGCTGCACCTGCACACTGTCTCTGCACACTGCATCTGCACACGAGAGCATAGTTAAAACCCCTATTGCTCCCCAAGGCAGACTGATCAAGGTTTCCCAAGCTCGCCGTGAACAGGTGACATAATCTTAAGGCACAGGAACATTCTTTGCTCCTGACTCCAGGCTCCTTGGATGGCTCATCACCTTTTCATCTTCAGTTCTGAAATTCCTCCTGATGTCCAGACTCCTCCTTCCTCCAATAATATGGCAGGACTCTGGAGGCACTGTGAGCCCAGAGGACTCAGGTTTTCACCAGTTGATGTTGGTGATATTGTAGTGACACCTAATGGCGTGCTCTCTGAACTACACTTCCGCATCAAGAAGCGAGGAATTAAAGGGAATGTAAATAATAAACGATAATAATAAATATATGCAGCAGAATGAGAGGTACATTAGACATAACATTTATTTGTAAATTTTAGTTATAGAAGCATCCAGTAGACATGAATATACATTTAAAATTTGTAATGTTGAGGCAGTGATCTAGTGTCTGTGGTGAGAATGGATCTCTGGTCCCAAATTCATTCTAAAGGACATCGTCCTAAACAAATACCAAGTAATATGCATGAGTAATACGCACAAAACATTAATGAATTATAGGTGGTGAATCTGGCCATTACTTTCAGGGAGACATGACAGTTTGGGAAAAGTTAGGTTGGTGTGGTATGGGATAAAAACGCGGGCAGACACCTGAGATCAAAAGGTCTGGGTTCAGAGCTCTACTTCCCCAGGTCCTGGCTGTATGGCCTCAAGCAAATTGCTTCATTCCCTCTGAGGCTTAGAGTCCTCCTTGGGTAATGAGGAAGTAACGAGGTTTTCTGCTTTCTGTGGTTGTAAAGAGCCCATGAGAATAAAGCAGAACACCATATTGAGCTTAAAGCCAATGAAGAACCCAGAACATGGCAGCAGGGTAATTGATGATTGATGTCATCAACATAGTTTTGTTGGGAGGAAAGTAGGGTTTGAGTGACAGATGAAGAAAAGCTCTTGTCATCTCTGGGAAACAAGTGTGAAGTATGAATACCTGGTCACAGGGACTGGGTGGGCTGGGGCAGTGGAGGACACATTATGCCATCAGAGGTAAGGCACCCCAAGGAAAGTACAGACAGAGGGGGGCTAACCAGCTGACCGCTGATTTGGGGGAAAAACTGAGATCAAGAGAGTGAGGGAGACTGACCCTGGGATAACCTGTGCAAAGATGATGTGACCATGACCTGGGGCTTTGCAATTGGATGAAGATGAACTGGACATGTGGCAGAAATTGAGTTAAAAGGACATGAAAGATGTGGTCATGGGAGGGAGAGACAGTGAGTCCGAATGGAACACGGGATGCTGAGTGTACATCAGTCACCACCTGCAAGTACTAGGAAGGAGCCTGGGAGGGAGGAGCCTCACTTTGACATGGTGAGTGTGAATTAGGAAAAAGGCATCGAAGAGACTGTCTAGAAGACTGCTGGGAACTGGGGTTGGGACTAGAAGACGAAACTGAGACCCACGGGAAGAGAAGTCTGAAGTAAATTAGGGTAGATGCTGTTTCCCGGGGAAGCTTCATAAAGGAACAGGGTGCTTGTGCAGATGGCTTCATAAGACAGAAGAGCTCAGCCAGAGAGTGCCTACCTAGCATTCCTCAAGGACTCGAGTTTCCGTTCTCTCCCCAAAGTGAGTGAAGACTACATATAAAACAGATTACAGCCGGGAGTGCTGACATATGCCTGTGACCCCAGCCCTGGAGCCAGGGACCGCTCATTGGCGGTGAGCAGAGGTAAGAGGTTACCGTGTATTCAACAATCAGCTAAATAGAGAGTTAGAGCTAGCCTGGGCTACAGAGTAAGAATGAACTTGAAATTTGTACCCTGGCAATGCTGAAGCATGCATGGCAGCTCGTAGATGGCGATTCTGTTGAACTTGTCCATGATGGGCTTCATGGTCTAAGTTGATGAGGATGACTGACCAGGTCTCTTCCTCAAGAGGGCACCAGATCTCATTACAGATGGTTGTGAGCCACCATGTGGTTGCTAGGAACTGAACTCTGGACCTTTGGAAGAACAGTGAGTGCTCTTAACCATTGAGCCACCTCTCCAGCCTACAGACTGAGTGAGAGCCTGTCTCCAGAAACTGATGATGGTGAGGAGGAGGAGGAGGAAGAGGAAAATATCACTGCAGACACCACAGGGTTTAGAGGGACCCCGCACTATGCCAGTAAAGTAGTGGAAGGCAGAGGGGGTCCTGAGGGAGGATGACCATCCAGGTGGGGATTCAAGTAGCAAGGATGCAGGCTTGATTAAGTTGCGGTCCTGAAGCAAGGTTATGGGCTTGAGTAAGTCGTGGTCCTGAGGCAATTTTCTCATCTGTCTGTATGAGGATAATGTTGCACGACTTACAGTGTTTCTGATTGTATTCTATGAGATAGTAACAGAGAGTGGTCAGCATATAACCAAACCTTTATCCTTCCTGTAATACTTCTGATAGCCAGTGTGTGTGTGTGTGTGTGTGAGAGAGAGAGAGAGAGAAAGAGAGAGACAGACAGACAGACAGACAGACAGACAGAGAGACAGAGACTGTAGAAGGCAGAAGACAATCTCTGATGCCCTTTTACCTCTTGAAATAGTTTACTACTGGTCTGGATTTCATCAAATGAGCAAGGCTGCCTAGTCATAGACCCCAAGGATCTGACCGTACCCACTTCCCCAACTCTGGGACCACAAACCTGTACCTTCCCACCTAGCTTTTAAATATGGGTTCCGGAGCTTAAACTCGGGTCCCTATGTTTGCATAGCAAGTACCTTACCAGCTGAGCCATCTCCCTAGCCCTGTATATGTGTGTGTAGTTGTCAGTTTTCAACCAAACTGCTAAAAATCGCAAAAGACTTTTATCACAGGTGTTCTGGTCTCAGAGAAAAGAGTTCAGTGGCAGCAAAAAGGAGGTTGACTTGAATATTTTGTTTTATTTTTTAGAAATGTATAATTCTTTTTATCTTTTGATTTTTTCTACCTTGTAAAAACAAATGTGATTTTTCTTACTCCTGCTGAGGAACTATTCCTGACTTAGTCAGTTAGCCAGGGACAGACTCCTAAGGACTGTCCTCACTTCCAAGCAATTCTCTATGTGCTCTGATCTTTCTCTTCTGTCCGGATGAGCCAGGAGCCAGGTAGCCAATGATTCATCTGATGACCTGCGCCAGGTTGGCTCTGGAACAGAGGGAAGGAGGTGACCTGGTGGTTTCACACGGCATGCCCATGTCGCTCAAGGGTCAAACTGGTTGTCACCTGATTTTGCTTCCAGTGACTTCACTGTCTCATAATGAAATTCACAAACCACAGAGGCAAATTTTGTGCACATAGTAGGAATAACGTAAATCACTGTTCTCTATTTGAACGTCAGTTGCAGGATTCCATGTGGAATCTGTTTTAATCAAGTCATGAATGATGGGTGGGGACTAGGGATTAGGATCAGTTGGGGCTTTTTAAAACTGTTTCTTAATGATAAAACATTCTTGTGGTGATTGATTCTCTAGTTACAAAAATAACTTTCATGAGCTGTTATTTTTCTTTATTCACTCTTAATTGATTCTAAGATAGCCTTAGAGATAAGCAAGCCTACTTACTTATAAGGAATTTTTTTCCTGACCCCATTTTTATGTGAGCTGATTTGATGAAAATAGGAATTCTTTCTGGTTTACTGTAGATAAATTATTCATTCTAATGGAAAGAACTGTCAGACCACTATTTCAGAGACTAACGTTTGGGGGACTTTTAGACAAATTTAATACAGGCACCCAAGGTTTAATGTGTTTCTTTTAAAATTTAATCATGTAACAAAATAACTAATAATATTAAAAAGCACTAAAATGAAGCCATAAAGTTCATGTATTCAAAGGGAGACATTCCACATTTTATGTGAGTTTTCCACTTGCAAAGTTGCTGTTTAGGGAGGTTGGAATCAAGGCATAATGATATCTATGTCACATTTTGTTAAGACTCTGGCAGGCTTGCAAGCAAGTCTTCTTGCTTCTCAGCAGGGGGCAATCTGGTGGAAGGCCTCAACATTATCTGTCTGTCTGTCTATCTATCTATCTATCTATCTATCTATCTATCTATCTATCTATCTATCATCTATCTATCTATCAACTATCTATTTATTATCTATCTGTCTGTCTGTCTGTCTGTCTGTCTTTTATGCCATGCATCTCTCTTGATCCCATTCATTTCCCTGTCCCTTCTCATCTGCCCTCCACCCCTGCACACACACCCCAAATAAAACAAACTTTAAGAGAGAAAAAAGGAAAATAATAAAATAAAATAAAAAGAGAAAAACTTAAAAATATCCTTATAGAAACTGCAGTGTGACACAATAAGTCACTGTAAACTCCTTTGTCCATATATTCTTACTTGCAAGAGTTCACTGCAAAGAGTCATTGGTCTGGTTTGATGTCTTTGGTTTCTGCTACCCTAGCAATGCTGGGCACTAGCTTGGAGTCCTCTTGGATATCCTGTTGTTGCCCTGTGTTATGGAGATCCTGCAGCTTTGAGTCTGCAGGTCAGGTTCCTTCATATGCTCCAGCAGATCAAAGCTGGGTTGGATGATGGGGTGAGCCAAGTCATATCCTTGGGTCTGGACCTGGGCAGCTGTAGGATTGGCCTGCCAAATATGAAATGGGACATCTCTCTCATGCTCACAACTTCGGGGCTTGTTCACCCACACCTGCACTATCAGGGCTAACTCTCCCGCCCTTATGATCACAGGGCCAGCTCTTCCACCTGCTCCACATATTGATGGGTACAGGGGCAGTCAACTCTCCCCTGCCCATGCTGCCCCAAGGCAGATGGGTAATGAGGACAGCTCTTCTATGCTCACAATTTAGGGGCTTGCTCACCCACACTTGCACTGGCAAGCTTGACTCTGTTGTGCTTTCCTGGTGATTACCATAATGCTTTGAGGTGAGGCCACTGGGGAAGTTAATAGAATAAAATATTATAGTGTAGCCCCATGATTTAATAAGGTGGCTTTATAAGGACAGGGGAGAAAGTAACCCCCCCCCCTGACCCCAGCACACACACTCTTTCTCCCATCATTATGTGGTATAGCTTCCCGGGCTTGGCCAGAGTCTGTACCATGTCGTTTATACCCTGCATGTACTTCCAGAACTATATGAGCCCAAATACATGCATTTTCTGCAATTTATTATTATTATTATTATTATTACTATTAATATTTGTGATACTGGGTATTGGGTCTAGGTCCTCATGTATGCTAGATGTGTGCTCCACCACTGAGCTACATCCTCAGCCGAGATTTCTTCTTTATAATCAATCAGCCTGCCTCTGGTTTGTTTAATTATAGTAGTGAAGGTTGACCAATACACCTTTTTCACCATGTTCTGTCTTCCAGGAGCCCATGTTTCAGTGAGTGTAGGGTTGGGGGAGGGTGAAGGTACAAAGAAGATGGTTCAAATAGTAGAAACGTGTCCTTTTTGAGATCCTGGAGAGGCATCTTAGTCTCAAGGGTAAGGGCAGTAAGTCAAGGGAATGGGTTCTTTCCACAGGAACTTAGAGAGAGAGTCAGCTGAGGACAGGAAGGGAGGGTCCTCCTGAGTCGGGATGCGTGCCCAGAGCTTTGAAGCATAAAAACTTCCCAGAAATGGCCTGAAGTTGGGGTGCATGTTAAGAGCAGGGGCTCGGGTCAGGGGCCCTGGAGGAGGGCTTGGTTCCCTTCAGCAGAACAAACAGCTATTTTCTGCTCCACTGTTTGTTTTTAAAGTATTTTTTATGGTTCCTTCTCTGATCAGGACCCGCTTCCATAGCATATTAAATTGAATTCTATCAGTCTTGCTGCTGTGTTAAATGTTTTCATTCCCCTTTTTCTCTGCAAAATTCCATTAGCTTGCTGGATTCAAGATTGTGTGTCTGAAATGAAAGGCATCAAAGAGATTTATGGCCAGTTAATTGGTTGCCTCTTTCTTAGTTCCCCTTTCTACAGTTGAGAGTTGAGAGTTCATCTTGCTATGTCTCTAAAAACACGTTCTTATAAAGTACTGTATTCACAGAGGACAATTTGGGGAGTTGATGTACAAATTGGTTGCATGATAAAAAGATAATTCCAAACTTAATAAAATAGAATTTGTAGCAGGCATGGTGGTAAACCTGTCTCATCATCCCAGTACTTGGGAGGCAGAGGCAGGCAGATGTCTGTGAGTTCGTGGCCAGCCTGGTCTACAGGATGGGTTCGAGGACAGCCAGGACTGTTTCACAGAGAAACCTTGTCTTAAAAAATCAAAACAACAACAATAACAGCAAAATAGCAGTTGTTTTCTGAGTTCATGTTTAAAAAACAAGGGAACTTTTAAATGTACATCATCTAATCTCTTTTAAAAGGTTAATATTAGATACAAAATTAATCAACATAGGGAAAAAAAGTTATCCGAAGTCATCATTATTCCTTTCGGGTTGTGATCTAAAATGTCTGTGTCATCCATTGCAAATTGATTTACTTTTCCCCTGTTCTCAATGTCTCATAACTCTGCTTTATCATTACTATTTGGTAACACATATGCGTATATCAGAATTCTTAAAAATTCCAATCTTTTAGAATTCTCGATTAACCATTTTGTTGAGGATGGACAAGCATGAAGAAAAAGGGAAACATTTATATAGTTTGATTTTGATTTGCACAGTCTGGGCAGGTGTTAAAGGTTGTAAGTAATTCCCGTGGACTCAGTGACTTAATGGTGACGTGGAAACGGCAGTTGATCTTTATTACAAGGCTCACGGTTGCAGGTTGTGAGATGCACAGGGAGGGGAATGTGACGTTGTCCTGGCTTGGATCTCCCCTCCCACCATTGCTTACATCCCATTCCAGAATCCCGTTGGTAAAGATACAGTCAACAAAAGGCTCTGTCCTGGCTCTTGAGGGTCGGAGCATATGATGCAGTGTTTCGTGGCTTCTCTTTGTCATTTGCACATTTGTTATAATAGCACATATTAACAGTGCCTACCATGTATCACAAGCAGGTACTCTCTAAAACAACTTTAGAGGTTTTATTCTTTTTTATGGCCCTAAGCTATTGCCAGATGAAGAAGCTGAGCATGAGAGAGGTTCAAGGTGTAGTCCAGAAATGTCACAATGAAAGCCCCTTATTGGGTACAATTAATATATGCTAATGAAATATTTTCAGAAGGAACCATGTACTCAAGGACACGCAGCCAGGAAGTGTGGCCTTGAGCTTTGAGCACAGGGACTGAACCTTGGGCCTGGGTCCTCAATCACTGTCTTCCTCATGTTTTCTGCGGCCAAGGGTGGCTCTTGGTTGCTCTTTCGATGACTGTTTGCAAATACTGTCAATTTGGCACATTCTCCCCAGACCCTCACTGCACACCCATGTTTGCTCAGCCGAGTTTAACTGCCCACACCTGTGTCTCTCGGTCAGCTTCCCAGCCTCAGAGAGGACCACCCTGGTTCTCAGTCCCAGGCGGGATGACCAGGAACTGACCTCCCATCAGGGGCTCCTCTAGCTGTCCATGGAAATGACTGACTTGGTTTCCTCTCTTCTTGGGCTGCGCTCTTGTGTTCCCTCTCTCTTCTTTTACCTTCCCAGCTGCTGTTCTTTCACGTTGTCATGGTACTCGGTACTGTAGTATTCCAAAACTCAGCTGGGTGACACTACGTGGAGCTTTGTTGTGAGAAGTCAATCAATGTGTTCGCCCCATCTCAGGCCAGTGGGTTTTCACAAGACTGTTTATCCTGCTATGGCAAATGATATTGTTCTTTGCATTATTGCTTGTGGTTCCTTCACTAGGATCCAGTTAAAACCTTTGTATCATCTTGCCTGTATGACTGGGATTGGCTCAGTCCGGCACCACTATCTAAACAGGATCCAAGTTTAGTAATGGTTAGGTCTCAGTTGTCACTTATGCTCTCTGGGGTGTTCTCTTGAGTAGAGGGGATCATAGTAAGGTATTCTGGCATTCATGCGTATATGCTGTTCTGGTGAGAAAGCCTGGCTATTGCCCTGGTTTTAGGGGTGTTGCTGGCAGTGTGGCGCAGGGGCATGGGTTCCTGCAGGTCCATGAAATGAAGACTCAGAGACACTTAGAGAATGAACTTAGCCTTAGCAGCCACAGGGGTCCTCAACCTAGGTGAACTGAAACACCTGCCCTTAGCCCTTCAGCATTTTTATTTTTCCCTATGTTTACACTTTTGCCAGTAGATTTCCATATCTCAAAACAGCCTGAATGAAGCTTCAATGCAAAAATACAATGCCAAATGCAAATACCTGATTCAGGAGGTACCACGGTTTCCTGGGTTGCCTTTAACCAGTTTTGCATAGGCTTTGTATCCATGGGAAACTCTCAGACAAGGGCAACAAAAGGTATCTGTAACACAAAGGATGGATTAGGGTTGTTTGCTAACTCTGGAGCAAGACAAAGTATGGCCCAGAGAGGGTTATGGCTAGCTGTGGTGGTGGGGGAGGGGTGCTTGCTATCTCTGGCACCAGGTCGGTGAAAATTTCTGTCATATAGGAGAACATCTGGCTGTATGAACCCTTCCAATTGCCAGCACACAGTACTTCCTTCACATAACCACACAGGAGTAGGTACCCCAAACAAATGGAAATGACACCTGGGTATCTCAGAGTTTTAAACAGAGAGCGCTCTGCAAGAAATACTTTTTCCAAGAACCCTGTTATGAGTGTTATTGGGACAAAGGGTTATAAACTATCTTGTTCTTAATGGATTTTAGAAAATTTGAAGAGTCACAAAAGCTCACAGCCCAACTTTAATCTGAATTAAGTGAATCTGAAGGGTGTTTTCAAACTCTAAGGAGGTGTAAAACATGCTAAGATGGTAGCTAGCACCTTTGCCACCACAGTATGTGGCAGACCCCCGTGCACTGGTGACAGCTTTGTTACTCAGCAGTCATTGCAAACTTCTCTCAGTCTACTGTCAGGACTGTAGCCCAAGACAGCAAAGCAAGTTATTCAATGCAACAAGAATCCAATACACTTTCTACCCACATCCAATTCAGAATGTTGAGACACTGCCATTTGAACAAACTGATTCTATATTTCTCTATTTCTGAGTCCATTAAAATAGCCTCTCTGTTTTCATGGGTTAATTATTGTAAAACAAAATAATCAAACTTGAATTTCTGCATATCAAAATTACGTTTTTTAAAGCTTGTTTTTATTATGTATACAGTGTTCTGCCTGCATATATGCTTGCACACCAGAAGAGGGCACCAGATCCCATTATAGATGGTTGTGAGCCACCATGTGGTTACAGGGAATTGAATTCAGGACCACTGGAAGATCAGCCAGATCAGCCAGTGCTCTTAACTGTTGTGCCATCTCTCCATCCCCTTAAAATTATGTTTTAATAGAACTATTTTTCCAAAATCACCAACTGTACATGGCCTTAGGTGGAGGGCAGTTAAAGTGAATGTGTGATCAGGCTAAGATTGTCATACTTGTGGTCAACATCACCAGCAGTCCATCTGTCCCTCAAGAGTGTGGGAATGGACAGAAGTAACCCAAAAACAATTCCGTCCTTATTATTTCTCTTACGAAATATTTATTTAAAACCTACTTATATGTGTATCTACCTGTGTGTATGTGTATGTGACTGCAAATGGCTATAAAGGTCAAAGAGGGTCCTGGATCCCCTGGAGCTGAAGTTACAGGCAGCTGGGAGCCACATACTTTGCACGGAGCTGGACTGCAGGGATTGCACAGAAAGCATTGTCCAGACAGTGACTGAGAAATGAGCTAAAAGCAGCTACAGAGCTGGGCAGTGGTGGTGCACACCTTTAATCTAAGCACTCAGGAGGCAGCCGTAGGTGGACCTCTGAGTTCGAGGCCAGTCTGGTCTACAGAGAGAGTTCCAGGATAGCCAGGGCTACACAGAGAAATCCTGTCTCTTGGGAGGAGGAAGCAGCTATAGGAAAGAAGATCATTATTCCTTTGAATTATATAAACAATCAGGCATTTTCTCCTTTACTAATGATTGTGTTCTTTACGTGGTAACAGTAACAGTTTGATGTTTTTACTTCTGTGATTCATGAGACATCCCAAGACCGACAAGTGCAATTGGCAGTGGAAAAATAATAGCAGAGCTTTAATCCACTTACATCTGCGAACATGCATATGTCCCCTTGTACACATACACATACATGTACATATGCACATATGCATGTGCATGCATACATACATGCACACATGTATATATGCACACCAGAATGCAAATTTATCACAGAGCTAAAAATCCACTTGAAAAGGCAATGCCATAGCTTCTACTTAAATTAGACAATCAATTGTGTTTCTATTAAAATTTGCTCGGCTCTAGTGTTCTGATTTTCCTATACTCACAGGGAAGCGCCTACATGAGCAAACCCAATGGCTTCCTTTGCTCTCCTTTCACCTTCAGGGTCAACCAGGACCACTGGGGCCACAGGGACCAATAGGGCCCTTGGGACCCCCGGGACCCATTGGCATTCCAGGAGAGAAAGGACTGAGAGGTGTCAGTGGCTTGCCTGGAGCAGCAGGAGAGAAAGGAGACAAGGTGAGTCAGTTAGCATCTCATCAGTCCCCAACGCTCAGGGTCTGTTTTACTTAAAATTCTGAGCACAATCTTATTAGTATTTAAAAGAAAACTTCCCGGGGTAGGCAAACTTCAAATCTCAGCAGCTGTTAAAAGGAGGAGAATAGACAGAAGGGGAAAATACCCATGCAGTCTAAGCAGGCATGGAGGCATAGAGGCCTGGAACATGGAGGTGAGATAGACAAGCAGCCACAGGACAGGTAGGAGAACTTCAGAAAAAAAAAGGGTAAGGAAGCCTAAAACATTGGGGAAGCCCAGAGTGTTAGGGTAAGCCTGCATAGAGAAGAGAAATCTAGACATCTGAGTTCACACTCTTCTAAATAATTTAAGACAGTGGGCAGCTTTGAGAAGCTGCACGCCTGTAGCCTGCTGCACCATGGATAGGGATTCGGGAAGGAAAGGTATATTATCTCACTAAAGGACAAATTGCTCTACCCACCTCTTTATAACACTTAGGCTCAGGAATACCGCATGACTGTACCTGGTCAAAAACTAAGAGTACAGCAGGACTCCGTGGTAACCAGTCTTTTTCTCAGCCCCTCTCCCAAGGAGCAAGCCCTTCTAGAACATTTCTCCGATCTGTAAATGTGAACACAGAGGACTGGCATTGTTCATCTGCTTTCCAAACTTCCCAAACAAAGTATTATGTGTGCCAAGCTGAACCTTTAATTTCTCAGTCAACAGTATGTCTTAGCGATCATCCTATGTTAATTTCTTAATCCACATTTATTCCTTGAAAAATACCAAAGGGTATACCATCCTATATGTAAAACCATAGCTTATTTCGTGTTAATGAAAATGTGAAATGCTTTTGCGATTCAGTGTAGTGCCAGGGCAGGGACGCAACGCCATCAATTGCTGTTGCTCACATTAAGAGTCTGTTGTCCTGGGAAGAATTCTGAGGGCTGGAGGTTGACAGGATATTCAGTTTGGGTTGGTTCTGCCAAGTCGCCTTCCCAGGTCCATATAACCGAGTGTGAAAGGATTGCTTCTTAGACATTGAGGCCTGGACCAATCAGCCTAAAAAGAAGTGACAATGACTGCTAAGGGGTTTGGATTTGGGGTCATCAACTGTTCATAGTTTCAAATAGCCATACTTGCCAATCTAATAATCTACTCATTTTTACATCTCTGTTTCATATTTTGAAATAGGGTCCAACTGGTGTCCCTGGATTTCCAGGTTTGGATGGCGTACCAGTGAGTGTCCCCACATTTTTCTCATTGTTTTAAGAAAGGAATAAAAGCAGTCACTAGGAGCTTTAAAGTGAAGCAGAGTAAGGTGTCAGAGCTTGGGAGGCTGAGGCAGGAGGATTACGAGCTTGAGACAATTCTGGTTTACATGATAAGAATCTATCTTAGAGGGAAAAAAAGGGGAAGGGGGAAACGACAAAATCCCTGAAAAATATATTTTCAAAATAGATGTGCGCTTAGTTCTTTAAAGACTGCTTACTCTTCAAATGTGCAATAATTCCCAAACTAAAACATTTTACACAAAGAGCAAAGTCTTCAAAGACATTAAAAAACAAGTTCAGAATAGATGCTAGATATTTATTGTCATGCTCAGTGCTCTGGAATGAAATGTGTGCCCATAACAGAAACCTCATCTTCTGGTGGGTCCCAGCTTTGCAAATGACGCTGAGAGTCATACAGTACAGAAGCCTGGGAGAAGGAGGAAGTGGGGCTTGGGGAACTTCACAATGCAGCCAAGACTCGGGATTTCAAGGAAGGTTTTCTCCTAAGCTGGAGAGTTACTGAAGCTAAATGAACTTACCATGGACATAGTACATTTCTAAATTGTGATTTCACGATCTGGCTCTTTTAGAAAACCTCACAAAGTAAAACGAGTAAACAAGTGTGCCCTAAGTTCTGTAGTTTGGGGTCCATGTTGCATAGCCTTTGTGTTAGGGTTTTCTTGCAGAAATATTTCGCTTAGAGTTTTGTCCTCTACAGGGTCACCCAGGACCTCCCGGACCCAGAGGCAAACCTGGCGTGGATGGTTTCAGTGGCTCAAGAGGTGATCCAGGATTTCCAGGAGAAAGAGGCGTGCCTGGCCCAGTAGGGCCCCCTGTAAGACACCATTAGCGCAATCTAGAGTGATCTAAGTAAAAAGGCTATCCTGGGAACAGCTTGGTGTATTAGGGAAGTGGAGTCAACGCAGCTTTGCCTGCCGCATGGTGAACTAACCTGGGTGATTGCCGAGGGGGGTGGCAAGGTGGGCAGAACCAGAACACGTCGGGGCGTCACAGGCTGTGGAAGTAAACTAGATTTTCTTTCCCATGCTGTAAGAAGACCCTGAGTGGCCTTAAGAAGGGTTGTGATCTAACGGGTTTCATTAAGGTCTTTCTAGTTCCTGTACAAAGACTGGAAGGGGCAGTTTACCAAAACTTCCACTCCCACCATTTAGGGTAAATTTGTCTTTAAATACAGCTTCAGCAAGGGACACTTTTGTATTCTCACCATGCCCCTCCCTGCCTCTCTCACTTAAGTAAAAATCTGACATAATTTGGCCTGGGATAAAATGCATTATATGAAATCCTCAAAGAATGATTAAAAATTGAGAAAAATATTTAATAAATAAAAATATGCATTCCCTTAAGAAAAAGTTGACTTCCTCTATATGGCTGTAAACCTGAAAAGCCTTTCCACTTTGCCATTTAAATAGCTCTTCTCAAATCCTCCCAGAAGGCTTCTTATCGGCACTGCCCGAGCCATCCACTTTCCCTCCGTTCGTCTTGCCTGTGCTCTAGACTGAAGAAGAACTGGTCTGAACATAGAACTCGGAAGGAATTCCAGGCTGTCACCTCTCTTAATATCACATAAAAATCATTTTGGATGTTAAGGTTCTCAGTCAAGCGCTCTGCTCTAGTCTCAGCCATTTGACAGTCCAGCGCAGTGAGATGAATGCACACATCCCCAGTTCTTCCAACAGGACCAGACCTCCTTCTACTGAACCAGGCATTTCAGAGAGCAGGGCTCTCAGTGGTAGCTTTTCCACAGCAAGCAGTACTGACTACAGTGTTGGAATGTCACAACAGTCCCTTTGTTAAGCAGTGATTGTTTCTTCTGACCACCCTGCCTATAAACTGAAACTGTTCATGAATGCTAAAGCTACCCAAAGCAACCTCAGCCACAGATGGGAAAGCTGTTATTGTCTTGTGACCTTTTAAGTGTTTCGGTAAACTGTGAAAAATTCTCTCACCGTCACTCATAAATACATGGAGAAATGAAAAAAAAATAGAACTAATATTTATGCAGCACTTTGTAATTTTAAACACTGAGAATTAAAGTATTGAGTTAGTCTCTAAAAAAAGTTCTCAACAGTGCTTCCATTTTTTATGTCATATAACATATATAGCACCAAGTTAATCTTTTTTTTTTTATGCTGTGACAAAATGTCACCCTCTTTCTAAGTTTTGGTAAGTCTTCATCATTGAGAAATATCACCCTCAGTTTCTCCAGTGTGAAGCTGTTGTCTGAGTCACTGTCTTTCCGTCATGGCCACTGTGGTCTCTGGGGATGAGTCCATTGGGTGTGCTCTGGCGGCCATGTTTTCTCCAACTCCAGTTACACTTGGAGTTTCGTTTGCAACATTTTAAATGCTTTTTTGTGTTTGTTTCCCTTTCATCTTTGAAGACTAATTCCCTCTCTCAAGTAGCTATTTTTGTAAAATGTTACTTGAGTTTATCTCTGAGATCTAAGTGTTGTACTAGACCTCTCTCTCTCTCTCTCTCTCTCTCTCCTCTCTCTCTCTCTCTCTCTCTCTCTCTCATTACTCTCTCTCAATTTCTTCTCTCTCTCTCTCTCATCTCTCTCTACATCTTCTCTCTACATCTCCATCCTCTTCTCTCTCTCTCTCTCTCTCTCTCTCTCTCTCTCTCTCCCTCCATGTCTGAATAAAAGATGTACAGTCACACTCCTGTAGGCAGACTCCCAACCCTGTTCTTGTAGACAAATTAAATAAAACTCACAAGGTCACCAAAAGGACACAAAGGTAGAAGAGACATAGCTGGGAAGAGAGAGAGATGAACAGATGTGAGAGGGGACAAGAGAGAGGGACAGGGCGCCTATGAATGAGATACATTATGAACATGAATGAAAATGCCATGATGAAACCCCTTCTTATACATAATTAGGGTTTGCTAATGATGCATTAAAATAAAAAAAGAGTCAGGAGTGGACAAAGATGTGCAGTGATCAATCATGGTAGGCTTATGTGATCAATCACAGCGAGCTTTGAAACACATGATGCCATCAGTCACTGATCATGACTGGTCTGTTATTCTTGTAGTGGTTTGTGGACCGAGGAGCTAGCAGTGAAGCGAAGTTTTTAATCTGGGGATCAAACCCAGGACCTTGGGCTGGCTGGACAAATGTTCTGCCTCCAAGTTTCAACGCTAACCTGTGTGCAGCTCTTCGGTTGATTTTCGTCACCGTAACTGTCTTAACTCAGTGTGGAACTGAGATCCCTGCAGACTGGAACTGTAGAAAGCCACGTCTGACTGCAGGGGCCAAACTGATTCCTCAAGGGGGCAGTTGATGTGACTTACTAGGAAGTCACTGAGGCTCTCCCCCTGGAAACAAAGGGAGCTGCTTTGGCGAGTGGGATCAACTTGGAAAGTTATACTCCTTTACAGAGAGCTTGATAATATGAAGAAGGCAGACATTCTGTGTGACAAGTCAATGCGTATAATATGTTAACGGGGATTTTAAGTTGTATATAGGAAAATTAGAATGAAATTCTTTGAGCTGTTTATCTACCTTTAAAAGTGTTCTAAACAGCTAGACATCGTGGTTCAGGCCTTTAATCTCAGCCCTTGGGAGGTTAAGGCAGGCAGATCTCAGGGTTCTTGATAATCTACAGCTACATAGTGACGCGTTGTCTCAAAAACCAGCCAGCCCACCAACCAACCAACCAACCAAACAAACAAACAAACAACAAAACTCTCTAGGCAAGCTAGCACCCTCACAAAGGGAAGAGGCTATTAATTTGAAAGACAGCCTTACAAAGGTTGTGTAAGATCAATTTTGAATACAAATACTGAAAGGAGTCAAGTAAATGCTCTTAAAAATTATTTCTGTATCAAAAATAAAATTGCAAAATTATTTATTTTTAAGAATACCTTCTTGCATTATATTATGAGAAGAATGCAGTCTTTCTGCCTCATGACTAGCAACTAAAACTATCCATTAGTGGGTCATCTTCCTTCAGGACTGCCTTCGCAGATGCAACTGAAGGTCTGAGAAACCTGTACGCAAACCAGTAAGACCAGGTAGATGATAAATCCACCCCAGGTAGATGGTTACAATGCTTTTTATAATTGGTGACTAGTATTTTATATAGAAAAGAAAACAGGGAAACAGCAATCCACTCTTTCCTAACGAATCTTTCCTTTTCAGGGACAGCCTGGGGAAAATGGAGAAAAAGGAAGATCGGTGTTCATTTCTGGTGGCATTAAAGGTATTCAGGTGAGTGTTATATCCTTCACCATGGGTTTGTCAGAGTCTTTCTCCCAATGGGAAATGCATGAGCAGAGGTTCAAAGTTATATTGGATGTACTGATTTTTTTCTTTTTGGTCATTAACCTGACAGAACAAGAAGGCTCAGTTCCTCTTGTATGAAAGTATTGACCTTCATGTCTTTGACTGTAGATTTCCTTGCCACTTACACATTCAGAATTATAAGGACATATTTATTTTGAGGTTCCCCAGGCTCATCTGTTATTTGGGTCATGTAGTCACTGGTGAGGAGTGACCTGAGAATCTCAGGTCACTCACTAAGAACCTTAAGGTGGCCCTGGTTGAACAAGAATTATGAAACTAAGACCACAGAAGTAACTAGACCTAAACATGGGTAAAATCTGAAATTGTCCTTTAAGCATAAGGAGTTTAGAAAGACCCTGTGTCCAGGAGCATGCATACACTCTGATCATTACACAAAGCAACCAAACCTTGGCACAAGGTTGAGAGTTAGGTCTGGATGCTGCAGCAATGAGGGGCTCTTCTTCAATCCCTTCCTGCCACTCCAGAGCCGTGGTTCCCAACTTTCCTAAAGCTGCAACCCTTTAATACAGTTCCCCATGTTATGGTGACCCCCAACCAGAAAATTATTTTCATTGCTGCTTCATAACTGCAATTTTGCTTTTATGAACAGTAATGTAAATACCTGATATGTAGACTCCAGAGGGGTCGTGACCCATAGGTTGAAAAGCACTACTGTACAGCAAGGCCCCATACAGCCACTAGACCAGAGATAGGTATATTGTGAGAACATAGGACTTTTAGACCAAGATGGTAGTGTAAGAGGAGCAGAAGGACAACCCACATCCTTCTTCTACGTTGTCTTGACTGTAAGCATTGCAGCTCAGATGGGAAGGTATTCTGACAGTCAGAAGCTAAGGAACGCCACAAAGTCAATGTAAGCTAGGAGGATACAGCTCTGCTCCAGGGAAAAGTGTCCCCAGTGCAAGGGTAACAGCTCTGCTCTGCTAGGAGAAAGGGTTACAGTTCTCCCCCATTCTACTCTGCTCTGGCTCCTGTGAAAGTTGTTACAGCAGGGCTCTGCTCCTGAGAAAATGTTACACCACACAACAAACCTCAGTCGAGGAGATTTATTGGGAAGGAAAACTCCAGGAGGGTGGCTGTCTCTGGGGTGAGGATCAGCAGCAAACTGAACAGGGTACAGAGTTTATACAGAGTTTCTTGGGGGGCTGGGCAGGGCATTCTATCTTTGAATTAGTGGGTTTTTATAGCCTGATTCTGGGGCAGGCTCCGGGATTGGTGGGATTTCATGCTCAGGGATTGGTGGGATTTCAAACCCTGGTCCTGGGGTTGAGTCAGGGTCAGGGTGTTTCTCCTTGGCCCCTTTTACCCTATACTGACTCCAACAACCTTGTTCTGGCCTCCAGTAGGTAGACAGGAGAGCAAATGAAGGAAAACAGCTGTGTGGAGCCCTTCTGTGATTGTTTTCTCAACACTGACAAAGTGAATTTGCTGCCTATCTTGCTTAGTGCAGATCATTCTTGCTCTACTTGTCTTTCTGGGTCATCTGTGTCCTAGAAAACATCCCTCCTCCTTTGGGAACCCTGATGGCTCCTTGGCCTGGAGAGGGAGGGAGTGGGGGTATGGGTAGAGGGAAGGGGAGGGAAGGGGGAGGAGAGGGGGAGGAGATGGAAATTTTCAATAAAAAAAAATCCCTCCTCTTGTAAAATAGTATAATGTTGTCATTGCAGGGAGACCCCGGGGACCCAGGACTGCCCGGCTTGCCAGTAAGTCTCCCAAGAAGACCATGGGCATCTGTCTTCTCTTCTGATAGCTCTATAGATGTTAAGCACAATGTGACCAGCCACAAAAAGTGTGGGACCTACCTAGAATAAAACTGTGATCTCTTGTCAACATTAAAATTTTCATAGTACTGACATGGGAGTGTTAAGTCTAGTTCACCCACCGGGAAGCACTGCTGAACCTCAGAAAGCTGCCTTTTATCCCTACTCCCCATTGTGTGGTCATGATCATTTAGTACTGTTAGGCATTTATTGGCCTTTACAAAATTAACTTTTAGAAGCACACACACACACACACACACACACACACACACACACAGAGAGAGAGAGAGAGAGAGAGAGAGAGAGAGAGAGCCTCCTACATAAATGCAGCAATTGGAATTTTATCCCACTTCTCTAAGATTTTTGCCTGATAAATTAGTGACTGTTTATTGCTATATTGCCCACTTTCATCTCCCCGTAGTTTGTAATTCAATGATCACATTAGCCTTTCATTTTATCAGTGTTTGCAAGATTGGAACTGAAAGCAGTTTTACCTCCCAGCGATTATTCACAGACTCACATTTCCAGGCCCATTCCCTAACTGATGTGAACTGTAGAGAAGGGGGCACTGCTCTCCCCAGCCTTCTGGAACTGCTCGGCCATCCCTGCCATCTGCCAGAGTGTAAGCCATGGTGCTGGCAACTCACATGAGACAGGAAATTTCTTATGTCTGAACCGTCTTGATCCTGAGCTGGGGACAGTGTTTCCATTCACTTTGGTCCTCTAGGCCACATTTCAAGAGTATTTTTAAAAGTACAAATACATTACATAGATCTAATCTACATGGGAAGAAGAAAAAGACAAGATCTCCTGGGTAGATTGGGAGCATGGGGACCTTGGGGAGAGGGTTGAAGGGGAGGGGAAAGGAAGGGAGGGAAGCAGAGAAAAATGTAGAGCTCAATAAAAATCTATTTTAAAAAGTACAAATACATTAATATCTAAATACGGGGCAAGAGAGATGGCTCAGTGGTTATAGAGCACTGGCTGCTCTTGCAGAGAACCTGATCTCAGTTCCTAGCACCCACCTGGAATCTCATGACTGTCTCTAATCCTAGGTCTAGGACAATGATTCTCAACCTGTGGGTCTTGACCTATTTGGAGGTAGCATATCAGATATCCTGCATATCAGATACTTACATCATGATCCACGACAGTAGCAAAATTACAGTTATAAAGTAGCAATGAAAATAATTTTATGGTGGGGGTCATCACAACATGAGGAACTGTATTAAAGGGTCACAGCATTAGGAAGGTTGAGAACCACGGCTCTAGGGGATCCCTGTTCTGGCCTCTGCAGGCAGAAGGTACATAGGTAAATATTCCTGGGCATAAACTAAAAAAGATTTTCAATATGAATGTTACCCAAGACTGATATAAAGAGACATCTTGAGATGTATAAAGTTGTATTAGAATTAGGAAGAACTAATGAAGTTCTTTTGTTTCTGGATTTAATTATTACAAGTTTTGGGTTGTGTGATGCTGATTGTTCTCTTGAGCTGAATGGAACCCTACAGGAGAGTGTGTCACCCTTACTGGAAGGCTGCTCCCACCTCTGCTGAAGATGAGTGTATGTGGGGGACTGAATGCTTTGCAGGCTCATATCTGCTTGAGGTTACATTCCATCCTGTCTGCAAGAGATAATTGTGGTTTACACAGTACATATACTGATCTCTCTCTCTTTCTCTAGGGATCTAGGGGTGTCCAAGGATCAACAGGGCCCATGGGGTATGCTGGTGCACCAGGGCCTGCAGTAAGTACAGCTCTGCCGATGCTGTCCCTCTGTAGACAACAGTGCAGCACTGAGAACAAAGCTGCATTCTTGAGTCAGGCTAATGAACCACACTTATAGGCAGGAATTCATCTTGGTGCGTAGGTCTCCCATTGGAAGTCACTCCCTACACAGAAAAAGAGCCCATTCATGTTTAAAAGTCCATTGTGTGTGCCTGCCTGCCTTCCTTCCTTCCTTCCTTCCTTCCTTCCTTCCTTCCTTCCTTCCTTCCTTCCTCCCTCCCTCCCTCCCTCCCTCCCTCCCTCTCTCTCTCTCTCTCTCTCTCTCTCTCTCTCTCTCTCTCTCTCTCTCTCTCTCTCTTTCTTTCTTTCTTTCTTTCTTCAAGACTGGGTTTCTCTGTGTAACATCCTGGCTATCCTGGAACCCACTTTGTAGAGCAGGCCGGCCTTTGCTTCTGGAGAGCCTGGGCTAAAAGGCATGCACCCTCACACCAGGCTTATCATTTTTAAATGACAGATAACTGTGCACACAGAGCTAGAATGATTATTTTCCATATGAGCCTGAGGGATTGAGTCCTACTGCAGAACTCACATAAAGAATCAAGCATGCTTCTTGGCTCCTGTCATAAAGGTGGCACATGCTTCTGTCCCAGTGCTGGGGGACAGATACAGGTAGAACTCTGAGGCTACCTGACTAGCTGGCCCAGCCTAATTAATGAACCCCAGATTTCAGTGGGAGACACTGTCTCTAACAGTAAGAAAGGGCATCTGAGATGGATCATGGTCTCCACATACACCACACACATGCACCTCCATACCCATGAGCACTTCCATGCACACATACGTAGCTGTATGTATTTATGAGGTATACCGTGATATTTGGATGCATCCATCTAATGTGCAGTGATAAAATCAGGATAGTTAGCACATCCATCACCTGTAACATACATCCTTCCTTTGTATTGGAAGCATTTAAGATCTTCAGTAGTCATTTTGTAATGTGTGACAAATGATTGTTGAGCGTCACTTCACTGTGGTGTAGAGCCAGCACCCAATCCTTTCAACTAACTGAATCTTCATTCTCATTGGCTAGCTCTTCTTCATGCCCTTCTCCCTATCCAGCCTCCCCAGACTCTGGCAATCACTATTTTTCTCCTTACTTCTAGGAGATCACATTATTATCATCCTTATAAGAATGAGATTGGCTCGAGCAACTTTAAAATCAGATGTGTCTTCTAGTTGAGACTTGGGGTGACCATGGAAGATATTCTGATGACTATGGCTGCTAATATTTTTTTCCCGTTGATTTAGGGACCTATAGGTCATCCTGGGAGCCCTGGGTTGAAGGTAAGTTCTGGATCAAATCCGTCATCAGAACTCGGCCTCAGGGAGATGACTGGTCATTGACACTCCTCTCAATCACTTCCTTCCCTTTTGAGTAAGCCTTAATGATCCGCACAGATAGAAGTCTTAATCGCTTGTAATTGTCTTTTTAAAACTAGAAAGCAATTAGATTTCTTTCTTTTTTTTCTTTCAGGGAAATCGTGCTGTGGGAATAAAGGGGCAAAGGGGAGACCCGGTAAGGAGCCCTTGTGTGGAGGAGCAAATGTTGAGATGCCTTCTCTAGCAATAGAGGCTGTTGTGACCATCTGTGCTCACTGTATCCTCATCGTTCAACTTCATAGCTCAAGCTCCTCCTTGCTGACCTAGTTTACCCTTAGCTGTAAACATAATACCCCGAGCTCTGACAAAACACAATTCTGGTGCTAGGAAGTAACTTCATGGGTAGGGTACTCTAGGAAAGTGATTTAAGGTGGTGGCTTCTCTGGACTTACCTTGAATGCCCGGCGGGAGATGGGTGCTCTTCTTCACACAGGAGAAGCAACTCTTGGGCATCTATTCCACAGCAGGGAGGTTAGTAGGGTAAGGTTAACATGGCAAGACCGACCTGTTCCCTGTTGACATGGATGGAGTTCCAGGTTAGTTAAGTCACAGTATGGGTAGTTAAAAAGAGTCAGAGATATATGTGAAGTTCTTATGGTGAGAGACATGCCCATAATATTCTATTGACCATAAAGGTGAGGTCATAGAACTAGGAAGTCAAGTTTGCGATGGTAACAATGTTGGGCATGGTGGTGCATGCCTTCAATCCCAGCCCATGGGAAGGTGAACCTTCTCTCTCTCTCTGTCCCTCCTTCTCTCTCTCTCTCCCTCCCTCTCTCTCTCTCCCTCCCTCCCTCTCTCTCTCCCTACCTCCCTCTCTCTCTCTCTCTTTCTCTTTCTCTCTCTCTCCCTCTCTCTCTTTCTCTTTCTCTCTCCCTCTCTCTCTCTCTCTTTCTCTCTCTCTCATGCACACACACACACACACACACACACACACACACCCCTCTCTGGGAAAAGTTGGGCAAGGTGGTACATACATGTAATCCCAGCATCGGGAAGGTGGAGATAGGAGAGGTAGGAGTTCAGGACCAGTTCTTGGCTGCATGGCAAGTCTGAGGTCAGTTGAGCTACATGAAACATTATCTAAACATAAAAATTAAAAATAAAACAATAAAAACTGAATCCCTACCCTTCATGGTTGTTACTAAGTATTGCTGAGTAATGTGACTGTGGATGCTTTATTCTTCAGACTTTTCTGTCTACATTTGACTATGTTTGCTATTTGGTATTTTTTATGATGAAAAAATAGTAGCATGGTGCTTGAAGGTGCTCTGTGTAGGTCTTTTTTTCTTTTTTTGGTTGTGCATAGGTTTTTTGTTGGTCTGTATAGGTTGTGTTTGGACAATGAGGATGAGAGCGGTTATCATTATCAGTACATATTACTCACGCATGTGCTGTCCAGGCGTTTGCCCAGTCCTCTATTTACAAAATGTGTGTAGCAATCAATACATCACCACTGTTAGCTAACAGGATATAAGAAAGAAAGAAAGAAAGAAAGAAAGAAAGAAAGAAAGAAAGAAAGAAAGAAAGAAAGAAAGAAAGAAAGGAAGGAAGGAAGGAAGGAAGGAAGGAAGGAAGGAAGGAAGAAAGAAAAAAACTTATACTATCTCTAACTTCTGAGCTCTTCAGTATTTCAACACTGTTAGCTAACAGGATATTAAAATTAAAGAAACTTACAATATCCCTACCTTGCAAGCTCTGCAAAGAGCCTGAATCCCTTTAGTTACACTATTTTCAGTAAACTTGAAGTGGCATTCTTTATGAAGAAATACCGCCTATCAGAAACATGGGCACGCTATACAGTCCGTGCTAGCCTCAAATTTGTGATCCTCCTATCTCAGTCTCTTATCTGCTGAGATTTTTGTTATTATGAGATACATAGTATTTAGTTTGATTATAGTTTTAGGGCTGCATGTAACAAGACACTGTTCACATGCATGTGAACAGACATGTGTATATATGTGCACGCATTGTGTTCACACCATACATAAACACTACAAAGCACTGCACCAAACACATTTTCTCTAGACAATAACATGATAGATAATTGTTAGAATTTGTTTTAAACCATATTTTCATAAGAAACAATAAATAAAATTTTATGCCACACAACACATCTTCCATAGTTTTTATTTTAAATCTAAGGCTCACAGGATTGAAAACATTATATTACTCCTGGATGAAAGTTTTCTTTGCTTCAAAACATAAGGTAGTTAAAATGAAATTCCTATTTTCTTGATTTTTTAAAGGGTGAAGTTGGCCAGCATGGTCCTCCTGGGCCCACCCTGTTTGTACAGCCACCTGATCTGAACCTCTACAAAGGAGAAAAGGTAAGCCCCACTTACCTCCTAGGTCACCTTGTAGAGCATAAATGGGAATTCTTTTGGGCACAGGCCCAGGGCTGGGCTACCGGGCTCCATCAAACGAATCTCAAAACTGCCTCACTTGGCTCTCATTAGTCTGGTTAGTCTGGGTTGAGCGCTGAGGCTCAGAGTCTTCCAGTGTTCTCAGGTCCACTCAGCCGCTGATCCACAGACTGGGCAGGGGCTGAGCTAAGTACCTAAGATAGCATTACCCCTGAGCAAAGGTCATGGGGGATCTAGTTGACCTTCCAGGTTTGGTGATGGGCTTCGTGGTTTGATAGCTGAGAAGCTAACACGTGCATAGGGCTGGATATGTGGTAGACTTTGGGAAAATATTAATTCATCTGTCCGTGGGTAATTGATCCATCTGTCCAACACAGGTATTCCCAATGCAAGATGCACGGTCTGTAGTTGTTTTTAAATTATACCCAAAGTCTCCTACCTTACCCAAACAAGCCAGTACTCCCAATAACAATATCCCCAACCTTCAACCTGCAGGCTGAGTTCATAGCTCTCCTCCATGCCCTCTGTGCTTCTCATACTCATCCAAATAAAACTAGGGAAAAAATGCATTTAGGTCTGAGTTGCTAATTTGATTCCTTACTTTAAAAAAAAAGCCTAATGAGAAACAGGTCATCAAAAGAACTGCTTTATGAAGTGTATGGAATACTATGTAATCATAATATATCAATCATATTTTTAGGGTATAAAAGGAATTCCCGGAATGATTGGCCCTCCAGGACCTCCAGGACGCAAGGTAATTTAAATTCCTTTCATTTATTTATGTGAGATAATGTTTTCAGCTGATTTTTGTGTGTGTGGTTTTCTCATCATTTTAACTGCTAGCATTTCCTACTGAAAGTTCTCATTGCCTTACTATAATCTTATAAACGCCCACTGTAGAGGAGTTACTCTCTCTTTAAGCTGTTGCCAGTGTTTTTGTTCTTGTTTCTCGTTTTGTTGTTGCTTTTGAAATTAAGAAAGTGTTGTTGACTGAAACCTTCTAATGCTGTCATCTTTTAAAGGGAGAGCCTGGGATTGGAACCAAAGGAGAGAAAGGAATTCCTGGGTTCCCAGGACCCCGGGTAAGGATCCTTAGTCCTAAGCCTCAGTGAGATTGAAAACATTGTTCTTCCATACACTCATGAGGTTATGCCTGTATTGCCATTAACTCAAACACGAAAACTATCCCACACACAGTAATGCATTTTGCCCAAGAATTGGGTGTCCCCTTCCATGTATGCCAATTTGATACAACAGGCATGCACGAGACTGGAACGCTGGGGGCAGGAGACAAGTCCATAGCTGCTCCTGTGGGCTCAGTTTTAGGGTGATAGGCACCTGTGCTGGTTCGTGTAAATGTATTTTGTATACTAAGGTGTCTAGGTATGGGTGCCTCGCAGGAAAGCGCTCTGTCAGCTCCTAGATGCTCTCTCATGTTAGTCAGTAATGTACGCCCCACGGAGCCACCCGAGCCACCCACCCTGGAGACCAGTTTCCAGTAGGCTGACATCACTCCAGCGCTGCTACTGATTGGTCCGTTCTTGACTTTTGTGTCATTTTTCATGCTGAAGTTGCACAGAGTAACTATTCATCTCCATGCAAATGAATGTGCTGTAGATTATTATGCTAAATAATTTAAATTGGAACAGTGGAAAGAGCAAGCGCACACATCCTCTTAATTAAACACGGGTAATAATGTGAATTTCCTGAATAAGACTAAACAAAGGTCAAGGAGAATGCCACATGGCATAAGCACATAGAATCCATTTTATGCTTAATACACTTTATTCTGATGTATATCAATGCTTATCAAGGCTAAATAACAACACAGCAAGGCTGACAAAGATAAAGATAAAAGCATCATGCCTTATGTTTGAATTCTTCTTGTTGATTTTCTGTAACTATTAGGGCGAGCCTGGTTCCCATGGATCTCCAGGTTTTCCAGGATTCAAGGCAAGTGTTCATCCTAGTAGAGGTGAAGAAATGTGTCTAAGTTATACTGTTGTGTGTGCCCAGCAGAGGGAAGAATTGTGTTTAAGTTGTACTGTTGTGTGTGCCCAACAGCAAGGGTGAAGAATTGTGTTTAAGTTGTACTGTTGTGTGTGCCCAGCAGCAAGGGTGAAGAATTGTGTTTAAGTTGTACTGTTGTGTGTGCCCAGCAGCAAGGGTGAAGAATTGTGGTTAGGTTGTGCTGTTGTGTGTGCCCAGCAGAGGGAAGAATTGTGTTTAAGTTGTACTGTTGTGTGTGCCCAGCAGCAAGGGTGAAGAATTGTGTTTAGGTTGTGCTGTTGTGTGTGCCCAGCAGAGGGAAGAATTGTGTTTAAGTTGTACTGTTGTGTGTGCCCAGCAGCAAGGGTGAAGAATTGTGTTTAGGTTGTGCTGTTGTGTGTGTCCAGCAGAGGGAAGAATTGTGTTTAAGTTGTACTGTTGTGTGTGCCCAGCAGCAAGGGTGAAGAATTGTGTTTAGGTTGTGCTGTTGTGTGTGCCCAGCAGAGGGAAGAATTGTGTTTAAGTTGTACTGTTGTGTGTGCCCAGCAGCAAGGGTGAAGAATTGTGTTTAAGCTAGACTATTGTGTGTGAGCACTGATAGGAGTTGGATGAATTTTCTTTGTTTTTGTTTAGGTCTTAAATTTATTTTACATTTATTTATTTTGTGTGTATGTGTGCATGTGAACATGTATGACTCTGCATACATGGAGCTCAGAGATCAGTTTGAGGAAGTCTGTTCTCTTCTCCCACTGTACGGGTTCTGGAGATTGAATCTCAGGCTTTGTGGAAATAACCTTAACTCACCGAGTCATTTCACCCTCAACCACATATTTTGGTTTATTTTAGTTTTTTTAAAGGATTTATTTTATATTGATTATATATTTAAATTGTGTATACTTATATTTCATAAAATATATTATACTTTACATTGCATTTTATATAATTTATCTAGACATGTATTTATATAATTTTAAATTATATCATTTATCTAAACACCCATTTATATAATTTTAAAATATACACAGTTATATGTACATGTGAGTGAAGGTGTCCACAGAGTCTGGAGGATTATAAGCCACCAAACATGGGTGCTAGGAACCCAACCCCAGTCTTCTGCAAGAATAATATATACTCTGCCATCACACCATCTCTCCAACCTCCTTTTTGAGTTTCTAAGACAGGGCTTGATGTAGTTCAGACTGGCCTTGAACTTACTACCCAACTATGTAATTGAGGCTGATCTTGAACCCCTGATCCATTTATCCTATTGCCTCTCCATCTTAAGTGCTAAACACCCGGATCAGATTCCTGCAATTTGTAAATTACACAACAGCTCTCAACCTGTGGGTTGTAACCTCTTTGGCAAACCTCTCTCTCTAAAAATATTTACATTATGATTCATAGCAGTAGCAAAATGAGAGTTATGAAGTAGCAACGAAAATAAAGTTATGGTTGGGGGGGGGTGGTCACCACGGCATGAGGAACTGTATTAAAGCATCGCAGCATTAGGAAGGTTGAGAACCGCTGAATTACAGGAGTGTATTGTTGGTTTTGAAAACTGAGCGTGGTGAAGACTGCCCAGAGTCTCTGTGAATATCCACTGTTTACATTAGGCGGAAGTGAGGTGAGCTCAGCTCCACTCAGCCAGCTGTTTGAGTGTGTCTATGGTCATCCTTAGGGAGAACAAGGAGTGGCTGGAGATCCTGGACTGTCTGGCTTTCGTGGTGCAAAGGTAAACATGGGAACCCACGGCAGGGAAACTTTTAAACCATTCTGCTATCAACTGAAGGTTTTAGAATATTTTGCATAATCAAACAGTGTAACTTTTGAAAAAAAAAAACAGGTGTAATCTTATAAATGCTATTTTCATGCAGGCTATGTATTACGTATAAGTAGTTTATTTTCCTACCATTGCCTTATTAACGAGTACACAAAGCACAGTTATGTTTATATTTGAGAAGCAATTCTTTGGAAAGTGGATAGTAACGAGAGCTTTAACACACTCAGTGGCAGTGCAGAGCTTTTCCCTTTGTTTTGTAACCTCTTTTGTAACAATATTCAAGGCTTGTTCAGGGGAAGCCCGGGGCTCTGGGGGTGGGAGTCCCCATTAAGGGGGAGACAGTATTTTGCTATTATCATGAAACACTGTTTCAGGTCTTGCTAGGTGACTGAAATGTTTACGCTCGAATGCCCCATTAGATACTAATGTTCAAAATCTTCCTAAGAAACTTGGTGGCTTACATGATGTTTAATTTATGGGCACAGAGTGGGAATTTGAATAAAGCTCCTGCTTTTTCTCTTGTTATATCTTTATCCGTTCATTGTTTTCTCCTGTGTGTAGGTGAGAGGTCAGGTGCCTGTTAGTTCTTCTGGAACGCCTTGACCAACCCTCTTCTTACCCAGATGATTTTTTTTACTTCTTTGATGAATGTGCCTGTGACCTTCTAACCTCTGCTTAATGCTAGGAAGTATGATTGTTATTTCACAGAAAAGTAAATGAATGAATGATTTCAGGGGGATCCCGGAGACCGCGGGGACCCAGGACCACCGGGTGCTTTGGTAACTCCCTCTCCTCCTCTCAAAGGTTTGTGTTCACTTTAATTCTTCCATAACTTATACAGAAATGGACTAGATGGGTCCAGATAAGCGAGTTTGTTCTAGTATCCCTGTGTATTGCACACCAGGGTGGATTGAAGCACAAATATTGATATTTAGTTACTTTTCTCATTGCTGCGGCAACATATCTGAGAGAAAGAGAGGCGGGCTTTGTTTTGGTGCACGGTTTCAAGATTCTAGGGAAGGCGTGGTCCATAAACTCTGTGGTGGGATGAATTTTAGCAGAGGTTTGCATGGGACAGCCCTACTGGGAAGCAAGCAGACTAGCTGGAACCAGGCACAGGTACTGGAACCAGGCACAACGTTCAAAGTTCCTTCCCTATTTTGTCTAACTTCCATCACCCTGGCCTCACCCCTTAAAGACTGCAAAGCCTCTGAAACCAGAAACACTGGGTGGCACTGGAGTGTTCAAACTCGCGAAGACATTTCAGCTTCAAGCCATAACAGTTACTGTGACAATGTGACGTTCACCATGCCAGGAAAGCTTTGCATCCTGGTTCATGTCCCGTTGGCATAAGACATCAAATTTTATTTCGGATTGTAAATATGTAGTGGATATTTTTATTATTTAAACTTTCAGAAAAAGTTTTTAACTGGTGAAAAAAAAAGTGTATGAGGTGATTTGGCTAACATCTACCAAGATACCAAGATGCCCGTGAAAAGAGACGCCTAAATCAGTGTCAGAGAACTCTGCCAGAGGGGACGCAGCTCGACACATCCCACTTAAAATGTGTCAAGAAACTGCAAAAATGTCTCCAACCTGGACTTTACCAAGCCTCACAGACTCCTGAGTTTCAAGACATGTGCGGACATTTATCTTATATCTGTTCTTGTCTTCATCAGGTCTTCCAGGGGACCCAGGGCCCCCTGGCCGCTATGGAGAAATTGGAGATGTTGGATTACCAGGTCCTCCCGGACCCCCAGGCAGACCAGGAGAAACCTGTCCAGGTATTAGTCTACCATATGTTACAGTGGATTTCCTACATTAGACCCATACCAGCTGTAATCCTTAATTCTGGCTGACGTGGAGGTGGCCTTCAGAGTGTTTGTGAAAGACACTTGCCTGTGTGCACTCCAGGCCCAGAAGGCTAAGTGTCGTGTTATAACAATGGCCCTGAATTTCTAATGTCTCCAAATTCAAGTCAATCAAGGGAAGTAATATAGGTTCCTTTACACCCATATCCACACGTACACACAATATATATTATTATCTCACAGCTGTTATATATGTATATCATATGCATATGTTATATATTATATATATTTTCTCAACCAGAGCTGTTGGAGGCAAGTATCTGTGTGACAGGCCTTCCGTCAGATTTCCACTTTCAGAGAGGATTTGAAACTTCTGTTGGAGCTAGTGTTTACTTAGCTGAGCTACCATTCTGGCAGATTCTCCCAGCTGACATGTACTCTTAAAATCCCATCCATCCACGAGGGTCCCAATATTCTATGTGAGATGAACAAATCAATATAACAATTTAAAATACCTTTTACTTAGAGGGAAAGGCTCTTCCTCCCTGCCCCCCCCAAAAAAAATCAAGGAAACCATAGGCCACATGACATTTGAGAGAAACCTAGGGGAGTGTCTTGATGCCATAAAGACCAAGGGACCCTCTGGGAGCTGTGCTGGCCAGTATTCCAGAAAGATCGATAATAGCAGTTTGAAGCTTATTTGTATTCTGTGAACCAGGTGAACAGAAGAAACCTGGCAGGAGGAAAATCTTGAGTAAATAGTTTGCCCGACCCGTGTCTCTCGTATTTACTGAGGAAATTTAAAAAGTTTGGTGAGCTGCTGAACCACTAACTACCAAGTTATTGTTCACTTCTCCCCAAAACTAGCTTCTCCCTCATTTAGGGTATTACAAGAACAATGTCAAAAAGCTTTGTCTGATGCAGTCAGTCTTTGGAAGTTGCAGTATGGGTTTAATTGACCCAGGATTATATAAATCAGAAAGAATACTCTGTTGGTCAGAAAAACGTTGGACTCTGGTCTTAGCCTTCATCTTTGGGGTTTGTTTATAATAAAATCGTGCCTCCAGTAGATTGAAATAAAAAAAAAACCCGTGGGAGCAACATATTCAAATACACAGGAAGGTTCTAAGTTCCTTTAAAAGGTTATTAATCCTGTGCTGGAAAGATGGCTTGGTCAGTAATTGCTTCCCACACAAACATGGGCCTGATTCAATCCCAGGAATCACCTAGGGGTAGAGGTGCACTCTTGGAATCTCAGGGATCGTGAGGCAGAGGAAGGGTCATTCCTAGGGCTCACTGACCAGATAGCCTAGTCAAATGGGTGAGTTAAAGGCCAGTGAGGGATGTTATCTCATAAAAGAAGATGGACAGCATCTGAGTAATGACCCTTGAGGCTAAGCTCTGGCATCCACATAGACACACACATTTGTGCATATGCCAGCCCTAACATGCACACACAGAGAGACATATACAATATACATGCAAATCAAATTAACTCGGTGCCTTTTGAATCTGAATATGGCCCACAGTATGACAGATTTATTTTGTGTAACCTTTACATCACATAACACAAGTATGGATAAATACCCACACTAATTAAAGTTTAGACTTCACAGGATAATTTTTAGTACATGATATCCCCATTTTCTATTCTACTCTTTTACTTTGAAACAAATTAAGTTAAGGCTCGCCACACTTAATTCATTCTGTGTGATACTGTAGGGTGGTCAGGCTGAGAGGGTCATACGTTCTAGCCCATTGCCTCTGTTGAAGAGGATTGGGTATTAATCCTGGCACTAGACAAGGCAAGAAGTAGTATCTTGGCTATCCAGTGACTGTGGAGAATCCTGGCAGGTCTTAGGGAAGGTGTGAAGATAGGCAGCTTCCAAATCACAGGGGCATTAGCATTCACAGTCAGTACACCAGTGTATAACACTCTGTGTTTTATTTAACAGTTACCACTTGAAACTGGGCACTTGCCACATGGTATCATGGAAGACTATATATACTACATGTACTATGCCCCATAGTATAGTGGAAGACAATATGTACTGCACATGCTACATGTATTATGCCACATAGTATTGTGGAAGAACTTAACTATGCACTTCAACATTCCAATTGCCACTCTTTGCAAACTGCATTATCTTGGATTTTGTCTAAACCTCTCTGTACCCCAGTTTCTCCATCTATAAGAAAGGGTCTTGCTGTTGTCTGACGTTTTCTGTCCTGTCCGGTTCCCGCAATTGTTAAGTCCCAAAGAAATCACACAGAGGTCTATATTAACTATAAACTGATTGGCCCATTAGCTCAGGCTTCTTATTAACTCTTATAACTTATATTAGCCCATTATTCTAGTATATGTTAGCCACATGGCTCGGTACCTTTTTCAGCCAGGCAGACAAATCTTGCTTCTTCTATGGCTGGGCAAAGACTGCAGAAGAATGGGCTGCTTCTTCCCAGAATTTCCCTGTTCTCATTGACCCACCTCTACTTCCAGTCTGGTTGTCCCACCTATACTTCCTGCCTGGCTACTGGCCAATCAGTATTTATTTAAAATATAATTGACAGAATATAGACCATTTTTCAACACCATCTTGCTAGGATTAGAAGATGTGGAATGTGAGAAGGCCTTAGGATCCAGTGTGATGAATAGTACCCAATCAATGTGTGTTCAGTTATTACTACTGTGGCTGCTATCTGTGCCTGCTATGAGTTAGGCACACACGGTGGAGTGGGCTCTGTGCTTCCACAGATGAACATGTTAGGCACATGCAGTCATTATCTGTGAATGTGTGCCAAGAAGAAAAATTTAAAGATCTCTACCATCTACTACATACATGACTAGGAGAGCGCATATTGCCTCCAGTAGATGTGAGAATAGGTTTTCTTGAATTAATTTTATGAATGATTAGGATGAGAAGATTGAAGAATACAATACTTTCAAGTAAGTGAAATATGTCTGTGCCAGCTCACCTAAAGAATAAGGGAAAGTAAGAAAACATGATTCCCCCATACCTGTGTGCCTCCACATGTAGCTCCTTTCAGAGGCAGCGATGCAATTTGGTGTATGGGATAGTCAAGTTTGAAAAGACTTTTATCTATTTTTATGGGAATGAGTCTCTCTCTCTCTCTCTCCTCTCTCTCTCCTCTCTCCTCTCTCTCTCTCTCCTCTCTCTCTCTCTGTGTGTGTGTGTGTGTGTGTGTGTGTGTGTGATTACATGCCATAGTGTGCTGATGTTCTCAGAGACCAGAAGAGGGTGTTGGATCTCCTGGATCTGGAGTTATAGGTGCTTGTGAGCCACCTGATAGGAACTGAACTGTGATTTTCTAGGAGAGCAGCAAGGTTCTCTTGGAACCACTGACCCATCTCTCCTACCTTGTCTGCTAACTTTTTACTGCATCAGGCTCTTCTTTTTCTTTCATAGAGTGACATACACAACTCAATGTTTGTACACAGCGAGGTGTCTAGTGGATTAACACACTGGCCATGCCAACATGGTCATTATTGGTTTGTGTGTACATGTGCCTGTATGTGTTTGAAAGGAGGATTTTATTTAAGATCTTTTCTCTTAGCAGCTTCAAGTATACAGTGTGTCTTGTTAACTGTCCTCTGCCTGCTGCACATTGGATCATAAATCTTAATTTTTTAACTTTTTTGTTTTTATCAAACTATACATTTTTCTCTGTTCCCCTCCCTTCCTCTCTCCTCCCCTTCTGCCCTCTCTCATGGTCCCCAGGCTCCCAATTTACTCAGGTGATCTTGTCTTTTTCTACTTTCTATGTAGATTAGATCTATTTATGTATCTCTTAGGGTCCTCATTGTTGTCTAGGTTCTCTGGAACTGTGAATTGTAGGCTGGTTTTCTTTGCTTTATGTCTAAAAACCACTTATGAGTGAATATATATGAGTGAGTATCTCTGGGTTTGAGTTACCTCACTCAATATGATGTTTCCTAGATTCATCCATTTGCCTGCAAATCTCAAGATGTCATTATTTTTTTCTGCTGTGTAGTACTCCATTGTGTAAATGTACCACATTTTCCTTAATCCATTCTTCAGTCAAAGGACATTTAGGTTGTTTTCATGTTCTTGCTATGACAAATAATGCTGCTATGAACATAGTTGAGCACATGTCCTTGTGATATAATTCAGTATCCTTTGGGTATATACCCAAAAGTGGTATTGCTGGGTCTTGAGGTAGGTTGTTTCTTAATTTTCTGAGAAATTGCCATACTGATATCCAAAGGGGCTGTACCAGTTTGCACTACAACCAGCAATGCATGAATGTTCCCTTTACCCCACATCCTCTCCAGCACAAGTTTGTAACATGAAGGAAGCCAGGCCTGCTTGTTTGGGTTTCTGTCCCACCCAGTACCCCACAGCCGGCAAGCCCCAAAGAAATAACACAGAGATCTCTTTAAGTTGTAAAGCTGATTGGCCTATTCGCTCTAGCCTCTCACTGGCTAACTCTCACATCTTGATTAACCCATTTTTCTGATCTATGTTAGCCATATGGCTCAGTACCTTTTTCAGTGGTTGCAGATCACATCCTGCTGCTTTGGTGGTCTGGGCAGGAGTGGGAGGAATCAACTTCCCCCTTCCCAGAGTTCTCTTGTTCTCATTACATCATTTCTCCTTCCTGTCTGGTTTTCCCACTTTTACCTCCTGCCTGGCCAATCAGCATTTTATTTAAAACATGATTGACAGGTTACAGTCAATTCTCCTGCACCACAAGTTGTCATCAGTGTTTTTGATTTTGGCCATTCTTACAGGTGTAAGATGGAATCTCAGAGTTGTTTTGATTTGCATTTCTCTGATGGCTAAGGATTTTGAACATTTTCTTAAGTGTCTTTTTGCCATTTTAGATTCATCTGTTGAGAGTTCTCTGTTTAGGTTTGTACCCATTTTTTTTTTTACTGGATTATTTTTTTTGATGACCAATTTCTTGAGTTCTTTGTATATTTTAGAGATCAGCCCTCTGTCTGATGTGGGGTTGATATAGATCTTTTCCCATTCTGTAGGCTGTTGTTTTGTCTTGTTGACTGTGTCTTTTTCTTTACAGAAGCTTCTCAGAGATTAAGAGCTCTGGCTGCTCTTCCAGAGGTCCTGAGTTCAATTCCCAGTCACCACATGGTGACTCCCATCCATCTATAATTATCAACACATAGAAGAATAAAAATAGGCCCATGTCACCATGCACAAAGCTCAAGTCCAAATGGATCTAAGACCTCAACATAAAGCCAACCACACTGAACCTCATAGAAGAGAAAGTGGGAAGTATACTCGAATGCATTGGCACAGGAGACTACTTCCTAAGTATAACCCCAGTAGCACAGACACTGAGAGAAACAATTAATAAATAGGACATCCTGAATCTCCAGAATTTATTCAACTCACTTGAAACCTTGTCCCCTGGATCAGTTCCTCCATACGTCCCACTTCTTTCTTCCCCAACAATGCCCACTCTACTCTTCCTTCTGTGAGTTTGACTGTTAGAACCCACGTGGAAGTGAGGTCACAGGGTGTTTCTCTTTCTATGTCTGCCTTGTTTCATTAGATGTGATGTCAAATAGTTTCAGCCATTTCCTTTAAATGTGCCGATCTGTGGTCTCTATAAAAAGTGTTACTCTTGAGAACATTCTTAATATTTCTTGCAGGCATGGTGGGACCTCCTGGGCCCCCAGGGATTCCTGGTCCTCCAGGATTTCCAGGGGAAGCTGGTGTTTCTAAAAGATTCGACTGTGCTCCAGGAGAACAGGGGAAGCCAGGACCACCTGGCCTTCCTGGAGCGCCAGGACCACAGGGCACCCCTGGATCAGATGGTAAAATATTCCTCATTTATCTTTGTTAACGCTTATGCTGAAATTCATAATTACAGATCCATTCAGAAAGTATAGTTTTTAAATACTTTAAAACTTGTATAATATTTCATAAGTCAAGTTGGTAATACTTAAATTATTTCTTATAAATGTGGAAAATGTCATTCAACTATCAATTAAGTAGTGCAATTTATTGTGTTTAATAATGAAATATAGAATTTCATTAAATGATAATTTTATTGTTTTATTAAAATAGTTTTTAATTTTATTGGAATTATATGTGAGCTTGGTTTAAAAGTTGAGCTGTTCTACAGAGCCTGCTATGCAGAAGAAAATGCCAGGCTTTGTTTTTTTCTGTTCCTTTCTCCTCAGAGACAACTATTTCCACACACACAGTTGGATCTTTTGGTATTTTTTTCTATATTGTCACCTGGCACACCTGTATTTCTGTTACTGAAGTTTTTCTCTTTGTTCACTAGCTTTTGTTCCTCCCTACAGAATTACCCATCATCCACCACACCCCATTCTGTATGTACACATTTTCCATTCCCACTGCCTACTGGGAGTGATATTGTCATACCTGAGGTTATTAAAATATTTAATATTTCTATGGAATGGTTTATAAGTGCTATACACCAGCTTAGCTTATAATGATACATTTGTTATTTTTTTCACAGAAACAGTTGGTAAATTGTCGTGTGTGTCTGTGTGTGTGTCTGTGTGTCATCTGTTTTTGATTGACTTTCAATTTAGCTATCTAGAATTAACCTCAAAACTACCAGAGTATTTTATCCATCATCACTATGAGACTGTTAACTTATTACATAGCCTTACAGTATTACTTTCCAAACAAATCTTTCTGGGAGCTTTTTGACTTTTTCAAATTAACAAGGCAGCACTTTTGATTAATTGCTGAGATACTTGGAGATTTTCTTTCACAGCTTTTTAAAAATTATTTTTTATAGTTTCTGATGCCATTTAAACACTTTATTGTAGAAAGAATTATAAGAAAAATGTATATTTCTGTACATTTGTGATTGATCTCCTTGGCATTCCTTCCTCTTCCCTGCTCCGTACTTCCTCCTGCAGTGATCCCCCTTCTATTTCCACATCTCATGCTCCATTGCCCTCCCATTCCTTCCCCTTAGGCCTCTTTTCCCCCCTCCTAAGCCCTTTTGTAGTCTCTTGGCTCCTCTCCTCACTTGATCCCACTTAAATACATATATTTAACCTTTGAAAGTTAGGATCCACATGGGTCTTTCTGAGTCTGGGTTGTGTCAGTATTGTATTTTCTAGTTCTATTCATTTTACTGCCAGTTAATAATTTCATTGTTCTTAAACATAGGATAAGATTCCACTGTATGCATAAACAACATGCTCATGATCCATGTATGCTTTGGTGGACGATAAAATTCCATCTTGTTGTGGCTGTGGAAGAGCAGTGATAAACATGAATGATCTTTCACTCTTATTCCTTTTGCATCTCCCAGGCTCCTTGATTTCCACCAGTTAGACTTCTTTCCATTCTTTACTCCCACACTAGACTTTCAAATAAAGATTAGAGATAAGAGAGTAAAGCTGAGGATCACACTTATCTGAAAAATACCTTTCTTCTACTGAATTGTCTGATGGATAGTTTAGCTGAGTATAAAATCCTGGCTTGAAATTTTTTTTTCTTCTCAGGCTCATTTTCCAGCTCCAGTCAGACCCTGAAAACTTCTACACTGTTTCACTGTCTGGTCATATATTTGAGATCCACTTCCATTTTAGAACCTTTTTTGAAATTTTCTTCAGCTCCATCTTTCAGCTCCTATTGAATTTATAGATTTTTTTTTGCTTTCTTATTTACTGTGTATATTTTTATTTTTATTTTTTTGGTTTTTCGAGACAGGGTTTCTCTGTGGCTTTAGAGCCTGTCCTGGAACTAGCTCTTGTAGACCAGGCTGGTCTCGAACTCACAGAGATCCGCCTGCCTCTGCCTCCCGAGTGCTGGGATTAAAGGCGTGCGCCACCATCGCCCGGCTATATTTTTATTTTTGAGTTTAGTTGATGCTATTGTACTCTTTCAGTTTTTCCTTTTGCAGCAGACTGTCCATTTACCCAGTGTAAATAGTACCCTCTCTAGCGTTTTAATTATGTCATCTTTTACAGTGTTCTTGAAACTTTGCTTTCTCCCTATTTGAAGGGATGTCTTATTATCTGCAAAAATTTTGGAGAGGGGTCTTCCCATCTAAATGTTTTATCATCAAATCTTTGTTTTGGGTCTCACTGTCATTTTGCTCCTTAAACTCCAGGGGAGATTCCGGTGTGAAATCAGCATTTTAACTTTTTCGTTTCGTGTTTCTCTTGTCATTTTCCACTGATGCTTGGATCGCCTGGATTTGTTTTTTTTTTTTTTTTTACCTTCTATTGTTGTTTTACAGTCTTTTAGACTACTGGAATGTTGGGGAAATGTAGAGTGTATCATTTGCAGTTTATCTGTCATCTTGAACTCGATGTGTCAAAAGTTTTGACTTAGCAAGCCATGCTTTGTGTTTTCTTCATTATCTGGTAATTGGTAGACGAAGGGGAAAAGACAGCCAGTTGCCATATTCTGAGTCTAGCTTTTGTTGTTCATGATTTATTTTGTTCTGGTATTTATTCTTGTCATCTATTTTCTTAATCTGTAGTTCACTAACCTAGGGATGGTGTTAAGAATGTCTTTGTCAATGGTTATGGTAGAAGAAACATATTATGAAAATTGTGTGGTCTATATGTGTAAGGAGGAAGATAGAGGGAGGGGAAGGAAGGGAGGAAGAGGGAGATAGGAAATCACGAAATAAAACCTGGGACAGAGACAGGAAACAAAAGGAAGAGACTGAGTGATCCACACTGGTGCCCTCCAGGGGACATTAACTAAAGTCATGCAATTCTGTCTGCTACCCCCTTGCCTCCAAACAGTTATATATTGCAGCCCTGGGTGTCCTGGACCAATGGGAGAAAAGGGAAAAATGGGTCCCCCAGGAAGAAGAGGAGCTAAAGGAGAAAAAGGCAAGTATTTACCTAAGGCAGAATTTATACATGACAGCCACATATGGAGGGCCAGGGTAAGAGTGTCTATGAGAAAAGCAGCCTGGCATGTCAATCAGGTTTGTTACTCCCCATCCTCATGCCAGTGTGTGCTCTAGTGTGAATAACTCACCACAACTCAAGTTCTTCGGTCAGACAAGAGCTTCTTACCCTTTGCCGCTCATGACCCATCTTCACTTGAGAATTTTTTTGTGCAGCTTCGCGTGTATGGGAATATAAAATAGGTATACAAATCAAACCTTTACTGATAGTACATAACTGAGAAATTTGTTTTAAAAGAATTCTGTAACACATATAAGCGCTATTTATTAAATATGAAAGCAAGTTTGCATACTCACAGATAAAGGTGTTTATATTTTTATGTAAAGAATTTAATCTTGCCTGAATGCTGCAGGATGCAGGATGCAGAGCATCTTCATTGTTTCTGAGAGCAACCTGATATTTTGATTTTATAATCAACGTTGAGAGCATTGCTTTGCATACATATATAGCCTAAAACAACGGAAGTACATATAGGTTCATTTTAGGAAATTCTGTCCTCATCCCAAGCCAAAATTTATTAACAACTTTTTAAAAAACAAAACAGCAACTCATGCCAGCAACTCCAAAGCAATTTTAAAATTTAACCATTTTAACATCATCCAATCCAAAGACATGCCAATTTAATACTTAGATGCCGAGGGATGATGCTGGGGACCTTGTTGAAAGGTTTCTCCATAACTAAACCATTGTGCTCATCTCGTGTAAGAGGAGAAAGTTCCGTGCGCACAGTAACAGCACTGCGATTCCCAGCACAGAGCGGCATGGGATCTGAGATGAGGGATTTCAGGCAGCATGCATAAGTGCTGTGTGTTCAGAAAAACCGCTGCAGTGGGGTCACGAGACACGGCACGGGTGAGGGTGGGCAGAAACATGCTATGCACACACTCAGAATTACTTTTTGGTTGCCTTTCCCTGTTGCCGGTGTTTTCTGACCTCCCACATTTGATTATCCAGGCCATACAGGGCTGAGCACACAGACTAGAGGGCAGCTCTATGAAGTATGAGGACTCTATTGGAGTATTTTGCCTTCAGGGGCAGCTTTGCTCACAAGATCCTCTTGTGCAGATTAGGTACTATTTGTGTTTTAGTGTTTTAATGGAGTTTCTGTCTGTGGATCTCATGTTTTCTGGACTCACTAAAGCCCATGGCTGTGCACCCCCCGCCCCACCCCCACACACACTCTAACTTGTCAGGGCCTTTTGAACATCTGAGCCAGGCAGCATGAGAGCATAAACACAAACCAGTTTGACTTTCCCAAACTTTTATTTTATTTATTTTGAAAATAAAGTCCTGATCATTAGGTTATGTTTTGCAGTGAACTACCAATTGTAATGTGTCCCTCGATCAATATCCTTTCATGTGTTGTGTTTCCTTGATCATTCAGGGTCATGCCATAATTAATCTATATGTTTAGTGTAATTTATTGATTTTTGTTTCCCCAGTAACAGTTTTTTTTTTTTTAAAAAAAAAAAAAGATTTTCAATTATCTACCAGAATTTTAGGTTAGGTGTGGGTGAGTCTAAGGCACAAACGTGATTCCATTTATTTAGAAATTGCGTGCCCATCCCACATAGACCATGCCACAGACGCATCCACCCCACGCCCAGCGCTTCATTTCAGTCCTCATGTAGCACGTCACGTAGACTACGCCGTCTACCTCTCTACCATGCTCCATGCTTCACCTTTGCCCTAGTCATACTGTCTCATCCTACATAGACCATGCCACAGCCCCTGTCCCGCTGCACGCTGCACTCCAGGCTCTTACCGCGTGGTCTCGATCCACACAGACCATGCCACAGCCCCCATTCCGCTGCATGCTGCACTCCAGGCTCTCACTGCGTGGTCCCGATTTACATAGACCATGCCACAGCCCCCGTCCCGCTGCAAGCTGCGCTCCAGGCTCTCACTGCATGGTCCCGATTTACATAGACCATGCCACAGCCCCTGTCCCGCTGCAAGCTGCACTCTGGCCTCTTACCGCATGGTCTCGATCCACATAGGCCGTGCCACAGCCCCCGTCCTGCTGCATGCTGCTCTCCAGGCTCTTCCCGCGTGGTCCCGATCCACAAAGACCATGCCACAGCCCCAGCCAGCCAGCCATACGCTGCACTCCGTCCACATGGCCCGTGGCCTCAGGTGTCTGTGATAAGAACTGCGCACTGAAGACCTTCTTTTCTAGTCATGCTATTTTTGGAGTACTTGGGGATTTTGTCAGGAATCATGTCAAAACTGACTTTCTACCTCTTCCTAGGAAATGAGGGACTCTGTATCTGTCCACCTGGTCCCATGGGACCCCCTGGCCCTCCAGGACTTCCTGGAAGACAAGGAAGTAAAGGAGACTTAGGGCTTCCTGGCTGGCACGGAGAAAAGGGTGATCCAGGCCAGCCTGGTGCCGAAGGACTTCCAGGGCCCCCAGTAAGTAACTCCTACTGATCATAATTTGTTCAGCTAAATACGACAGACACAGATAGAATCTAGTGTGTGCCTTTTCAAATTAATGTATTATATACATTTTATGTTTTGAACCTATAAACAAATACCTTAATGACTAAATACCTTCTCATGTCCATCCATCTATCCATCATTCATTCATTTATTTAACTAATTACTAATTATCAGGTGTCTACTATGTCCCTAATTTTCTGGGGATACAACAGGGACGCGAATATTATATGAAGTTCTGGAGCTTTGGAGAGAACCCAGACTTTACAGCAAACACATTAGTAAATACGCAATTTGCTATATGAGGACCAAAGGCCACGGACCATATGATGTGGCTTGATTGGAGACAGGAAGTAAGTAGCAGCACAGGAGGTCCTTGGTTTCATCCCCAGCACACAGGTACACCACACACACACACACACACACACACACACACACACATTGACTAGCTATTAGGAGAGTTTGTAGAGCTCAGGGCTTTGCAGGTGGATCAGACTGGAGCCACTGTCCTGAAAGACATGGAACAGCTTAGGGAATCTAAGAAAGAGGAAGGCAATGCTCTATTATTCATTTTTGATGCCTCATCAGTTGCTCTGTGGAGAGGAGACCCTAGGTAAGGGAGAATGCTGGAGAGGAAGCGGAAGGTAGCTGAATAATTGTGGGAGGGGGAGAAAGAGAGGCAGATTGAAGGGACGGTGCTGAGTGGAAAGAGGAAGTCAGCCTAGACATAATTTGACTGGCGAGTCCAAGGATTGGCCGTTAGGTCAGACGCACAATACAGGGAAAATGGAAGTTCAGGTGGAGAGATGGTCTTTGGCCTGAGCCACTGGAGGAAGACAGTGGCCTTGGACTAGGATGAAGACTCTGGAAACTGGGCATTTGGCGGAAAATGACACAGAACTGATAAAGACATTTTAGGTTTGGGTGATATTTAGACAGACAAATTGAAATAATGGTCTATGGGATGACAGCAAACGCAAGTACTCAGAGGAGAGGTCAAGGCTGGAGCTGTGAAAAAGGGGCTTTATTGGGGTCTATGTGATGTTCAGTACCAAGATGGGAAGGCTGTGGAGAAGCCGTACAGACAGAATCATACACAGAACGAAGGCGTCAGAATCACTCTGGTCCAAAGGGTCCTTGAACTCAACGAAGTCTTAGCTGCGGTAACCTAGGTGAACTAGCAACCTGCAGCCAAAGATCACTGAGACGCAGCGCAGAGTTCATCTGTCCATCATAATATGGTGCCCGCTTGCTGAAGCACAGCCTCCCATCTGTCTGACCCCTGAGAATAAAATCACCACTCACGGGAAGCCTCCCCTGAAGGCTCGAGAGACCACCCATTGTTCCTCTATGCTGGGGTGACCTGCGGCTCCATTCTGAGGTCCCCAAATCATGTACCCTTTCTCCTAGAAGAACCTAATGAAAAGAAAATTCTGGTCTTAAGTGAAAGTGAAGACCCAGATATCCACCCTCAGCGCTCCCGCATGCGCACAGCACACCTGCAAGGCTGCCGCAGCAGGAAACTGGGTCCTTAGAGCATGGATAATGAACACACACGCTGAAACTATTGTGTAGTTTGCATACTGTGGTCCACTTTGTAAAATTCAATATTTTATCATAGTCAGTTATGTTTGTTTGTTGTTTTGTTTGTTGCTGGTGACTCTAAAATCCTACCGTGGCTTTGCCTTGAGTTGCTTCTCAAGGCTCACATTTCTTTCAGTGTGGACTACTAGTTTGCGCAGGGTTATTATGGGTAAGGCGTTAATTCAGTTGGTCTAGGACCCATTGGGCTGACTGTACTTCTGATGTATTCTCTCTATATTACACCCATCACAGTGTGCTTAGAGATAGGGACCATGATCACACTGTGGGGGAAAGAACCTTATTTCCCCTCCTCTTTCTTCTCAGCTTTCACCAACACCACAGTATTCCCCGGCTTCTTTCTCCACCTTCAGCTCTTTGGAGCATCTTATGTTACTCCACCTCCTCTTTGCTCTTGTTTTCACTGATCAGAGCTCATGTAATTCCAAATATTTTTGATGATGCATATTTATTTAAGGTACATTTTATTTGAGACTCAACATGAAGTTCCATATCCATATAGAATTCCCATGTATTGTTTTACCCAGCTTTTCAAAAAGATTTATATTTTAAACTTTTGCGTATATGAGTACCTGCATGTATGTGCATGCATCCCATACATGACTGCCGCATGTGGAGGCCAAAAGAAGAAGTCTTTCCCCTGAGCTGGAGCTACAGGGTCTTAAGAGCCACCATGTAGGTGCTGCTAGCCAAACGTGTCATCTGCAAAAAGCAGCAAGTGCTTTTAAGCATGGAGCCCTCTCTCTAGCCCTTTCTCCGTGATATCTTAACTGTAGTGATCTGCTAAGATAAAGGAGGTGTGGATGAATTTCTGCTAACTAAGATACAGACTTTACAGAGATTTGAGCACTAAGAACTTCGGGTTTTATACGATAGAACTACGCTGAAAGGCAAGAAAGGGATAAAAACAAAGATTTCCAAGCCAGGATCTTTAGACAACAGACTTAGAGGGGAGGAGAAGGTGTTAGGTAGACAAGAATATGAATGACTTCTACCCTACCAGAATTAATCTAATGCACTGCTCTTAATTTTTTTTAACCAAGGGAATGCCTGGTGCCTTGGGGTCCCCTGGCCACAAAGGGGCAAAGGGTGACATGGTCACATCAAGAGTGAAAGGTGAGCATGACTGATCGCTTAGCCCTCTGACACTTTATGAATGATCTATGGGCACCCACTTGCATTGATTTCCCCTGTGACTGCAGATCAATTGCGTATAATTTAGGATTGCTGAGATTGCCTTAAGAGATTTTCCTGCCCTTTGTACGATGGTGTGACTATCGGGCACTGAATCTCTTGCCTCTTATCTGAAAACATAAATGCCCCGTTAGTGACACATTCGAATCTTCACTGTGGTGAACTTGAAGTCGGAGCAAAATCTCTTTTGACTCGCCTTATGGTGGCTCACTGCATCGTAGTGTCCTCTAGTCGTCAATGGAATTCACATGACAAGTAACCAGTGCTTATCTTAACGTAGTTTGGGGGAAATGATACAATTTATTGACCTACTAGACAGAACATGAACATCCAGATGGAGGGTTCCCATTGGTCTATGTCCATTTGCTCCCACAAGCCTGTCTTTCTCTGCACTACATGCCCTGGGAATACCATGCATGAGGCAGCTCTAGGTCCTTGAAATGGGAGCTGCTCTGTGACCTGGAGGCAGAGGAATAACTTCCAAAGGACTGTGTAGTTTAAGCCAATAATTTGCCAACTCTCCCACCCTCTACGGCCAGGGACACAATGTCCCATGCACTGTCACTGAGTTGGGAAGTTTGCACAAAATCCCTCCACAGATCACCTCTTTGATAAAATATGAAAAGCAGAATTTCCCAAATAAAGAGAGCCGGTAGTTTGGGTAACTGCCACTCTTCCCTTTGTTTTTGTGATGGTTTGAGTGACATTGGGCAACCGAGTCACCAAGGGAGTTTGATCACCCCTCACAGAGTGAAACACCATTATCCTGAACTGAGTCCCTTCCGTTCTTCCATATGTGAGCGCTTACAGGTCTTTTGCCTCCTTTTCCCAGGGCAGAAAGGAGGAAGAGGGCCTGATGGGCCACCAGGATTTCCAGGGTCACGTGGACAAGACGGTCAGGATGGCCGTGCTGGAGAAAGAGGGGATCCGGGGCCCAGAGTATGTACAATTCTGCTGTAGAATTTCACTTTCTCGTATGTTCGTACAAGCAAGCCAGGTATGCAGGAGAGATAAAGCTTTGCTGTGTTTTTAATCTAAAGACATGGAGGCTGACGAAGTCTATCTGGGTACTATATCATCAGGATGCAAGAAGTCAGTTTCATCCCCTACTACTTCCTTTGCTTATGTGATATCTGCTGTTAGTGGTTCTACATCCAAGTTCTTAATCTATACCTAAGGTATAATATAATTCACTTTCTGTATCTGATCAGGGCAGAGCATACACACGCATATCATATATACGGATGTAAATATTCAAAATATGATTATAAAATATCAGGAAGACTCTCAATTCTATTGAGTCACATTTGCTTCGAAGACACTGTCTTTTGAAATCTGGGCTTATTAACATATGCATATTAAAAACTGCTTTGAGTTCACGGATTTTGGAAGATCACTAATAGATGTGTGTCCTAACATTTCCAGGGTGACCATAAGGATGCGACCCCGGGTGAGAGAGGGCTTCCCGGACTGCCAGGTCCTCGAGGGACAACAGGACCTGTGGGACCTCCAGGACTGGGATTTCCAGGCCCACCAGGAGAGAGAGGCCAACCAGGAGAGCCGGGGCATCCAGGCATGAGGGGTTTTGATGGCGTGAAGGGGCAGAGAGGTAATTTTGAGTATTTGTATGCTAGGATATTACTTTAAGTCATGAAAGCTAAAGGGAATTCTGCTGGGTGAAGTTACCATCTCTCTGGCAGACTGGTTCAATGGATTCCATCCAGGTGCTGTAGAAATCTCACAGGTTGGGGTGCAACTAACACCATAGCATAAGCAATATTCAGAACAAATCCCTGAAATGCTAATCTCTTTGCGGATTTATTTGTTTGTCACACCTAAATTGCTTTTTATTCATTTCTTCGTATCAGTGCATAAAGTCCGCCTGGATTTGAATCACTCCTATGTGTTCAAAGCATAAGCTTTTTAGAATCTTTTGAGATAATGTGATATATTTGAATAAGAGCCACACTAGTATTTCATTTAAAAAATTATTGTCCATGAAAACATACTTGCAAGCATTTTAGGGAGATGGGAAATGATGCTGACATTTTAAGTATATTTGACAGCTATAGGAATTTCAAAAAATTACTTTCAGGGTTATGGCTGACAGAAAGAGGTTTATTTAAGGTTTTTTTTTCCTTTGCAACATGTATTACACCTTGGGTTATATTGTTAATTTTGAAGTTTGGGGATAAAAATACTGTTTGGGGCTCTCGTTCTGACAACACATAAAGACAACTAACTTTGTATTTGATAAGAGGCAAGTTCATGGTATGAGACTCAGAAAAATGTAATATCATTTTTCTTTATATCTCACAGTTTAGCTTGAAAGCATACAGAGTAATAAACCATGAGGCGTTGTTATAAAAGTGAAACTTTGGGTTTTAGTAGATGAGGGCTCAGAGGCACAAGGTTTGAGTTACTTTGCCAATTATGGTGGGGATGATAGCACCTTCATTGCTGACTCGCTGGATAAACGAGAGACAGTATATCTTAAGAACCTGCTCCATGGAGATCTCAAAAATGGTGGCCGTCATTAATACCCAGCAAACCTCTTCATTCGTGCAGCTCCCTGGTGTCCAAACCAAGAGCAAAGTCAGCTGAACTCAGTGCCGAGTCCCGTGGCTTTTATTCATAACCTGTCAGCATCTTCTACCCATTCCACTAGACTCTGTGGGCCTACAAACCATCGTTGATATTAATAATTTACACATTCCCAGGTTATTACAACAGGTACTTCTTAGACTTGATGCTTTTCTTATACTGCTTGCAACGTCTCTGACAGCTGAGATTTGGGTTTAAGGAGCCATCTGAAAAGCTGGGCCAGAGATGCCTGGTTGCTTCGTCTTCTATGCACGCCAATGCACCATATGGAAAAGGATCTTGAATGAGTTGTCACAGAGAGTCACAGTGCATTGGGTGGTGCTCAGTTATCTAAATGTCACTCTTCTTTGTCTCTCCAGGTGACACCATTTCTTGTAATGTAACCTACCCAGGGAATCCAGGCCCTCCAGGTTTTGATGGACCTCCAGGTATGACCAGTGCAAAGCTCTTGTCCTACACACTTTCCAGAGTTAAAGAACCAAGAATATAGATACGCTCACAATGAACCATCCCAGACAGGGTACTTCTGAAATTGGTGTAAGGTCTTGAGGGACAGGAGACTGGGAGAAACACGACAGTCATTACCTCCTGGGCCTTAGCCCCCTGGTTTGAACCCTTTCCACAGGCTTCCCCAGACTCTGTGCAGCAAAATTTTCCTTGGCTCCACCACTTGCCAGCTAACATCTCTGCCCTTGAGAATTTAAAGTTATATCCTTTATTTCTTTCTGAGTCTCAAGTGGGAAATATCACCTGCCGGTGGACTGCACCTTCCAAACAGGACAAGTTCTGACTAGACAGAACCTAAAAATGCTCTTGCATCAACATCTCTGAATGTATGTCCGTGTAGCTATTTCATCTGAGTCAGTCCCTGTGTTTAGCTGAATCAAACCACAGATCCATGTTTATGTCTTTAATGTTTATTTAAATCAACTTCTTTGGCACAACATTGTTAGTAAACATGGCTTTTCTTGTCCTACACAAGGACAGAAGAGGACTGGGCAGATTGTTCAATCAGTAAAATGTTGTTGGAGTCTGCTTATTCATTCCCTGCTGCTCAGACCATGAAATAATCACACAAAAATTATATTATTTAAACCACTGCTTGGCCAATGACTCTAGCATATTCCTAGCAAGCTCTTACATATTAAATTAACCCATTTCTATTACTTTATATTTTACCACAAGGTTTGTGGCCTACCAGCAAGGTTCTGGCTGCCAGCTTGTGTCTTCCTCCTCTGGTGGCTCCATGGTGGCTCCATGACTCTGCCTTCTTTTTCCCAGCATTCATTTTAGTTTTCCCTGTCTATCTCTGCCCTACCCTATCACAGGCCAAGGCAGTTTCTTTATTCACTCACCAATAAAAGCAACACATATACAAAAGGACCTCCTACATACCAGTAAAAGCAAGAATAAGGAGAACCTGAGTTTAGATCTCCAGCACACATGCAGGGAGCTGAATGTTCAATGTATACCTGTAATCCCAGCACTGGGAAGGTGGATACAAAGAAAATCTCAGGGACTCTAGCTAACCAGTCTAGCTGAAGTTGTAAGTTCAAGATTCACTGAGAAAACCCAAGAGAAAGAAAGGGTGGGGAGTTGAATGGGTGGAGAGCTGGGAAGAATCTGGGAGGAGTTGGGGAAGGAGCAACTGTGATCAGAATATATTGTATGAATTTTTTCAATTAAAAAAGAAAAAGAAAACATAAGTAGGTAAATAAATACATAATAAGATAGAGGAAGGGCACCTGACATTGATCTCTGGACTCTGTATTCATGAGTAGAAACACAAAACGCACATGACCAACTGCATCTACAGGTGGAATTATGCATGACTTGCTGTTATCTTCTGAAACTGTTTGTTTCCATCATAGTAATTCCAAAGAGTTTCAGTACCTCAGTGAACACATACACATACTTGCTCTGACTCTTGTGAGTCTAAAGAACAGTGGGGACTCGGCCAATCCAGGATATAGTGTTTTGGTGTGACTGACCCTGGTCTTAGGTTAAGTCCAGATTGACAACACGTGTTCTCCTGCAAAAGCTAGTGTGTGCTCTTTTAACGGAGTTGCAGGACTAGGAGAGGGCAGGCCAAGTCTCCCAGGATCACCTCACACCTCAGATTGCATCATGCAATTCATGCCTCATTGGCCCAAGTAGTTTCAAATCTCTTATAAAACTACATTTGTGTGTGTGTGTGTGTGTGTGTGTGTGTGTGACATAATAAAAATTAAGTCCTTTTGGCTAAAGCCAGTTACATGGCCAAGCTTCAGCTCAAAGGACAGGGTAGTATGTTCCACTCATCACAATGAAGCTACAAGAGTTTGGAGATGTAATCCTACATCTGTAGAGTGATGAACTGCTGGTCAGTTCACTGAGTATTAATTTCCTTTACGGCTACCTTACTGGGGATCAATGAAAGACTCGGATTGCTTGCCCGCAGTGTTAGCCTACAGGAAGCAAACCACCACACTATACACCCATGCAGTGTACCTCCTCTGAAGTTCACAATGCAGAAGCTATATTAGCTGAGCTGACTTAGGAGAAAATCGGAGATTTAAGGGAAAATTCTTGTTTATTTTAGTAGGCAGTCACCCTATGATCTATTGATATAATGTAGGGCTCCTTTTCTGCATTTTCAGCAGGGTGGGCTCTGGCTACCACCTTGTTCTCCTAAAGAACAGGCAAGGCTCTTGGGTTTATGTTTCAGACCTGCTGTGGAAGGCACAGAAGTGCATGTGAATGGTGGTGTGTAAGGAGAGCTCCCAGGAGGAATTCCTCATAGTATAGACTCTGAGAAAATTACAACAAAACAATGGCTTCAGAATGTTACCTGGAACAATGGCTACCGAATGCTATCCCGAGCAATGGCTACAGAATGCTACTCAGAACAATGGCTACCAAATGTTACCCAGAACAATGGTTACAGAATGTTACCCGGAACAATGGTTACAGAATGCTACTCAGAACAATGGCTACCAAATGTTACCCAGAACAATGGTTTCAGAGTGTTACCCAGAACAATGGTTTCAGAGTGTTACCCAGAACAATGGTTACAGAATGTTACCCAGAACAATGGTTACAGAATGTTACCCAGAACAATGGTTACAGAATGTTATTCTGTAGCTTATGATGGCAAACATTTCTACTTCCATAAAATTGACATACTCCAAAGGACAACTAAAACAGACATTTCAAAATCCTTTTTGTTGTTGTTGTTGTTGTTGTTGTTTTTCCTGATTGTTTCCTATGCAATTGAATCTTTGTTTTATTTGTTCTTGTTTAGGTCCAAAGGGGTTTCCAGGTCCCCCTGGCACTCCAGGTATGAGATGTCCAGACGGGCAGAAAGGCCAGAAAGGCAAGCCAGGAGGGCCTGGAATTCCAGGTCCACCTGGTAAGTAAAGGCTTTCTCTGCCTTGGGAGAATTTTCATCAGGAATTTTTGTGTATTCCTAAAGATGAGCACCCATAAGGAAATGGCAAGGGATCTGGAGATAATGGAAGGATGATTCTTTGGGTGCAGGGAGGTGACATAGACCTCAGCTGTGCTGTGACATCTTGTAGATGAACAAATCCTATGCAGCTGAGACCCCTTCCAGAGGAAATCAGTCACATGATCACTGTGTGGTTGACACAGTCCAGAGCAGTGTCTGGACTGGATGGTCAGGAGACTGGCATAGTGGCACTCAACTGTTATCCCTGCACTCCAGATGTGGAGGCAGGAGAGTCACCTTGAGTTTTAGGCTATCCTGGGATATGTATAATGGTTCGGGCTGCCTAGGCTACAGAGTGAGACCCTGTCTCAAAAATATAAGCAAATAAAGTAAAAAAAAAAAATGTTTAGAAGGGGGATGGCAGACTGGCCCAGTGAGTAAAATTTGCTTGTCACCAGGTTCTATGACTTGAGTTCCATCCCTGGGTCTCTCACAAGTTGTCCCCTGACCTCCCTGTGTGTGCCTGCCTGCATCCACAGATAAATAATTAATAAATAAATAAATTTAAAAAGACAAAACAGCAACAATAAGTAACAATTGGTGTTGCTTACAGAGTGACAAAAGAATATTACCTATTGAGTCTCTAAAGTCCTAGAAATGTAAGTACTACTTAAGCTTGCCTAGGGTTTTTAATCAAAGCGTTGTCCTCATACTGTTGGACCTATATCTGTACATATAGCAGCTTGTTATTGTTGTTGAATAGGTTTTCGTGGTGACATGGGAGATCCAGGCATTGGAGGTGAAAAGGGGACCTCCCCTAGTGGACCCCCAGGTCCACCTGGGCCTCCTGGAATGGATGGCCAGAAAGGAATCCCAGGAGACCCTTCGTTTGGTGACCCAGGACCCCCGGGAGATAGGGGTCTTCCAGGAGTGCCAGGCATGAAAGGAAGCAAAGGTTACCCAGGATGCCCAGGGTTTGAAGGTATGAGGTTTTTGTTGTTCGTTAGAGGATGTCTGCTCAGCTTTGGCCGGATCCAGAAAGAATGTTTATACTGTAGCACTTTAGTCAGCGAGTACATGGACATTTATTTTATTATTACAAATGGGGACTGATCCCATCAGACGAACCTGCACACACACACAGACACACACACACACACACACACACACACACACACACCTGTGCCCTTACTGTATGTTTGCAAATGCGGGGCCGCGGTGAATTAATCCACTCAGCTCTATCCAGGCTATGTGTTTGCACCAAAAGCCATCGACAGCAAGGACTTGGGGAACCTGTCACCGCCAGTGCCAGACCGAGACAGATAGTCCAATGTGAGGTCTGGCCACTTAGGGGCTTGGCAGCAAGGCTTGAGTCTTAGCAGACTCCACAGAAGTCCAATTTGAAATTTGAAAGGATAGCTGACAAAGACTTCCCACCAAATGCACATTCACGCAGCTTGCATCAGGTGCATCTTATATATCTGGGTGCAATCTGCTGCAGGGGTGGAGGGTGATAGAATGAGGGAAGCCTATGGTCACTGGCTGCCCTCGGTAACCTCTTAGAAAGCCATCCATAAGATTATCAAGCAACTCACCTAGCAAGCCATGGTTTTCATACTCACTTAGAGCTGTATCTATGATATGAAAATTCATTCCTGAGTGTTAGCTCATGGAGCCCAGAGTCAGAATCAAATTGTTTGTTTCTGGAATTGACATGCCTGAGGGAGGCTCTAGGCCACCTGTACAGTGCGGACTCATGAATGTCCCTTAATGCATCATCGTTTCAGGGCCACCTGGCAAGCCCGGATCTCCAGGTCTCAAAGGTCCCAAAGGTAGACAGGGAAGCCCTGGGTTTCCAGGGATCCCAGGACCCCCCGGTCATTCCTGTGAAAGAGGTGCTCCAGGGACCCCAGGACAACCAGGACTTCCTGGAGCTCCTGGTAGTCCAGGTAAGTGCCAGCAGGTGTCAAAATATGAAACGTCTGGGTATTCCCTCCTTACAGTCAGGAAGCTTGCCTCTCATTCATGTATGGTTGTCAGCAGAAGCATGAGTCGGAGACAAAAATACCCTTCATTCATAAATTTCATCTTGGCCTGTGTCATTTCCCCAACCAAATTCTTGTCAGGCTGCATGCATGGAGCTAGCTAGTGGCTGCACACAGGGTGGGTTGCAATATATGCAAGTTTAGGAAGCACCGCTTCTCAGCAGCCTTCAAGCGGAAGGAAAGTGCAGCATCAGCTGTCAAAGCTATTCCTGCAAGTATGGCCTTGGGAGATGCCCCGGGTGATGACCAGGACCTGGCATTCTTGGCACAAGAATGAGTGTGTGTCTTCTCACACGGGTGCTCAGGGGCTCCTCCCGTCCCCTGGGCTGACTATCACAAAATGCCTGTGATTGAGCAATTTCTAAGCAACAGAAATTGATTAGGAGAAGACTAGAAATTTTGAGATCAAGACCCCAGGAGGTTTGATATCTGGTGAGGACCTCTTCCACACAGATGCCACTTTCTAGTGTCCTTGTGCAAGCTACCACAGACCTCTCTTATGCTCATACTTAATCATCTTCGAAATTCTCTACCCCTAATCCTCTCACATTGGTGGTTAAGACTTGGGGAAAAAAAAGTCTGGGGAGACACATTCAGCTCACAGCAGGAGCAATCTCCACTATGTTCTTCATCTCATTGCTAGGGTCATTCATTCTGTAATGTATCCGTTTTTGCTTTAATCCAAATGCAAGATGTCCATTTGAGAAGCCAGGCAAGTTTGGGACAGAATTTGCTACTACAACCTCATCTCAAGCACCAGTCATTCTGGCTGTTCTGATTTGTACAAATATTTCACCATAGTTAACAGTCTAACTGATGTTCACTGGGGCAAAGATTCAGAAGGCTCTGGGAAACTTTTCTTCTTCTTCTTCTTCTTCTTCTTCTTCTTCTTCTTCTTCTTCTTCTTCTTCTTCTTCTTCTTCTTCTTCTTCTTCTTCTCCTTCTCCTTCTCCTTCTCCTTCTCCTTCTCCTCCTCTTCTTCTTCTCCTCTTCCTCCTCCTCTTCTTTTTCCTCCTTCTCCTCTTCATTCTTCTTTCTCTTCTTCTCTTTTTAGAGCATATATACTACAGTCTTTGGTTTTCATCTTTGTGTCTTTATATTTTTAAAAAGAGCAAACTGTACAATCTTCATTCATCCTTTCAGGGGGATAAATATTCAGCTGATCTCTGTTCCCCTTTTCATAACATCCAGTAAAACATATTGTTAGGCAGATGCAGAGTTGCTCCTGCCATGTTAGCTGATTAGTATTGTTTTCCTCTTGTTTAATGTGCCACAGGCTTAAGCTCTGTAGAATGTGCTTTTCCTGTGAATGTTTGAAGAAAGTTTTAAGTTTTCCAGCCTCAGGGCTATTGTGCTTTGTCTTAGGGGCCCCAGGTTGGAAAGGCCAGTCAGGAGACATGGGGCCTTCTGGACCAGCTGGGATGAAGGGCCTCCCTGGCCCCCCAGGCCTCCCAGGAGCAGATGGTTTCCGAGGGCCTCCTGGGACTCCAGGACCCACTGGAGACGATGGCCCACCTGGCCTACCAGGCCCAAAGGGTGAGTAGAGCTCTCCCAGTAAATCTCCCAGTTTCATCAACTCCAACTCAACTGCCACACAAACCTTTTTAGTCAAGACTTACACTAACAGGATGTGTTCGTTAGCTTAGCTTGGCCCTGCTCTTTCTTCTCTGTGTTAGCCTTTCTAGTGACAGAATGTTCTGTTGTGGGAAAACTGACAAAAGGCCTGGGGGCGTGTTGGGGTTCAGAAGACGAGGGCACCCCAGCTCACAGGATCAGGCAGCACGGATGATATCACTAGGTCAGGGATAACACATTTCATTTCGGATGGGCCCCCTGCCCTCGTCCTTTCTCTTGGTGCTCTCACAACATGGTGGGCTCCGGACCCTCAGAACAACAGTGCTTACACATTAGGTCTATAGGTCAGGGAAAGAGGAGTGGGTGGGAGAGCACGGATGTATGAGACCAGAGTCAGATTCAAATTAATGACTTAGTTTCAGCATAAAATGTTGGGCAGAAATTTATATCACTGGATGACCAGGGACCTGAAAGAACCACACTAGCCACAAAGTGTGCTTCCCTAAAACTCCATGTTCTCCTTTGACCAGGACACCCAGGGCCGCCTGGCTACCGTGGTTTTCCGGGAGAGAGAGGAAGGTCAGGTCCAGATGGACAACCTGGGAGAAAGGGAGAAACTGGAGAGAAGGGCTGGCCTGGCTCCCAGGGAGACATGGGAGAGAAAGGTGCCAAAGGCAAGTGGGTTTAACAACACAGGGGGTGGAGAGCTGTGTGAGCTTGTTCCCAGTGTTTGCTTAAATGTTATTCATATGTCTCTGCATTCCTTTGGTTCTATGATGTCTAGGAATTCATTTTCCTTGCCTTGCAATCTTATCACGCATAACTAAGGTAAATGAATACTTTCATGTCGGAGATGCCAACAACGGGTCCTTAATGCATTGATTAATAAACACAGGGCTTCAGAGACCTTACTCTCTGGGTGGTCACTATCTGTAAGACGTTTCAGGCTTTTTGAATTCTGCCCCCCTTAACCATTTACAGCATAGACACTTCCTTCGGTCTCTCAGCTGCTGCTGCAGGAGAGAAAGTAGCCTTTCTAGCAATAAAATCAATGCTTGACCGTCTTTGGAAGGAGTGTTTTCAACTCTTCAAGCTCTCTGACAAAATGGCCTCCAGTTTTATTCAAATGACCCTTTCTTCTCATTGTTTTTTGATTCTGTAGTTATTTTTTTTTGTTTGCTCGTTTTATTAGCTTATAAACTATTCACACAGAATTAAGGAATTTAACGTGATAAGGATCATAAATCTCTTTGCTGTGTAAGACAGTTGACATTTGCAGGTGCTTCCTGTCACACTATCAGTCACTCCACTGAGAATTAAACAGTGGATCAAGGCTAATGCTGCAGTTGTAAACCCCTCTCCCCAATAAATGAATGCTCTCTGAGGAAAATCCCCCCTCCCCACAGTGCTTGCCAATTACCATTGTGTAAATACGCCCCTGGTACAATAAACACTCTCCCTACTGCTGATGTCAAACTGCTAATGCTATAGCCACTGACTGACAGAATTCCCTTTTAACCAGCCACTCCCATCTCATTGGTCTACTTACTAAGCCATTCTCGGCAGTGCTCAGGGCGGGACAGCGTTTCCAGATAAGCCGGGGTGTGTGACCCAGTTCCCATGTGGAGAACCAGGCTGAAATATGTGTTTGTCGTTTTAATGTACGGAGCAGGGAAAGAAGGGTGGTGAGGTAGAAAGGTATGGGACACTGGACTGGTGTGTGGGATGATCCAGCTCTACAGAATAAGCAAACAGGCTTGTGGATGATGACATTACAAATGTCTTAACTCACACAGGATCCTGAGATATTTGGGTTAAATATAGCAGATTTACTGAGTGTACCAACTGCATCCCGGTCCCAGGGGTGGACAAGTGGTAAATCTTCTTGTCCCTGGGACTGATACTGAGGGATCCGTGAATACAGCCTAGTGGGGGTAGGTAGGCTTTATAAAGGAGGTGACATGCCATGGAAGATGAGTTACGTGTGCAGTGTGCATGTGTTTGTGTTTCTCTCATATAAGTAACATTTGCAGGAGACAGAGGACCTCCCGGTGACACAGGAGAAACAGTCATCATTTCCAGAAAGGGGGAGCCTGGGGAAACTGGGCAGCCAGGAGATGACGGGTTCCCGGGACCGAGAGGTAAATGCTTGAGGGTTTTCAACCTTATCAAATAAGTTAGCATTTTATAGATAGTTCAGGCAAGCCAGTATGTTAGGCAACTTTCCTGCTAATCAAAAGTAGGAAAGGTCATTTCTGAAATGTAACTACACTCTTCTAACTTTTCCAGTAACGTGTTGGCTTTTCCACGCTAAAAATAGTTGGAGTTGATATGTATTTATAGATCTGGATCTTCCACACTAGGATCAAGACAAGGTATACATAAATTACTGGCTCCAGGCTTAAATCCCCTCTGTTTGGGAAAGCAGGTTTGAACATCTGGGGATGCCTGTGTCATTTTGGCCAGTCTCTCTCAAACTAGAGTGTGTATACAAATCCCCCTAGGGATGTTGTTTAAATCCAGATCCTGAATCTACAGATCTGGGCTTACCAGAGACCATATTTTTCTAAAAAGCATCCTGATGACATGCTGCCAGTCCTCTGAAACATGGCAGGGTAAGGATTTTTGTCAACTGAATATGTATTCTTTCTGAAGTTCAGGGTTAATCTGCTTGGGCTATGTCCTGGATTTCTGTTTAGCTAGCCATTAGGAGAAAATGTTTCAACTTCTCTGGGTTGAATTCTTCTTTGTTTGTAAGGTGTGTATCCTGTAGCAAATGACCTTGCCTGGTCCCTCCTATTCATGGCCTCGTGTCTATTTCTGGCAGCTCCTTTCATAGTGAGGCTGCCAAAGACAGAAACCACAGAGATGTGGTTTTGAACAGACGCCAACACCCCCAATTTCATTGTCTTCATCTTTTACAAGTAGAACCGAGGCATTCAATATTATCTCCACTTAGTCTAAGATTTCAGCCAAGGGATTTGTAACACTTCCGACCTCAACAGGTGATAAAGGAAGCCCAGGGATGCAAGGGGGAAGAGGAGATCCTGGAAGAGATGGAGTACCTGGATTGCACAGAGGACCACCTGGGTTAAATGGGCCTCCTGGGCCTCCCGGCCCGCCTGGCCCTCCAGGCTCACCTGGATTAAGGGGAGTTATTGGCTTTCCAGGGTTTCCAGGTGACCAGGTGAGGAGCTGCCCCTATAAGAGGGAAGAAATAAACTCTTTCTGCTCTTGGGATCCCACAAAAATTCATAATTTGCCAGTATGGGCCCTTATCATTTATGGTTATTTGAGAGTATGAAGCATGAAGAAAGAAAGGAGCCTTCCAGAAGGTTATGGCATAACTGAAATTTCCAGCTAGTGCTCAGAACTGGCTGTCCTGCTGTAGATGAGCAAGTCATGTGATTCACACATTCCAGCCCAGGTTTAAATAACTTGTAGAGACTTGCCTCTTGACTGATGCTTTATTGGGGGAAAAAAATGCTGAACTCTACCCAAATTCTGGTTTCCAAGCCTTCCCATCTGTTTGAATGTTTTATGTATTTCACTTTAAATGTACTTGGCCTTCATAATCATGAGTAACATTCCTCTTGAGAAACCAAAAAATTATAATGAAGTAGCTTGTAACGCACTTCTGGAAAATGTATAAAGTGGTTGGCTTTCCATCTTTTGGAATAAAATGGATCTTTAAATTTTATGCTACGGCACAACTTTCAATATTTTATTTTATGTCAACTGGTTTGATCAAACTGTAAATTCACATAGTAGGACACGGTTACCCTTTGGTAATCATTTATATACAATTCTATGCTTCTTTCTGGGATGGAGAGCTCTAATTCTGTAGGAGTTTTACCAGCTTGTAAAACACAGACACAGTAAGCATTATTCCAAGCATTTTCCTTACCATTGTCAATCACAAATACCAAGTTGGCTGCAGAAAACCGCAGCATGTTTGTGCCGTTGCGTAGAAACCCCAACTAGGGTCTTATTTTTGTTCCATTAATTACCAGGGTGATCCAGGTTCTCCAGGTCCCCCTGGATTCTCAGGAGATGATGGAGCAAGAGGACCTAAAGGTATGACTTAGAAAATGTTCACAGCTGTCAAGCTCAGAGTTCTGGGTGTTATAACCCTGCAAGTGAGCATCTTTTCAGCGATGAGATGCATGACACTAGTTAGAACCCAGCAGTGACTCTTCCCAACAGAGGAACACTGAAGCTTCGAAGGGCTCTCATTTTCCACCCAGGGACAAAGGCCCCTAGATGGGATGCCCGCAGGCTCATCATGAGCCTTCCTCTCTGTGAAAGTTTCAGAAGCTGTCCATGTAGATCACTTCTCCGGTTGGAGCCGGTACAACCGGCCAAATCCTCATTTCTAGAGAGTGTCCACTTTGACTCAGAAACCCTGTGTACCATAGGAACCAGTTACTCATTTACAGATCTTCTCTGTTCAGTTATTGGGATTCTACTTGTAAGACTCACAGAACATAAATCCCCACCAGATGTTAACTGTTTACTTAATAATTTTCAAGTCAGATGTAACATGTAATTGAATTATTTTTACCTTTAATTAAAGATAAAAAGTTTCTTTTCTCTAAAGTGTCATAAGTTATTTCTTTTTAACGTTGTGGGGCATAGTCTCAGCCACCACTACTCAGCGACATTCCAATAAAACTTTATTTGTAAAGTAGCTGCTGACTGGTCCAATAGACCTGAGCCTACCTTGTGCTCATAACCATATGGCCTTGTAAATCCAATTGAAATTGTACTCTTAACAAGTCAGGATCCTTTTAAAAAGAGAAGTGTTATTTACCTTTTGGACAGACAAACAAGCAAATATACTGAAGTTATAATAGCTTAAAAGTTTTCATACAACATTGAGAGATTTGACTGTCTTGGTAACCCCTACCGGCATCAGGCATTCACAGCGCATACACACACACATGCAGCCCAAAATACTCATATGCATGGTTTTAATCTTTTAAAAATCATAAATCACGTCTTCCGCTTATATTTCTATTGTTCTTCATTAGGAAAGAAATAGTTTTTAAAAAGTCCCCAGGAAAACCTGAAGCTAGATTATGAAGCCAAACACCATGATGAAGTTACTTATACGAAGCCAAACAATATTTTCCTAACTAATGCTCTTGGTATTGTATCACTCACAGGAAGCAAAGGCGACCCTGCCAGTCAGCGTGGTCCATCTGGTCCGAAGGGTGAGCCGGGTAGTCCTGGATACCAAGGTATAGATGCACATTTTTCCTACTCTAAGAAAGAAGACTTAAGCCGGGCGGTGGTGGCGCACGCCTTTAATCCCAGCACTCGGGAGGCAGAGGCAGGCGGATCTCTGTGAGTTCGAGGCCAACCTGGTCTACAAGAGCTAGTTCCAGGACAGGCTCTAAAAAAGCTGCAGAGAAACCCTGTCTCGAAAAACAAAAAAAAAAAAAAAAAAACAACAAAAAAAAAAAAAAACAAAAAAAAAAAAAGAAAGAAGACTTAGTTTGAGACACAGTGTAATTACTTTTACAGTGATCACTGGGAATTAGCCTATCAATATTTTCTTTACCATTTGCCCATTGATGTATGTATAAGATGATTCTGTGTGGCATCCTTCACACAGAAGGATACCAGTACCAGGCACCAGGAGCCCTCAATGTCTTCCCACAATGGCTCCTGTGACCAATAGCACTGGCACAGCAACACACTCCCTTCTTCCTACTCATATTGGATATTCAAAGTGAATATTTCACAAATTAAAATCCAGACTATTTTGCCATCTCTGTTATTTAAAATGGCCAGTGTTATACTGGAAGCCTTTCTCCCACTGATCGCAAGGAGCACACAGGTAAACAAGGTAAGTTGAAATTTGAACTTTGGTTTGGACCCTGTAGAAAAATGCACCAATATTTAAACTATGCTTGCTCCTTAACACAGGAATTCTTCTGCTAGGAGCATATGTGAAGTTAATAATCAGGAGAGTGCAAAAGATACACGCACAGGCGTATACACTGCATGGACAGAGGGAACGGCCACCTACGGGTGCCTGGTTAAGTCACTTATGCCCAGGTGCAATCAGTCAGTGATGGTTGGGCTTGGCTTCACATAGTTTCCCTGTAAACTAAGACTTTGTATTTAGAATGCCATTGTCATATTTTGCTTTCTACTGCTGTGAAAAGTGCCATGACCAAAAGTAACTTCAGGAGAAAAGGGTTTATTTCATCTTATGATTCGTAGTCCAACATGAAAATAAGTCAGAGCAGGAACTCCAGGCAGGAATCTGGAGGCAGAAAGCAAAGCAAAAGCCATGGAGGAGCGCTGCTTTCTGGCTTGCTTCCCATGGTTTGTTCAACCTACTTTCTTACACGGTTCAGGGCTATCTGCCCATGAGTAGCACCACGCACAGTGGCCTGGTCCCTCCCACATCAATCACCAATCAAGAAAATGCCCCCACAGACTTGCCTACAAGGACAATCTGATGCAGACTTTTTCTCAATTGAACTTCCCTCTTCCCGGATGACCCCAAAACTAACTAGGACATTCATGCATCACCTTGACGTTCCATTTGGCAGGAGCTATGTTTTGTTTTCCAAAATAGATGGTCAGATGAGAGCATCAAATCAAAGTCGCTTGTGCACTGAAAACCCCCCACACACAGAGTCAGCACGGGTGACTTCACATGGTGAAGTCAGCCAAACAGTAAGATGTGTTCTTGTGCCTATGGGCAGTATTGTCATAAACTCTGATGACATAAAGTTTCCAGGCTCAAAGCAGCACAGATAGCACAAACGAGGGCCATTTTATGTGGCCTAGTATTTTAAGTTGAAAGCCCTAAATCTGAGGTTAATTTATACTGAGTCAGGTTTTCCCAGACACTATGCCTTGCCCGGCTTGACCTGGTGTCCCGCGGTCATCAGTGTTTAAATTGCTCTGGTTTCTTATTTGTCATGGCTTCAACTTAGACCTTTAAAAATTTGTTCTGTTATTCATCGGCCCAGAGTTTGGATACTCTGTTTTCCTTGGCTAGGGGGTCCTCGCACTGCCCTAGAGGGAACTCAGTGAGGATGTATAGAGCGTAGTTAGTCCAGGATTATATAAGATTGTACTGGGTCAATTCTAACCCCATCCACACACTTCAACTCCAATGGAAATATAGTTCAAATTATTTCTGAAGTTCTGTTCTCAACACAAGCTTAACTTTGGGATGCAGTTTTGAATACCTGCTTTGGCCGCTGGAACCGATAATGATGATGCCATGGGTCCCTTGCAGGAAGGAGTTTGGGATCAATCAGAAAACACAGAGCAGGGTGATAGGATAGTAAATTCGATCCGTCAGCATGCACAGGCATCAGTTAGTTCAGTGCTGTAACGAATACTATCCCTCTATGGATTTGGAAATGCAAAGGTGTATATTTTATTTGAAGATTCAGCCATCGATTTTTCAGCAGAGACTATTGGTTCACTATAAATTTCAATCCAAGTTACACATGTAAATAAGCATACGGGAAAATAGCCATCTTTCTAGTAATAAAATAAATACAACTTAAAGTGCAATCAGGGTTCTCTTGGGGAATAAAATCAATGGATTATATATTATTACCCTATAATAATACGCATGTATTATGTAATAATATTATACTACAAAAAAGGATTTATTTGATTGGCTTACACAGGAGAGTGTGGGCAGGCTACCCGGTCACTGGAGGGTCTGAAAATTCAATTGCTTCTCAATCTGTTATGCTAGCTGCCTCAGCAGTCCCAATACGACACTGAAGGCCTAGAGGATGCTTGGGGCAAGAACCACTGTGCATCTGCCCTGCACACTCAGTTGAAGAGGAAGACCCTTCCTGATAGGGGAAGCCTGTTAGAACCTCCAGGGTAGTTGTAAATTACCAAAAACAGGGTTACAAACCCAAAGTCTTCAGCAAGAGCATGGCTCATTCTCAGGGTGTTGTTTGTCGGGCTGTAGGTAGGTGACATGTGGGCAGTGGCTGCAGGTGCAGTACCTTCTTCCAAGCACAGGTAACCTGTCAAGAACCAAATGCTGAACGGCCTATTCTAGGAGGTATAGAGGGCAGCCAACATCTTCTCCGTGGGAAGCTACGGTCATGAGAAAGGGACCGTTAGAGACTTTAATTTTTTTTATGTTTTAGTATTTTAATTTAAGAGGCCCATTGAGCACAATGTGCAGAACTGTGAGGTGTAGAATTTAGTGCGGGTTGCTACAAGCACAACAGGGCAGGAGTGGGCTTGCGTCTGTAGTGAGCCTTAGATGATCTTTGGGGTTGATTATTAATTATCTTGGCTGCCACCGTGTTATTTCAGCAACATCAGAAGATTTATTTTTCAGGCTTACCTCCTGAAGCATTTCGGGATGGAATGCCACAATGAATTATCTTTTACTTTAACATCCTTCAGAATTTAAAAATGTATTTTAGAAAAACCCCAATATCACACTATTTACCAAGTAATTCTGTGCCTGAGATATTTTTTCCTACGGAAATAGTTCAAAAGGAGAGAGCATGGTTAAAGATCTATAAAAGAGAGTGGGGGGTGGGAAGCAGGTTAGTATGATCAAAGCATACACGTGGGAAATTGTCAAAGAATAAATAAAAGATTATGTATGTCTATAAGGATCACTACGCACAAAAGCGAAAAGAATTAGAAGTACTTGCACAGCCAGCAGTAGGGGAAATTAGAGCGGTTAGTTTAAATAAGATTGAACCAAGAAGTGATCATTTGCAAATGATAAACTATGACAACCTTGGAAAACGGCTCGTGATACAACACTAGTTTTAGAAACAGAAAACCAAGTCGTGGGGATTACTTGTATGTGGGTGTCCAGATGGAATTCTGTGGTAAGAGGTGAGGAGGAATATGGGAATTTCCTCATCAAATTTTCCCCAAGCATGTCTTTTTACCAATCGAAAAGAGTTTAAACACAACAACAACAACAACAACAACAAACAAACAAACCACAACTGAGCGAGGCTTGAAGTTGGCTGTTAGCTGCCGTTTCAAAGAGCAGTCTACACCTAATGGGGTTTCGATCCCTTCTTCCTTCCTTAGGACATCCTGGGGCCCCTGGAGAGCAAGGCTTTCCTGGAGGTGATGGGCCTAGAGGACCACCAGGCAGACCTGGACAACCTGGCTCTTCTGGACCACCAGGATATCCAGGTACCTTGCAAGAAGGCCTTGAAAATTCCTGAGCATTTGTGCGACTTGGTGTACTGGAAAGAGTGGTTCTTCACCTAGAGACTTCTGCCTCCCTGACCGTGCCTCAGGACAGGGCATGCACACTTTACCTCTTCACTGCCCAGACCCAGTCCAACATCACAGGGTTACACTAACGACTTTACTTCAAGCAGCGTTGGCCAAGTGCTGGCTCTGCATGAGGCACAGAAGGTGACTGACAGAACAGGCAGGCCATTTCCTCTCATTCCTCTGTCATTTTTGAGGCTGTCTCCCTTCCCTAAAGCAATAACCCATATACAGCTCAGGGTTTTAATGATCCTTTTCCTTTCAATTCAGGAAGGAAAAAAAAAAACAGCTAAACTCATGATTGGCAACTATAACTGTTTCGAAGTGTATCTTTCTGAAATTAAACACTTGTCTCCTTAAAGCTAAAATTATCTAGAAAGAAAATAGTGTCCCTGGTCTATTAAAAAGCATAGGGAATGCTACTTATGGTCACTGTCTGGAAATCTTCTCTCCTGTCCCCAGGTGACCCAGGGATACCTGGGCTGAAGGGCCACCCAGGAGAAACAGGAGACCCCGGGCCAAGAGGTTCCCCGGGAGATTTAGGGAGGCCAGGTCCTCCGGGAGTAAAAGGTAAGTAGGGAGAATGCCCAGCCTTCCAGAGACCTCCAGCCCACTGAGGGCAAAGTCATTGCTCCTTTCCTGGGCTTGTGGCTCTGCTTGATTAGGAATCTCTCATGGATTCCATCAGTAACACCCCCTCCTTCCACGGGCTTGAGACCACACCCATCTTCGTTTGCCTTCTTCACTCTGGGTCTTGGTGCTCCCCTCCTGTTGCTTCGGAGGGTCTGGTGCTTGTGTTGCTGAGTGCACCTGCCCCTTTGACTTCACTGATAACCAAGCTCCTTTTATGCCCTAGATTCCTAGATTCTGTGTTAGGTGTTGGGTGTCATTTTAAAGAAAATATGCACGATTCCAGCCTTCACGGAGCTATTTCCTAAAAGAGTTAGGTATGGCCTCTAATGCGAGAGCAGTTGGGTTAAGCATCTACTCTCCTAATGCCTAACAATGTGAGTCAGAGTTTCACATATGAACCCTGGGGAGACACAAACTGTGTCCAAACCACAGCACCAGAGCTGGCAAACATTTGAACCCTGCATACTGGGAAGGAAGGCATTAGGTAGTGATCTCCTATACTCCCAGAAGAGACTTTTCAGAATTAAAGGCATGCTTGTCTGTATTCAGCTATTATAAACACCTTTATAATAAACAAATAAAGTGAAAGCAAAACACCTTTAGAATCAGTCTTGAACTCTGTGGGTAAATTACCTGCTGGACAGAACAGATCCATTGGGTGTTGAGATAGAAAGAGAAGTCCCAGAGGCCCTGGGGTCACCCATCTAACCCGAGAAGGGCATGGTGGTCACACAAGGGAAGCACTCGGGTTCCCAGCTGTACTTGAACTAACAGAAATAGCTTGGTAGTCGTTCAGCTTTTCAGGGACTAGTTACGGTTAGAAACTTAGACTTGTGGGAATGCCCGTTTCTTGAGTTGCAGGATGTCATAAGCACTCTCTGTCCATCCCATTTATAGAGTATATAGGGCACGCTCCATTTTTGTAGATAAAATCAGAAGCACGGGCTTTTAACTTTGTTGTTAGTCCATTATGTGAAAGCAAAGCACAGTGAAAAGAATAAAAATGTTTCCAACACTGAGAGTATTGATTAAGAAAACGTTCAGGTCTAGGAGACTGGTGGACACTGAAGGAGGCAGACTTTTAGGTATTTGTCTGTATCAATAAACGCGTACTGATCATGGGGTAGGAAGACAAGAGGGCTTTCCAGAAAACGAACACACATACGATTCTATTTGCTTTCTTTGTTAGATACAGAAACACTTGCCCTGACTGTAGTTTTTGGCTTTTAAAGTTAACAGTGGTCTGATTATTTGTCTGGATAAACTATAACACAGTACAACACAGAATACTCACTATTCACAAGTATTCATGGGTAGGCGGAGTTTGTCGTCAATATTGTGATCAGTTTGATTTCCAAATAACCGACACAGAGAATATAAGTTATAAAGGCTTGGCCAATAGTTTAGGCTTATTACTAACTAGCTCTGACAACTTAAATTAACCCATTTCTATTCATCTATGTATTGCCACGTGGCTCATTTCTTTATCTGTCCTCCAGCATGTCTTGTTCCTTCTGCATCTCCTGGTTACCTGCTCTGACTCCGCCCTTCTTCCCAGCATCCTTTCTGCCCCTAAAATCCTGCCTAGTTATCAGCCAATCAGCTTTTGATTAACAATGAGAGCAACATGTTTTCGCGGTGTACAGAAGGATTATTCCACAGCATTCATGTCCTTACATTCATCTGTCTCCTCCCCTCTCATTGGTCCACTTCTGCTCTAGACAAACGTGTTGTCTGTGTGCTCTGTGCATACCTTTAAGACAACACATGCAGAGGACTTTCTTACCATCAGAATATGATTAAAAAAAAAAACAAGACCTTTTTTAAAAATGTCCTTGGGACCAGCTGATACACAACAAATTTTTTGGTTGGTGAATTATTAGTTAGAAAGTCGGGGGGTCTATAGTTTAAACAGCAGGCGAGGGCCAAGTTTTCTCCACAAACCCCGGTAAGTTATGTCCCTCTGGCTCCATTGTCCTTCCTTTAGTGCCCGCTGTCTGCAGGTCAGCGGCTTATCCACATAAATTAAACGCTAGTCAAAATGAAAGGACTTCCTCGGAGAAGAGTTAGAAACCACTCCTGAAATTAAATGCTTTGTTGATTTGAAAATTCAAATTCTGCTTTTTCTCATCCTTTCTGCCCTTCCTCAGCTACCCGAGACCTGCAGTGTTTCACACGCGGCAGCGCAGGGTGTGTTTCTTGGTGCAATGCTGCAGACAGGGAAAGCCCTCCTTTGGAAATTCCCGGCACACTCAAGCATTTGCAGGCAACCAAATAGCCTAATGGGAAAAGTTCTTGCTAGGACATCCAATCTCTTGGTGCCGTCTCCATCTCCGCTGACATTTGTAGTAATATGAAAACCAGACGTGTGACAGCTTTAACATTTCACACGAAATGATGAGGTCGTGGTTCTGAGCTTTTCCTCTGCTTGGTGCTTGTGGACACTTCCTGCCTCTGGCAACCCTTGCAGACCTCCCGAGGTTCTCTTTGACTTCAACATTCTTCCAGTCTGCAAGGACTTGCTAGGGATCCAAGAGAAAACATTTACCACTGTTAAGGGCTCTCACTCCACAGCCTTTCAGTTCCAGACAACAGGGAGCATGTCTGAGTGCCCTGCAGGTGGCTGTAATATGTTCTTCCTTCCTTTTTGAACATTTATCAAATACCTTCCGTATGACATCACTTAAAAAAACAACTAATGGGTGTGAACTTGGTTCAGAATGAAATTCCTTTAAAGAACTTGCCAGTTGCCTCTAATGGTGTGCACTGAGAGGCTTTGGGAGGATCAAAGGGCATTTTACTCCCTTTGCAGAACCTTGCTGCAGTGCCTCTTTGCTGCCACTCGGGGACGCTGTTTCACTGCACACGACACAGTAAATGATCCAGCCAAACGGAACAAAACAAAACAGTGGGATACATTGTTAAAACTCAAAACATCTCAGCATAAATCCATTGTTGCCGGTTTTTGTATCGATGTAAAAAAATGAAGCAGGATCCAGCAGAAACACTTTGAACAGAGAAACTAAATATTTGAAGTATGTTCTGAGTGACGCAGGGGAACCAGCTCTCTCCTTTGAACAAACCAGCTGCTGAACTCTGATTTGTTTGCTCTGTGCACACAGACCGTATGGATTTTTGAGTCCTGCTTGTGTCCAGTCAGAATTAAACGTAAACTTAGACACACGGTTCAAGCGGCGTGATCGCTGGCTTTGGCTTCTAAGGACATGCTTTCTCTGAAAGGGAAACACCGCCTTTCTCATTGTACATCCACACAACACACAACACGAGGAGGATGGAAACCTACTGAGTGTTACCTGCTGTGTGGCCATGGCTGGTGGCGAGCAACATCCTTCACTTTTCTGTTTGTGGAGAGGAATGTGCACCCGTGTCCATCCGCCCTTGTGCCTGTGTGTGGGTGGAGATCAGAGGTCAGAGGTGCCTTCCTCGGCTGTTTTCCACCTATTTATTTATTTATTTTGAGGCAGTGTCTTTCACTCTCATAGAATATGCTTTTTTTTTGTAACCAAGATCTCTTTTTTTTTTTTTTTTTTTTTTTTGGTTTTTCGAGACAGAGTTTCTCTATGGCTTTGGAGCCTGTCCTGGAACTAGCTCTTGTAGACCAGGCTGGCCTCGAACTCACAGAGATCCGTCTGCCTCTGCCTCCTGAGTGCTGGGATTAAAGGCGTGCGCCACCACCGCCCGGCTTCCAAGATCTCTTTTTTTAAAAAAGTTCTTCTACCCAGGTGATTCCAGCTTGTGTCAGGTAGACAAAACTAACTGGGAGACTCGCTGGCCCTGGAGCTCAGTGAGGGGTAGACTGGACCACTGCTGGCCTCAGGGAGCATTAGATTGGACCATAGCTGGCCAATGAGCTATAGGGATGAGCCCGTCTTGGCTCCCACAGTGCTGGGGTTACAAATATGCACCCAGATTTTTTTTTTAAACACATGAGCACTGGGCATGAAATACAGGCCTTCATCCTTATATAACTAGCACTGCATTGACTGAGCCATTTTCCTGGCCCCAGGAGTTCACTTTTGGAAGGTACTATCAAATGCCTTTGGTGAGAAAGAAAATGCCTTCCATCAGAGAGCCATGACAATCAGAGCAACACCCCCCACCCCCGAGCTTCTGGAACTAAATTACTCTCCTGTCTTTCACCCCGGCACTTAGCAAACTAGAAGTCATTGCTTCTTTGTCCTGTCAGGTCAGGGATTATGTCTCTCTTGTGGCTCATTGTCTCTTCAGCACCTGTCATGAGCTATGCTCTTGGGAGATGGAACTCTGTGCATTAGGAAGCCATATTTATCCTCTGAGTAGGCACTCATATATTTGCTAGAAAAAAATATTTTTAATTTAAATCTTATTTTGGAATCTGTTCTTGATAAGGGTTTTCAGGGCTTTTCAACCTTTGCCTAGAGCTGTGAAGATTTCTTTTGTCCATCAACCTTAAAGTGAATGTGGCCAGCTGCCTTGTTTTTCTTGGGACTGTCTTAGGATGTGGATTCCAATGCTAAAGGTCCCAGACATGCAGGGGCACATTGGTCACCCCCTTAAAATGTAAGCCCTGCCAGTGCTTAGGAGTACAGAATAACATGTTGCTGGCTTTGCAACAAAGCTATAACCTGGGAGTGGGGATTCTGGCACCGAATGGACTCTCTAACACAGAGGGAAGGCACCATGTACTGGGGTGGGGGTTAGCTTCTCTGACTGGAGCATGAGCATCCTGGTCCCTGAGTGCAGCCGGGTGCAGCCTTAAATGGTGGCTGTTAAACAGAAGGACTATCCGAGAGGTGAATAAAAATTCCTCATTACCCAGGAATGTGCTTTGTTTGCCTAATTGCCCTTCATCTGCACTGTATATATTTTATGCATGAACAACTTTCTGATTTAGAGATGGGATTGATAAAAGCTTTCAGTCAAAGGGGGAAATTATGCTGAAAACCCTGCCCAGATGTAGCTGCATTCAATTTAGAAAGATAACATTGGGTCACATAAGGGTCGGCCAGTTCAACAATGGCAAGGGGCTGGGCTGTGACAGCCCAGGATCTGGGTATGTTGATGTGACAATGGAGAGTTGGCAGAGGCTAGGACTGTCCTCCTTTAGCCAAGTCCCCTAGCCATCAATCTTGGTGGCTAACGCTGGCGATCAAAACACATAGACATAGCAAAGTAGTCTCGAAAAAATTATTATCATTTTAGATAGATTGCAATAAATATCCAGATTTGGCAGGCGAGGAAGGTCGCTGTGTTCTTTTGGTGCAAACTTGAAATACTGGCTCATAAAATAGGAAAGAAAACTGGAAAATAAGCTAAGCCAGGGCTGTGAAAAGCAGTTAGAAAATAAGAGATTTGGGGAAAATAAGGACACATTCCCCCCACCTTTTTTCTCAGTGCAAGAAAACATGGCTCATTGGAATCAATATGAATTTGCAATCCTTAGAAGGAGAACACCGGTTGTCTGTTTCAAGTACCAATGGTAAATAGACTGGAGTCAATAACTATGCCGTCCTCCAATCAGGATTCTCCATGAGAACCTGTTTACCGAACAAAGTGGAACCAGCCCTGGAATTATTTACCCATAGGAGGATATCTCTAACTTCTGGGAACTGTATTTGTTCCACAAATATAGTAGAAAAAAAAAAACGTGGCAAGCAAGCAGAGTTCAAGAACTTTAGTCTACTCTTTAAACAAAGCCTTCTCTCTGTCTCTTCAACCCTCACACTCCTTTCTTTTATAATGACTTTTATAATGAGTCAACAAGCATCTGCTCCATACTTGTGAGGTATAGAATCTATGTTCGTTGGGGGGATAGAAAGACTAGCGGAGTCTGGTCATGGGGTCTGATTTACCCTTGAGCCAGGGAGGCAGCTGCCCAAAGGCATGGTTGTTGGACAGCGTGGCAGAAGCAATCCATCCAAGGAGCCCTACGGAGGGACCATGGGCACTTCCTGTGCATTTGGTCACGTGAGATCAGTATGGTGTTGTCACGAACCAATAAAATGCTAATCTGGGGGAATGAGCTGTGTGGAGGACAGCTTCCTTCTGAGTGGCAAAGGACAGCTAGCGGATAGAAAATCCAGCAATGAACTAGGCGGGTCATTGGGTTTGGCCAAAGGCTGAGAAAGCTTCCTTCCTAGGATCACACAGTGGGACAACAAGACACACGGGACTGCAAGTGGCGTGGCTCTACATACTCGAGGGACTCTACTACATTTATTACCTCTCTGCCTCCTCAGTCCTGGTCTCAACTTCATGCTGGCCTGTTAGAAACCTCTTGTTTGAAAACATTAAACACAACCCAGCATCTACTGATGGAGAACCCTAAGAAAAACTTTCCACTGGATGTGTCTGATAGTAACTGAAGTCAAGTCAGATAGTTGTTATCTTCAGATAACTCAAATGCCTCTTGGTTAGTCTAATTCTACATGTACCGACATCAGTGGGGGGCATAAGGTTTGAATTCAGAGACCACCACAAAGTCAGTTCATTGCTGTAAGGAAGTGTCAGGGCAATTCTGAAAGGAATAGCAGCAGAGAGATAGCTAGAGCTGAGCTGGACCCACAGGCCTGTTTTCCAGTGTTGTTCAGCGCCCAACGGAAAACCAAGGAGAACGGGCCATCCCCACACACCGCAGCAGGAACCAAACTGCTGCTTTGCATCATTACCATGACTGCTTCTAGAAGGAGTTGGGAGCAGAACACACTGATAGAAAGTGAAGACCCAAACTGGGAAGCTTCGAGCTTGGGTTTACTGCCATCCAATCTCTATCCTTGCCTAAAGAGATTTTATCGTCAACAAATCAAAGGTCACCCAAATGTGGCAATTCTAGACTATCTCCCATCATGGGTCAGTCACAAAACAAGCCAAAGAGATGGATCTGTTAAGTCTTCTTATTGGAAAAAACATCTTCACCAAATGTTGGTGCTGAAAAGCTCTCAGGCTGGCTTCCGGTCCCTATGCTGACCTGAGATCTGTCTGCTTTCTCCCTGTGGCTCACTCTCCCCTGGTGTAGGCACCGTACTGTAGCCAGACCAGGAAGACTAGTAAGCAATAGCTGGCCTAACCTTTGAGACACAGAACCTGTGTTGTGTTTTCAGGGCCCCCCGGGTCTCCTGGTCTGAACGGCTTGCATGGTCTCAAGGGTGAGAAAGGAGCCAAAGGTACCTCAGGTAAGACAGATCCACTGATGATGAAACCTTGATCCACGGACCTAGGGATGAAGTAGAATCTTTCCATGGTATTTCCTCAAGTCGTGAGGACTGGGGGTGAATTGAAAAGAATGGTGGAGCAAAAAGACAGTGCTAGAATTATTTCTTGATCTGTGGGTGGTTGGTTTATAGGCAAAAAGACATTTAAGAAAACGATGCAAAGGAGTGGTAGTTAATAATACTTTTCATGTTGTTGCTTAGGTCTGTTTACTGAATACTCTGAATTCTTGCGAAATGGGACCAGGTTTCAAGATGTTATAAAAAACAAATAATCTTGTTATTTTTTTTAAATGTTCATTGCTTGTTTTTTAAGTGTAGCATGGTGGGTACAGTCACACTATAATCACACTAATCTAATTAATAGTGTTGGCATCCCTTTGCTGTGACCATCGAGAAAAACTACTTGAATCATTTCCCATGAGTTTCTTCAAGATCTATTTTTATAATTCTCAATTATGTGCATCCATGTGTGGTTGTATGCATGTGAGCGCAGGTGCCGGGAGAGCCCGAGCGCTTGGTTCTCTTGGAGCTGGAGTTATAGGCAATGATTTGTGAGTGGTCCAACATGGGTGCTTTGAGTCAAATTTGGAGCCTTTGGAAAAGGAGCGGGTGCTCTCAATTGCTGAGCCATCTCTCCAGCTCCAAATTGGGGGTTATATTACAGATGGGTTAATCTTCAACTGCATGTTTCAGCTTATTCAATTAAAATATATCTATTGAATCATTTTCCCTACTAAAATAGCCTACATCAGACATAGTAGTTGAACCCAACTCATGAATTTGAATACTTGTTAGAAAAAGGATTTTACAGCTAGGCGGGACTCTACTGTTGGAGAGAGACAGAATCTTTGTGGATTTTGGATATTCAAAAAGTAACTTAGGTCACCTAAGATTTGCTTGGTGGTTCTTTCAATTGATCTTATTAAATATTCAACCCTTCCAAGAAACCAAATCTCTCCCCTTTAATGGGAAGCTCCAAATTATAGTAGACCAGTCTCCACTCAGATTTCTAAGCAATTTTCTAAGCAATTTGTTCCGAGTTATGTATAATCATCTCTTTTAATTTTTTGTTTGTTTTTGTTTTTGCTTTGTGAAACTGTTTCGAAACTAATAATTCTTGAAATTTGGGACAAAACCCCCAAAGAAAACAAATATGTGGTTGGTCAGTGTGATAGGTCATAAGCAAGAAATGGGGGCTCAGGAACTAGAGCATCATTGCAACCAGAGTTTGGTCCCTCGGCAGAACCAACCACTTCCTCTGCCACACTCCTGCTGAGGGGTGGGTCCTTTTCAGGTGACAGGGATGAATTCATAGATGCAATACTGGCGCTGTTTTTATCATTAAGGTATGCACGAAATGGGTCCACCTGGGCCCATGGGAATACCTGGGCTAAAGGGAGAGAGAGGTGACCCTGGGAGCCCAGGAATTTCTCCCCCAGGCCTTTCTGGAGAAAAAGGCCTCCCAGGACGCCCAGGTAAGAAGCAGCATGTTTTTAATCTTTCCTCGAGACCTAGTTCCAAACATTTCAGCTGTCATGAGGCTAACGGATGAACATGTGCTTCCCCAGGGAGACCAGGACCACCTGGTGGCATAGGTCCTCCAGGAAGACCTGCTAAAGGTGACATTCCTGATCCAGGTCCACCTGGAGACTGGGGACTTCCTGGCCCGGATGGCCCAAGAGGTACAATGGCTTCATGACGGGATGGCAGTGGTTTCTTCCTTAAAAACTACTAGCTAGATACGGCTGTAGCATCTCCCTGAGAAATGCCAAAGTGGCTCTACCCACTGAGCAGATGGATTAAGTGAGATGCCCTGAGTAGCAGCACAGGTAGCAGTATCTCCCAGGCCCACAACACAGCCCACTCACTCTTCTATGTCGGCTGCAACAGACAGCCACTGCTTGGGTACACAGAGGTGGACCACACATTCCTCGTCTCTAGATGGACGCTGCCTGCAGCAAGTGTCCAGCAGGAGAGAGTTGTGCTTCCTTGTTCTCTAGCACCCGCCCACAGGCCTAGAGAGCCACAGAACGTTCCCACATGGGCCGTCAGCGGTGCCTGTTGCCCCTCTCACTGCTGCACAGAGATGGGCCAGATTATGGAAGTCGTTAGCAGATTAAAAAAAAAAAAAAGATAGACTAGGTGGGTCTAGGCTACAGACAAAGAGCATAGGTTAGTCATGGGTTCTTCCTTGTTGATAGCCACTGGCTCATAGAACTCTTATGTGGAGACACATACCTTAGTAAGGGTGGGATTGTATGCAAAAAATAAGAGGAGTAAAAACTGTGCTAGGAAGTGCAGAAGTAAGTAACAGTAAGTTGGGATCAGCTCACTGCTATGTATAGATATTTGTTTTAAAGTAAAATTATAATTTTGAGGGCACATTTATTTCTCATTAGCTACATTTTCTTTCTTAAAATTTCATCCATTTATCTATCCAGCTACCCACCCATTCATCCATTCAACCTTCGACCCATATACCCAGCCATTCATCTAACCATACATTTATCCACCCACCCATTCATCTATCCAGCCAACCATCCACTCACTCACCCACCCATCTATACAAAGACTCATTCATCCACACACCCACCCATTTATCTGTCCATTTAACCACACACCCACCTACCATCCTTCCCACTCATCCTTCCATTTACTCATCCATCCATCCATCCATCATCCATCATCCATCCATCCATCCATCCACCCATCCTTCCATCCATCCATCCTTCCATCCATCCATCCATCCATCCATCATCCATCCATCCATTTAACCACTCATCCACCTACCCTCCTTCCCACCCAACCTACCATCCACTCATTTATCTACCCATCCATCCATCTATCCATCTATCCATCCATCCATCCATCCATCCATCCATGCAACCAGTTAAACCAATGGGATGATTGAAGATATCAACCATTAGCTGATATCTTCCAAATGGTTCAGAAGAAATAAGGTCTATTTAGTTTAACAGTTACTAGTTAGGTTAGTTACTAACCTAGCTTTTCTTGACTTGGGCCCCATGACATACATTTTGTATTTCACTTGTGATACTGTTGGTTTTCTTATTTTTTTCTGATTCTTTACATGCCTTGTTTGCAAATCGCTGTATTTAACTCCCTAAGGTGCTCTCAAGCCACCAATATTCACCTTTGTCTTTGACTTAAAGAATGTTTTTGCTTCCTCCTTGTGTCAGGAGCACCTGGGCCTCCAGGCTCCCCCGGGAATGTCAGTCTTCTGAAAGGGGATCCAGGTGACCGTGGTTTGCCTGGACCCCCTGGTTCCCGAGGCCCACCAGGCCCTCCAGGGTGTCAGGGCGCCCCAGGATGTGATGGCAAAGATGGTCAGAAAGGTATGCGTGTTGGCTGTTCGTTCGGTAGTGTGTGAAGACCTTCTTTACCTTACCCTAAGGGTCTGAGGTACCGTCTTCCCTCACATGAGGTCATTCATATTTCTTCTGTAAACAATGATGGCATTTCTAAAAGATGTTCTGGCTGCCTCGAAAACATCCTCAAGCTGGAATTAAAAATCGAAAGGAAGACACATGGGCTGGAATTGGTAGAATGCCCCAGGTTGGATGCCTAGCATGTCAGCCTGGGTGGTGGTTCTATCTTGTAATCCCAACACGTGGGGGGCAGAAGCAGGAGGATCTGGAGTTCAAGAAAATTCTTGGCAATATTGTGAGTTCAAGGCTAGCCTAGGGTACATGAGACCTACCTTAAATAAACAGCTAGGCTAGAAACAATCAAGAATGTATCTTCTGGACCAGAACTGAGCCATAGAAATTTAAGAAACCTTACACACGTGGTTTAAAAATGTAGAAGCCACACTTAAGGAGTGAAACTAAGCAGGCATGGTGGTGGCTCATGTGTGAGATCCCAACACATGGGATGCTGGCACATGAGAATCGTCATGAGTCTAAAACCAGCTTGAGTTGCATAGTGCTTTCCAGGACAGCCTGAGCTATAGAGCAGGACCATGTCTCAGAATAAGGCAAAGCACCTCCGTCACACCGACTCTGCCCTGCTCCTTCTTGGAGCGGAACTCTACAGATGCCAAACCAGTTATAGTCACTGTAATCATCCCTCACCATTGCCTTTTCTTTAGGACCAATGGGGTTCCCAGGGCCTCCAGGGCCACCTGGTTTTCCTGGGGCACCTGGAGAGAAGGGACTACCTGGCCCTCCAGGCAGAAAAGGGCCCATAGGCCCTCCAGGTAAGCTTCTGATGGCCATCATCTCCTAAGACAAGCCCAGACAGCCTCCCATTTAAGTAGTTACTCTGAGGGGCAGTCTTCAGAAACCGTTGCTTCAAGTTAAGCTCGTCTGAGATAAAGAATATATTTGTTTCAGACTGTCCCATCAAATCTCATGCCTGATAAACTTTCAGAACAAATACATTTACGAATTAAGATCTGATGTTAGACGTACTATTTATAAAGGAATAAATATCTGTGTGCTTTTCAGCCATGAGACAAAGGAGGCTTTGACTACTGTTAGGATTCTGTGTTTACTTCTCGCCCCCGGATTTCAATAGATGTCTATTTTCTGAAAAGCACATTAGTTCCTATAGGATGGGAGGTTATTTGACCTAATTAGTATGTAGCCAATACTTTGTAACCGTAATGATGAATTGGGAAGAGAAAGGACACACAGACATATGCATGTAAGGTGAGTGGAAGTAATGTCTTTAAAAGTCCCCGGACAAGCTTGGCGGTGGTGGCCCATGCCTTTCATCCCAGCACTCGGGAAGTAGAGGCAGGTGGATCTCTGTGAGTTTGAGACAAGCCTGGTCTACAAGAGCTAGTTTCAGGACAGGCTCCAAAGCTATAGAGAAACCCTGTCTCAAAAAACCAAAAAAATAAAATAAATCACCGAACAATATCCTAGATATGCAGTGATAATTCAGAATGTTTTGCAATATTTGTGGGACAAACAACACTCTACTTCATCAGGGGTCACAGTACAGCCTGACGGAGGGTCGGTAGTGGGATTCTTCTTGCTTCCTTTCTGTGCATATCATCTATGAAACGTGACAGATGAGTACAGAATTTTCAGAAGCCTTTAAGTGCCATAATTCCTATACACACTCATTCGGGACACATTCACCATAGAAAATCAGCCAGCATTGTCAGCTCCTCAAGAGAGCTTCATTTCAAGTCCTTGCGACGATGAACACTCCATTAGTGCAAAATCGCAACGGCTTCTGTCAATCACAATGATGCAGATGCTTTATGTAAATACGGCGCTGTCACTCTGCTTGTCACCGACGCGCCCTCAAATGATTATTTATGTTCTCAGCCACTGGTTTCACTTCTATCCTCCCTCACAAATCTCAATTTTCTCTTCACCACGTGAAAACCGTCGCCTCGTTTTGCATTTCGGCGTTGGATCTCTTCAGGCTGCAGAGGTAAGAGTTGCAGTGAAGTGGATAATTTCCCCCCCCCAACTCTATTTGCTCGTCATGCCTGCGTTTACCCTTTCCGTTGTGTTTGTGAGTTAATCTACTGCAGTTTTGTGTAGATGGCGCTTCTGGCATCATCGTTCTAATGCCTTCTTTGCAGCCATGGTGATCTCGTATTAGGGTCCTGGCCCTCATTAGAAGGTGTCAGGGTGAGATAGGCACAGAGCTCACGCAACTCCAGCTCAGTGACAAGAGTTCAGCTCAGCTGATAGCGCTCTCATTGTTGGATGCTACCACCCACAATAGTGCAGCTCCTCTTAGGATTCCTACAATGGAAACATTTACAACGCCACCAAAATGAGCAACACCAACATTACTAAAAGATGGGCCCTTATACCCACAAAGAGGCAAGTCCATTTTCAAGAACAAATTTATTTGTGTATCAGAAGTAAAATGTTCACACGACCGTCCGTTCACACAGCAGCAATGTGTGATTTTGTATCTGGCATTTTCAAAGAGAATTTTAAAAAAGTTCTCAAAAGGTGAAAAGCAGGCCTGGGTGGTGGTGGTGGATCATGTATGTAATCCCAGCACTGGGAGGCTGAGGCAAGAGGACTTACCATGTCTTCCAGGCTAGCCTGGGCTATAGAATGAGACCTTTTCTCAAAAACCCACAAAAAGGGGGCTACGGAGAAGGCTCAGTAGTTAAGTAGCTAAGAGCACTGGCTGCTCTTCCAGAGGACCAGGGTTTGATCCCCAGCACCCACATGGCAGCTCACGATTGTTCTTAACTCTAATTCCAGGGAATATGTTGTTCTTCTGGCAGCCACAGACACCAGGCCTGTACATGGCTCATAGACATACATGCAATCAAACACCACACAATACAATTAAAAGAAAATTGTAAGCCCAATTCACCTCAAAAAACAAAAAGAGGAAAAAGAAATTAATTATGAAAATGTGTATTTATTCTTTCCAAGTGTTTGTTATTACTCCAACGAAATTACCCTGGAAACAGACCCATAAATTACTTTAGGGATTCTAGAAGAGACGTGTTTACCTACCTTCTTTCAGTTCCAACATTATCAAAAGGTAAAGAAAAACAGGACGAAAACTTTTAAGAAAATTATACTATTTTATATATTCATAGTTTAAAATTAAAGTGAGATGTTGAATTTTTATTTCTGCCCTCTCTGTGTGGTAAGTTGGAATTCATTTAAAGATAATATTTTAGTCTTTACCTAAAGTCCAGTCAAAAGGGGGAGAGGTGTCAAACCTCTGTAATACTAGCACGAGGCAGGAAGATTGTTTGATCCAAATTGCCATTGGCTATAAAGTGAGATGCTACCTCAAAAAGCCAAAACAACAACTAAAACAAACAACAGACAACGAATCAGCCAAGCTCCCCTGACTTAGCCTCTTCTTGGAAAGGTCCAGTTTAACCCGGGAAAACAGGAGACATTCCTGTGTATCTCAGTAGCCTTGCGGCAAAGTCCAATTTTACCTTAAACTGGACATATTGTGAGAAATTCTCTGGGCCTGTGTTGCTTATAATTTCAAGCCATGTTTTATAAAAGGTTCAGTTCTAAGCAGCTTAAAGACTTTAGGTCTATTCTGCAAAGACACAGGGACTATTGTGTGGCTCGCTACTTGGTGGTCATGGCCAGAGTTCCTCAAAGAGTCTTGCTCCTTCATTTTTGCTATTTAAAACCATTATGCACATTTGCATGAATTTCAAGAAAATTGTAACTAAACAAGTGGTGTGGTTTTCAACATTTCTCTAATTAGAATTTATTACACTTATACTAAGAGTCCTTGGGCTGTGGATGTAACCCAATGGTAGAGCATGGGTATCCATGGGTCCCGTCCACATCACACACACACACACACACACACACACACACACACACACACACACACACACACGGGGTGGGGGAGAGATAAAAAGAGGGGGGAGAAAAGAGACAGTCAGACAGACAGAGACACAGACAGACAGAGACAAAGACAATAGAAATACAGACACAGAGAAATATAGAGACAGAGAACAACCTTGAGGCAGAACCATAAGTTGATATTCTGGTTAGGAAAGTACATTTGGATCCACTGCCTTCTGGATTGTAGTTTGGACAATGTCTGAACTGTGTAACTATAAATATGTAACGTATCCCTGGGGTTTTCTTACCTGGGATAGTCTGAAAACGCAGCCTGTGGCATGGTTGTTCGAGGAACGGAGTGGTGAAGCGCTCCGCACAGGCCCTGATACACAAGGCCTTTGGTGTCTCTTTGCTGTTCTCGGTATTGCTCAGTGGTATTTCTAGCCCCTGTGGGATGTTCCAGAGTGACTGACTGAGGCTTTTCTGTCTCGATGTGAATACAAGCAGTATGCTAAGAGAGTGTCAGCCCCTCAGTGCTGTGGTCCTCCAGGTCAGAATGCTTGGCCAGCACGATTCACCTTGCTTGGGAACATGCTAGAAATGCACACGTCAGAGTCTAGCTCAGATCTCCCAATTCAGAAATTGCTTTCTGACTTATTGGCAGATGGTTCCAATGTGCCGGTCTGCAGTCAGCTCTGTATTGGTGCTTCTCCGCATTGTGCCAATGGTTCTGGAACCACCTGAAGAATTAAAATCATACCAAGCCTTGGGGTTCACCTCAGAAATTCCAGGTGTCCCACCTGCAAAATGATTGAAAATCCCTTGTAGCTGGGTTTATGAAGCCCGAAGTGGAGGGCAGAGCCGAGGCTGCCAAGTACCACAGTATTCTGGAGGGTGGCGGGTAACAGTCTACTTTGTTGCCCCCGTAGATCATTCCAACATTTATTCAAGACTGAAAAACCACTGCATGGGAGCCTCTGGCCATCTTGACTCACACAGAGGAAACCGATACTGGGTGAATCCACCTGGTTCCAGTATAATGAATTCGGAACACTTTAAGCCGACCTCTAGGGACCCCTAGTTTTTCTTGCAGTGAAGCCTATGCCTAGCTCACTAGTAAAATACGGAACAAAGGTTGGAAATCCCTTGAAGGACATCAAAGTATTGCTACCTCAGCCAAGAGTGAGTAGTCTCTATTTCTGCTCTCACGGGCTGTCCATCTCGGACTCCAGCAGTCGCTTAATCCACAAAGGCTTTCTAGAAAGTTTGTGAGTGTCCCTGCAGGGAGCAGGGCAAGTTTCCATGGTTGCAGAGCTTACACCGGACTGTTAAAGAGTCTTGTTAAGGTTTGAGCGCCATGTCAGGAATCTGTCCCTCACTAGAGAATGTAGAAGGAACTGGTTCGTAAGCATGGGAATCCATTTATGCAGCAGTGACTCCCATTGCAGGTGAACCGGGGCCTCCCGCCGACCTGGATTCCTGTCCTCGGATCCCAGGACTTCCTGGAGTGCCAGGCCCCAGAGGACCAGAGGGAGCCGTGGGGCTTCCTGGAGAGAGAGGCCCCCCTGGACCAGGTATAAATTTCTCCTCTGAGTTCACTGTCAAAATAAAAACCTATGTGTTTCGTGATATTGTTTTTCAAGAGGAATCTAACTCTGTGAAAACTTTCTTCCTCTTTTACATTTTTTGTGTGTCAACACAAAGGGATTTGGATTCTAGATCCACGCAGCCTTCCTCTTTCCTATTTAAACCTTTTAGCTTTGCCCAGCTCTTAGAGGATGCGTTTGGAAACCCCATAGCACTTCAGAGTAGGTGGCTTCGTTTTGAACAGTAACAACAACAGCAACAAAAGCCCAAAACAGACAAAAAAAAAAAAGACTGAACTGTGAACCAGTGGAGCAGAAACAGCTCATGAGACAAGAGAAGAACAGGACCCACTTAGACGATGGAGGAGAACAGAGCAAGTCATTCTGAATTTTGGCAATGGCTGTATTGTGCCCAGAACTGACCTGATGAGCCCTGGTCAGTCACCGTCAGGGTGGGAGAACCCTTGTTAGTACCAAAACCATACTGTGCTGGGAAACAGTATTTTCCATGGAGTTTATTTTCTTCTTGTGGATCCTGCCCACGTTGTGTAATTTATGCTGAGCTAGAGGGTGCTGGGTTCCGGAAAGCATGGCCCCCTTCGGACCTATTGTAGCATCTTTGAGTTCAGCATCTGTGTGCAGAGGATCAGAAGGGAGGCTGGGAACCAACCCGTTTCTTGCTTCCTCCACAGCCTGGCCATGACACAGTTCTTTCCAGTGCAGAGCCAAAGGGCGTGGAGGGAGAACGGAATGTTGTGTCATTTGGTTTCCTGCAATCCTAGAGACCATAGCAGCTTGGGATCTGTTCTGAGAAAGGCCCCTCACCGTGGGGTGTTGCGGCATGTCTTTGGTCTCTACCACTAGAAATTGGACCTCTACCTTGTGACAAGCAGAAATGCTTCCAGATGTTAACACGTGGCCCCTGGTAGACAGAAACACCTAACACTGAGAACTGTTTGTGAGGGAGATGTATGGTTATCGACTGTGGTAGTGTCAGTCTCTAGGGAAGTTTTAAAAAAAACCAAAAACCCCAAAACTTTATTGGAGGTAGGGAGATGACTTTGTTGATAAATTATTTCCTTCCTTCCTATTTTGTTTTTTGAAACAAGGTTTGTCTGTCTAGCTCTGGCTGTCCTAGAACTCTGCCTTTGTACTCACAGAGATCTGCCTGCCTCTGCCTCCTGAGTGCTGGGATTAAAGGTGTGAGCAGCAACCACACCAGCGTGGTAAAGTACTTTCTGCATAAGCTTGTAGAGCTCAGTTTCATCGCCTACATCCCACTGGGTGCAGCCAGGGTGCCTATAATCCCAGTGCTGGGAAGGAAGACAACAGTAGGAACTCCGGGGCTAGCTACACAGCCAGACTAGGTGAGTCAGTAAGTGTCAGGTTCCATGAGATTCTGTCTAAAGATAAAGTGGAGGGTGATTGAGGAAGATGCTTGCCTCCAATCTCTGGTTTTTACATCAGCGTATACACACACACACACACACACACACACACACACACACCTACACATGAATGTGCATGAACACACACACATCTATACATGAGTATACGCGAAGACAGACACACCTACACACAAATGTTTGCAAACACACACACACCTACATACAAATATGTACTGGGACCCACATACACACATACCTACACACTCACACAAAACAGATTATAGGGATTTAAACAAGAAGAAAAACAAAGAAAGTAAACACAGTTTGGGGAGGCACGGCTGGCTGTGTATCTGTCCCCTCTTATTTCGGCACGGTTTTAAAGAGTCCGTCTTCTCACTCTGTTTTGCAAACTGCAGTTCTGAACATGCCATTAGGTCTGTGTCATTACATATTTCCCAACAATATTGTCTGCGGCGGCTGCAGAATATTGCATTGTTTGATTGTGCCATAATTCATTTAACTACCACTTTCATGAATTATTTATCGATTGTTTTGGTGCCAGCACTCTGCAAGAAACAAATGAATCCAACAAAGCCATGCTCTTGGAGCAGCAGAGAAGGAAAAGATAGGTACCGACAGCAGGCGCCGATGTCTTGAAGGTTAGCAGGGGTAACCTGCAGATAGAGAGAAGGGTGAGGGACATCTAAAGCCTGGAATTTCAAGCCTTATGGGACTTCCAGATCCCTTCCTTTACCCCTCCTCCCTGGAGAGCTTTTAAAAACTCATATTGCTGGCCCCAGCCTAGATTTCCTGTCTTGTCAAATGCGGAGAGGGCTTCAAGATCCATTTTTCTAAGAGTTCTGAGCGCTGCTGTTCCGGGACACCTTAAATGGATTTAAGGTAGTTTCACCGTTTCACTCAGATAAGCGGCTCCCAAGGTGTGTCTGTCTGTCTGGGTGATGAATATTTCATACTGAGGCATCTCTGATAGACCGAGCGGAAGTGTGATGGCTAGGAAGGGACACTCATAACCTGACTACAGGAGCTCTGCCCTGGCACTCTGTGTCCTCATGTCAAAGAGGCTGGTGATGAATTAACTGTCATTGGTGGTCTGACATCACCAAGTGACAGAATAAGTAGGAAATCTCTTTGTTATAGCTGCTGTAGGAATTGTTTCCTTACTACAAGCACCTTGAGTGCCACTTCCTGTGTTAGGAGTTGGCAGATGGAGGCTGGAGAGATGATTCAGCGGTTAAGAGTGCTTGCTGCTCACTTCTGAGGATCAGAGTTCAGATCCCAGCATCCACACTGGGCAGCTCCCACTACACCCGTAACTCTGGCTCTGAGGAATCCATGCATTCTTCTGCCTTCTGTGGAAACCTGAATATGCATGGATCCCCCCACACACACACACACACATATGCATGTGTGTGCTCACACAAACATACATATGAACATAAAAATGGTGGGCGGGTGTAAAACATTAAGTTAGTTTCTAGAAAAAAAAGAACAGGCAGAAATAAGAACAAAAATTACAAAAAGGAGCAGGAGCAACATAAACTAGGAAGAAATATAGGGTTTTCAAAATATACCACCAAGTTCATTGCCAGAATGAGCTGTAAACTTCGAAGTCTAGAAGCAGTCGTTACCAAAATGTGATTCCCCAATAACAGCAGCATCAGCACCAAGTGGGAATGTGCCAGAAATGTGGATTTTCTGAACCTGGGCCAACCCATGGTGGTAGATGCTGATTTAAAGACAAATTTGAAGGCTGCTGTTCTGGACTCTTTTGGGTTTCTGCCTCAAAAGCAGAAGGGCCTGTGTGGTTGGGAATTGCTCAGGCCTGCTTGACAAGGAAGATTGGGGTTCAGGGTATTCCAGTCAGTTACTGGAGCAAAAGTTAAAAAAAACAAACTCAGCCAGGGCCTCAACTGGGGCAGCAGGGGTGCAGGTGGGGAGGAAGAGGGGCATCTTAGAGCAATGCAGGGAAGGAAATGATGTCTGCCCTCCCCCCGCCCCATATTGCTAGCTTCTCAGCCCCAGACCCGGAATCTTTCTTCAGGGCTGGGTTGTGGTTGACGGTACAGGATTTGGACAGTGTCTTCCGTGGGTCCCTTTATTTTCCATGGTCTCCCCTGTCAATGGTAAAGCCTGTTTCTTCTGTAGGTCTGGGAGAGCATCTCTCAGCTTTGTCATCATGGTGTTAAGGAGGCCCGAGGCAAGAAGAAAGACCAGTAGAGTGACCCCCTCACCCTCCTAAGCAGGCAGGAATTGCTGGTGTTTGTGAGCCGCCCCATATGGGAGCTGAGATCCAAACTCTGGTCAGTCCTCCTTTGGATGAATGTGCCAGTCTTAAACTATGTTTCAGTTTGCTCTGGCCATCATAAGGAATGAACATATCTACACAAATACTCCACCCCTCAGTTCTGGTGGGCAAGTCTGAGATCAAGGCAGCCATGGGTTTGGTTTTTTTTGAGGTTCCTTTTCTGGTGGCAGCGTCTCCCTCTTCCTGTAAAGATCCAAGCCAGATTGGGTTTACCCACCATAATGGCCTTGTTATTGCTTTGATCATATCTTTAGATACATCATTGCCAAATATAGACAGTCTCAGGTACCGGGAGTTAGGAATTCACTATGAATTTGGAAGAGGAGTGGCACAAGGAAGGAGATAACAAGTAGGGTCTAGAAACACGGAGAGATAGTAATTCAGCTAAACGATTTAGCATAAACACCCACAAACATGATGAGCTGCTACCATGACCCCATCACAACTACAGTTAAGGAACTGGAAAGAAGAAAAGGAATCCAAACACTTAAAACACCCTGTACGACCAGGGCAGTTGTGTCAAGATCCACAGGGATGCACCTGCAGCTTGTCAAGAGGTGGGGCAGAGTGGCTGAGGGACACCATCTCTGCCTTTGTTTCCTGGTTAGTCCACGTGTGCACTCCATGCCTGATGAGGTTTCTCTCTCCCTCTGGAGTAAGTGTAGACTGGGTTGTATATGGCCACTATAAAGATTCAGGTGATAATTCACATAAAGGAGTTAACTTGAAAACAGCACATCCCAGACCCTTGATAAAAAGCCATTCTTAAAAACTGAATCCTAGGTGGTGGAGAGATGGCTCAGAGGTTAAGAGCATTGCCTGCTCTTCCAGAGGTCCTGAGTTCAAGTCCCAGCAACCACATGGTGGCTCACAACCATCTGTAATGGGGTCTGGTGCCCTCTTCTGGTCTGCAGGCATATATGCAGACAGAATATTGTATACTTAATAAATAAGTAAATAAATAAAAATCAACTGAATCCTAAGTTGGGGGTGGTTGCACATGCCTTTAATTTCAGCACTTGGGAGGCTGAAGCAGGCAGATCTCTGCGTATGAGGCCAGCCTGGTCTATAGAGCAAGTTCCAGGACAACCGGAGCTACACACAGAAACCCTCTGTCTACAAAACCAACCAATCAACCAACCAACTAACCAACCAACCAAACACAACCAACAAAAATGAATCCTGTTAAATTTGACTCGCACTTTCATCTAGATTTTTTAAAACATCATCCTGAAAGAATGTTTATAAAACTATTACTTGTTCAACATCTTTTAAAAGCAACAACAACAATAATAATCAAATGAAGAAAATGGAATAACATTTCTCTCAACACCTCCCTGGTCTAGGGCTATAGCCCTTTCCCAGATCATGGTGGAACTAATGCCAATTTGCCATACCTTTCGGAACCTCAGTCTTCCCCAGTTGCTTTGGGGGGGCTCATAAGCTGATGATGTCATGCTGCCTGGTGAAGTCATAAGCTGATGATGTCATGCTGCCTGGTGAGGTCATAAGCTGATGATGTCATGCTGCCTGGGAAGTCACAAGCTTATGTCATGCTCTTGCGCAGATTCTATATCATTCAAGCAGGGAAGAACCCAGAGGCAGTTCATGGAATGTACATGCTGAAGGTTTCCCTACCATCATCATGAACTTTCCCACAGGGTGCAAAGGAGAGCCTGGGCTGGATGGCAGGAGGGGTCAGGATGGCTTCCCTGGATCTCCTGGGCCCCCAGGACACAAAGGTGACACTGGAGAGGCTGGCTGCCCTGGAGCACCAGGTAGAGTTTCCCTGCCTTCCCTGTTCTGTGACATTGCAGCCCTCACTAAATTGGATGCACAAGTAGATTTGCCTTGGATACGAGCTCCGCTAGCATCCAAGGGATGTTCATGTTTTCTGTTTTATATCAATATATCCCAGTCACCAGGGAGGTGTTTTTATCCTTAGTAACCATTGTGAGGGGTTTCTAAGACACCCCTCCTCCATGCAGAGGATTTGTGCTCTGTGAACTACTGACAGACTCAGGGTGCAGTTCTGAGAGGCAGGCTGTGTCCTGCTTCCCTCTGCTTTTTGATGCTGATGCTGAAACTAGAAAATGCTTATTAAATGGAATACCCTAAAATGTGGGCTTTGTTTTCTTTCTTTTTTCCTTTCTTTCTGCAGGCCCTCCTGGTTCGATTGGTGATCCTGGGCCCAAGGGGTTTGGCCCTGGATACCTCAGTGGCTTTCTCCTTGTTCTCCACAGTCAGACAGATCAAGAACCCGCCTGCCCTATGGGTATGCCCCGGCTTTGGACCGGGTACAGCCTGTTATATATGGAAGGACAGGAGAAGGCACACAATCAAGATCTCGGTATGGATGCTGTCCCATGCTATACAGGGCCATCCATGCTATGGTCCAGAGAGCAAAACCCTGGGGTTAACCTTACAGATGCATCAACTTCTTAACTACTAATCTTCCATGGCATTACTATTTAAGAACAAAACAACCCTCTCATGCTAATTCCCATGATCCTGTTACTACCACTGAGCCTCTTTCTGGTGACTGGTTATTACCTGTCTACTTATTACTCACTTTTATTTTATTTGACACATGCTTTCACTACGCAGCGCTGGGTGACCTGGAACTGTGTAGACCAGGCTGGCCTCAAACTCACAGAAACCAACCTGTCTCTGCTTCCTAAGTGCTAAAGTAAAGATGTGGGACACCACACGCATGGGGGGGCACAAGCATGGGACGCCACAGACATAGGGAGCCACAGGCATGGGCCACCACAGACTTATGCTGTAAATGGAGACTGCCTGTTCATTTTCCAGATGCCCAGACCCAAATAATCACATAGACACTATATTAATTACAATACTGCTTGGCCAGGAGCTTAGGCATATTCCTAGCTAGTTCATATCTTTTTAAAATTGTTTTTATTGAGCCATATATTTTTTCTCTGTTCTCCTCTCTACTCCTATCCCTTTTACCCTCTCCCAAGGTCCCCCTGCTCCCAATTTACTCAGGAGATCTTGTCTTTTTCTACTTCCCATGTAGATTAGATCCATGTATGTCTCTCTTAGGGTCCTCTTTGTTGTCTAGGTTCTCTGGGATTGTAAACTGCTTTTCTTTGCTTTATGTCCAAAAGCCACTTATAAGAGTGAGTACATATTATATTTGCCTTTCCGGATCTCGGTTACCTCACTCAGTATGATGTTTTCTAGATCCATCCATTTGCCTGCAAATCTCAAGATGTTAATAGTTTTTTTTTTCTGCTGTGTACTCCATTGTGTTAATATACCACATTTTCCTTATCCATTCTTCAGTCGAGGGGCATTTAGGTTGTTTCCAGGTTCTGGCTATGACAAACAATGCTCCTATAAACATAGTTGAGCACATGTCCTTGTGGCACGATTGAGCAACCTTTGGGGATATACCCAAAAGCAGTATTGCTGGGTCTTGAGGTAGGTTGTTTCCTAATTTTCTGAGAAAGCATCACACTGACATCCAAAGGGGTTGTACCAGTTTGCATTCCCACCAGTAATTGTAGAATGTTCCCTTTACCCCATATCCTCTCCAGCATGAGCTATCATGAGCATTTTTGATCTTGGCCACTCTTACAGGTGTAAGAACTCTCAGAGCCAAGTTAAACTGAATTAATAAATGCAGATTTAATAAACAGGGCAAGGCAAAGCCGAGCACTTTTGGGTGGCTCTCAGGAAGGCAGGAGATAGAACACAAGGGTACATGTGGCAGATCTGTGTACAGGGTCTTAAGTTGTCTGTAGGCGGTCTTGAGACCGTCCAGAGGAGGAGCGGCTGACAGCGGGCTTTCTTGGGAGCGGGGTCTGCAATGGGAGGAGTGGGGCTGGGTGGAGCAGGTGTCTATAAACGCCACCTGTGGGAGTCACCCTCTTGCACACAGCAGGCTGCTCATAGACTGTGTATCTTCTTTCTAAGGCTTGGCGGGGTCTTGTCTTCCCGTGTTTAGCACACTACCCTTTGCCTACTGCAACATTGACCAAGTGTGTCACTATGCCCAGAGAAACGACAGGTCCTACTGGTTGGCCAGTGCGGCTCCTCTTCCCATGATGCCACTCTTGGAGGAAGAGATCCGCCCTTACATCAGCCGCTGCGCTGTGTGTGAGGCCCCAGCGCAGGCAGTGGCGGTCCACAGTCAGGACCAATCCATCCCACCGTGTCCACGGGGCTGGAGGAGTCTGTGGATCGGATATTCATTCCTGATGGTGAGTCTCCTACCCCTGAATCTTATGCCTGTCTAGATGGTAGTTCTGTGTACTGTGTAGACACCAGAGGACACAAGGTCGTCCAGGCCAGTGCGGACTATAGCCCGCTGAGCTACAAGGCCGTCACTATTAGTTTTCATTTTTTTCTCATTATTCTTTGGTAAGTTTGGTAGAAGATGGATTTACTTTAGCCATCAGTGAAATTGGCTCCATTTCACATAGTCACCCCAAACACTTCTTAGTGCACCTCGGCAGAGCCAGGTGTGTCACTGATTGGCTGAGCCTTAACGCTTCATTTTTGTCTCGGTAGCACACAGGAGCTGGGGACCAAGGAGGAGGGCAGGCCCTGGTGTCACCTGGCAGCTGCCTAGAAGACTTCAGAGCTGCACCATTCCTTGAATGCCAGGGCCGACAGGGAACCTGTCACTTTTTTGCCAATAAATACAGCTTCTGGCTGACCACGGTGAGCCCAGACCGGCAGTTTTCCTCTAGCCCGTCACCGGACACCTTGAAAGACGTTCAGGCCCAGCGCCAGAAAATCAGCCGGTGTCAGGTCTGCCTGCGAATTCAAAACAGCTAGAGGATTAAAAACATGCAAACGGGCATGAAGAGAGACTTCCGTGGAGGAAAAGATGCCCCAACTACTGTAGCAAATTCAGTGGTGCTCTCTCCCTGCTCCTTCAGCCACGCCCTGTCTCCTTCAGCCACGCCCTGTCGTCCTTCAGCCACGCCCTGTCGCAGCGTGGCTCCTCCAGGGGCCCTCCTTCTCCTCGCTACAGATCAAGCGAACTCTGCACACGTGGATTTGTTTGGCCCCCACCAATCCAGATGAAACCCGCACATTCCCCTTTTATTGAGATGATGGAAGAACAGGCTTTATTTGAACATGTGTTAATTCCCAGAAAAGCGAATGAATGAAAAAGACCAGATTATAAATGGCTGAAGACTTCATTCATTGGTTGATAGCGTCTCAGACAACTGAAGTCAATTATTCTGTAATCCATTGGGCTTCTGGCTAGATTTTACAGGAACAATATAAATAGGCCAACAAATGAAGCTTTGTAGCAGAGATTTTCAATGTTTCAGAATGACTTCCTCTCTAATCTATTATAATCTATTCTTTTTAACCATGCACTTTAAATAATTGTGGGACCATGGCCCAAAGAGGTTTTGAAAAAGGAGGAAGAAAAGAAAAGCAGCCTCTGTACACTGCCAGCATTAGCAGTTTATTTCAAAGCAGAATGAGTCATTTTGCCAGGAAGGCCTGCAGTCCTGTATTCCAGGGCCTCGACATTAGCATAAACACTTCACAGACGAATATAAAACATTATGTTCTCTCCTGCATTTTACAGAGAATAGAAATGCCTACTCTGGCAACCCTTTTGAAAAGTAGCAATTATAGAAAAAATATATTCAATAAGGGATTAGGAGCCTAAAAGCTATTAATGAATATTAAGGTAGTGATTCACAAAAATCGACTCCCCGTCCCAGGGAACCTGCAAACAGACTACTTTTCCCCAGTCGGGGGGCCAGAGTGTCCTTCTGCTAATGGCACTGAAGCCACATGGGGCTTACTCAGGCAATCCGGAGGCTGGTACAAAGCCTCTGGCTCTCCTCCCCAGGAGAACCTGTGAGGCTCCTCCTCCACACGCATAATGGCAACTGGCTCCTGAAGTGACAGGGCTATCATTATGCACTTGGGAGAAAATTAAGGGCTGGCTTAATTAAACTTAGGTAAGAAGATTCATTTATGTCAGGGTCACCCCACCAGGAAGGCGTGGGGCTCTCTTGAACAGAAACAAAGACGATATCCAATCTGAATTTTGAGCTCCTGTGATTTTGTTTTTTTATAGGAGCATCCATTTCGCCAATTTTCAAACGTTCTTAATATCGTATTAGCATCATGGCAAGACAGCTGTTTGACGCTGGACCTTAGCAGTTCCTGCACACGGGCAGGATCCGTGACAATTTGCAGTGATTTTTCTGCATACCGAAAGGTCTGTTGGCTACTCAGTCACGGACTGCTACAAATCACAAATAGAAAGCCTTGCTAGAAAAGACATTATTATTATTATTATTATTATTATTATTATTATTATTATTATTGTTATTATTATTATTATTATTATTTTGAAACTAACCTTCCCCAGCTAGAGTAAAACTGGCATTTCCCCTGAGGGTGACACTCATGTCAGAGCTCACTTTTCAGGGCACTTAAGAATAACTGAAAGAAAAACTCAGTTAAAATTTTGTTTCCGGGCCTGGAGAGATGGCTCAGTAGTTAAGGGCACTTACCGTTCGCACAGAGGATCTGAATCCGGTTCCTAGCACCCAGGTCAGGTGGCTCGCGGTCACCATTGACTCCATTTCCTCTCCAGCCTACCTGGGCACTCCCGTACACATGCAAATACCCACCCACAGAAACATACTCACACACATAATTGAAAGCAAAGGTAAACAGGAAAACATTTCTAAGACGTGTTTTCCTTGCCATCCTTTGCTCAATGACGGGCTCCTTTATGCAGAATACATTTAGCGTTTTTGTGTAGGTTTCCTGGGGGAATGGCAGCTTAAGAGAACTTTCTGGTCAATAATGTCTATTTTACTTTATTGTTTCTAAAGCTAGTTTTTAGTCTGCAGTCCAACTTGGCCCGGGACTCACTACAAAACTCCACGCTGGCTTCAAAATCTTGGCAATTTCCTAGAGACTCCAATGTACTAGAAGTTCAGCCATTTTTTCTTTTTTTCCCCTTTGTTCTTTTTCTTTCTTATTTTTTTTTTAAATAAAGAAACCAGGTTTTTGTTTTGTTTTGTTATTGAAGACATGGTTGACATTGTTTCATCCTAGTCTGGAATTCACTACGTAACCAGGGCTGAGCATCTCTATTTTAACATAAAATATTTTCTTAATGTAGCAGAATATTTCCTATTGACCTATTTGATTTTGAGTTCATGCTATCTGTGTTGAATATTTTGAGTGTCTAAAGTTGAGGCCCACTTCTTTTTTATTTGCATTACTCTTGTGTTTCCAGAATCCCCAAACCAGGCCTCCTGATAGTTCATGATGAACTTAGTCTGAGAACAGGCTCTAGGAAGAGGTGAGGGGAACAGGTGAACCATTAGAACACATGTCAAAACCTTCCATTTTGCAGTTAGGATATTAACACTCTTCATAAATAAGTTAGGACTGGCTGAATCAGGAGGGCAGTTTAGCTCCCTGAGATAGAAACCATGAAATAATTCAAAGTATAGATTCCACAGCTCTTCTCTGAATATGGCATGGGCGGAAATGTATTTTGAAATGGTCCAAAAGAGCAAAACAATGGGAAAACCATTCTTGGGACAGAAGAGAGTGTTATTTTTTTAAAAGTTATTATTTCTCTTTCCACCTGGCTACGTATCAATGTTTTTGGAACAGCCTTGCTCAGCGGGGTACACGACAAAGCTTTGTAGTTATCCTAATCCATTACTGTGATGGTCTTATCTAAACCTCCTTTTTAGGACCTCCGCCCTTGTCTGGCTGGAATGTGCTTAGATCCCTAATGGGAATTACTTGGAGGCCCCATACTAGAACATGGACTGGGTGTTTCTTTCTGGGTCCTCATTCTTGGTAAGTGGAGCCTCTCCATCAGACAGGTGTCTATGCTGCCTGTGGTCTGTTCCCTAGGCTGAAACATCCCCATTTTTATGGGGGCCACTACCCCATCCATGCTCCTAGTTTTCCACCTAGCCTCTCACAGGAGATAGCTCCAGTCTGAAAACCCGGCCATCCTCTAAATTCCACCCAAATTAGATTTTGTTATCTTTTGGCTTATCATCCACAATGACCACACCGCCTATGAAATCCAAATGACTTCACATGGGGGTGAAAGTCCATCGTGAACTGTGAGGCTTGCGAGCATCTCTCGTTAGCCTGAGTTGCACACAGATCTGCCAAACATTCACATTTATTTGTGTCTCTGGTTCCTCTCTCCACCATCGATGCTCTCCCTTGGGTCCATTAGTTTGGTAGACACACATTTATCCTAGCACAGTAGACTAGTGGAGGTGTATGAATTTCCCAGAGACTTGGGGGTCTGTCTGTTCTCCATCTCCATTCTCTGATATCTTAGCACACTCCCTTCATTCCCTGGTTAAAAACTGAGGCCCTTGTGGGACAGGGACCACGCTTTGCTCGTCTTAGGATGTCCACTGTTAGCATATGAATGTGACAATTTTCTACACCTTATTAAACCTTTGATGTTCAGCTCTGTATATAAGATATCATTGGTAAAAGGGTGCCCAGCATAATAAGCCTTACTTACTTCAGAATATCAAAACGTTAAACATTCCCACACACCCACAAGCTCTTACTACAATAACCAACACAACACCAGTCAACCAGCACTGGCCCTTTTAAATGACTTCTCTATGAGCTGAAATCAGAAATGAGATTTGCTCAGAGACTTGGCAGAAAGAAGATTCTTCACTGAAATAGCACGACGGCTCGGGCTGCAATCTGTATTCCCTCACAATGTAAAGACTTCTTGGTACCAAGTTGCATCTACAAAGTCCGTGTATGTTTTGAGTGCTTAGTAAAAGTCAGCAGAATACCAAGGAGACTTGGACTTCATCGAAGAGTTCCTTTTGCACTTCCTGCAGGTTACCGCAAAACAGTCGGCTCTCCTTTGTGATCAGGGGTCCACTGGAATAGTTTAACAGCTGTGTCCTACCTGGTATAGCTGGCTGTAAGAAGCATGGGGAAAGGAGGACTTCTGGATGGACCCAGGTTTCAGTCCAGATGTGTCCCTTCCCAATTCTGTTGCCATGGGTGATTTCTGCTAAATTTTCCTCATCTAAAATTTAGGACATTACACTCATGTTGAAAATTAAAGTTGGATTATTACCTACCTAGTGCATAGCAGCCACCATGCACCAATTATCGTCACATCGTCTATTTAAAATAAGGTATTCAATATGAAAACTATTTCTTGTCTCCTCCCCCCCCCCAAAAAAATAAAATTACATGTTGATTCTCCCAGGGCATATAAATTATTGGCTAGAATTATTCATACCTAGCCAGCTCTTAACATCTTTGGGAATGCTTCTTTATTTCAGTTCTTGGTTACTGTACCACAACAAGTTATCACAGTTTCCTGCAGGGACATTATGAGTAAGGTCTGCAGGGACCAAACAATTGGCATCAAAAAAAAGTCAGCATTCTACAATTCTGCTATCCACAAGAAACTCTGCATCATGCATTTAAAACAGGGTCCCTGGCTCCCATATCCATGGGAAATGTTTGAACCTTATGGTGCTTAAATATTTAATGATTCATTGCGAAAATGTGAAACACACTTGATAAACTGCATCACTTTCTCTAACCTATTGTTTTAGAGTAAAAAATTTTGATCATGCAACTTTTGCAAGATGCCCGATCTACCGTTGACCCATAAATATTTGCTGTATTGTCACTTATGATATGGTTCATTATATATAAAATTGTGTGATGGCTTCCAGAACCACTGTCTTGATGAATGTATTTCCTTTTAAACCAAAGTGGGTTTCCTTTTATGTGTTCTATAGGCAGATGTATGTATGTGCAGGTTGTGTGTATGTGTGTGTGCTATGCATATGTAGGCTAGAGGCCCCAAGTTATTGCTCCACAGGTGCCATCCACCTTGTTTTTTTTTTTTTTTTTTTTTTGGATGGCATCTTCATGGATCTGAAATTCACTAAGTAGGCTAGCTGGCTGGCCAGGAGCTCCAGGTACCCACCTGTTTCTGTGTCCTCAACCCTGGGATTAAAGCATGCACCACCACGCCTGGCTTCCTTTCTTTAATGTGGATTTTGGAAGGTTTAACTCATCCTCATGTTCTCGAGGCAAACACTGACTGAGATACCACCCCAGCACCGTGCCCATCTTTATTTTAAAGTTACCTTGTAATGCGGTCTGTCCCCAGAACTGGCTGAGTGGGGAAAATAAGGTGGATTTGCCAGAAGGAAGAGCCAAGGCTGGGGAGAGTGAGATTCTGAGGCTATGCGAAGGATACTTCTCTATTCTGTGTTGGGTGGAGAAAAGAAAGAAAACCAGGCCTCAGGCAAGAGGGTCGAATTAATTAATTACAGGTGGTGGGCAATATAAGTCTCAGCCCTGACAGGCCTTAGTTGTCATGTTAGTTAAGCAAGACAATGCTGCCTACTCCCAGGACTATTTGAAAGGCTGAAGGTATGAAGGCCAACTGAGGAGACATGCACGGTAAGATACTGAGACTTGTAACTTCCCTGTGCTGGCGAGCTTTTCATCGCTGACATCAAACACCTGAGAACAATTGAGAACAATTGAGAACGAGAGTTTATTTGAACTCAGCTTCCATTGGAGCTTTGCTGGATTAACTGAGGTGTATAGCCGAGTCTCATGCTGTGGGAGCATGGAGCAGAGGCTGCTCGCATCATGGTGGCCAGGAAACAGACTGAGAGCAACCAAGAGTGGCCCAGAGCAGCACAGTCTCCAAGCACACGGCTGCTCACTCCAACTAGGCTCCACCTCTGGAAATCACCACTTCTCATCAGCAACACAAGGCTTCAACACATCGGCCTGAAGGGTGACAGGGTGAGCACAGGGGGCACTTCATATCCAAACCACAGCAGCACGCACTGCTGGACATGGGTATTCTTGGCGCAAGTTTTTGTTAAAAACGGGGAATATTTAAAATGGGTGATACAATGTTCCTCTGGTCTCAGAAAAGCCAGTTTGCTTCAGAACGCATAACGAGAGTGGAGGCGGCTCAGTTGGTAAGGTGCCTGCGGCATAAACAAGAGGATCCGAGTTTGGATTCCCAACACCTATGGACACTCAAGCTTGGAGAGGTACTGTCCATACAGGCCGAGCACAGAGAGGGGTGGAGTCAGGTGGATCCTGAACTCTCTGGCTAGACAGGCTAGCCCATCAATGTCTAAAGAGAACTCGTGCTAAAAATAATGTCAGGGTATTGGGGCCTGGAGAAACGGCTTGGTGGTTAAGGCTAGTGGCTGCTCATTCAGAAAACTGGAATTTGTTCACGGCACCCATGTTGGGCAGCTCACAGTCTCAGGGGACCCAATAGCCTCTTCTGGCTTCTCTGGGCACCTGCACGCACACACACACACACACACACACACACACACACAGGAGTTTGAGAAGCACTTTGGTTTACCACCTGTCATTATAGGAATGAACATCTTTCTACTTCATTCCTCAAGTATCTATTGGCTCCGACATTTCAAAATACTGCTGAAGGCACAGCGAGGAGGGAGAAGAGAAACGTGACTATATTCTCCCAGGTCCCACCCTGGGAAGGAAGATGTACTCTCATGGCACAATCAGCATTGCCAAGTAACGTGTGCCTATCAAGAGAAGCAGACTAAACAAAAACAGCAGGTCTGCGAGCTGAGCTGTGGTCTCTAGGAAAGGCCTCAACTTGGTGACAGGATGTGGAGGACAGAACGGGCTGCGGGAGAGGAGATGCCAGTCCTTATCCAGTGCTGAAGAGATCCCAGTATGAGAAGTATTCGCAGCCTGGATGGGAAGACCAGTGAGCAAGCTGTTAGGAACACATGGGCCGAGGTCCAAAGCTGCTGGGAGCCCGGCTGTTGAGGTTAATGGCTCTGACCTTTACCATGTGTCCACAGACAAACAATAAAAGATATTTGAGACAATGAGTGGTACGGCTAAAATGGGTTTTGGAAGCCCAACTGGCATCGGTATGTCGAGCTCAGTGAAGATGTATTTTAAGTACTGAGCAAAGCAATGAATCGAGAGGCTTCAAGGTCCTTCAGAGCTGAGAGCTTGCAATTCTAAAACACTGGAGGAGAAAAAAATGTGGGTGGGGGGGAGTGCGAATTAGGTTAAAAAATTGCTGCAGTGACTCAAGGGAATGGATAGAAGAAATGATACACTTAGGAGTAACAGAATACATTTCTTTCCTGAACATGGGCTTCCAACAGAGAGGTCCATTCTCTGTGGCAGGGTCACCTCTGGTCATTCCCGTTGCCAGCTCCCCTGGCCAATGCCACTAAGTCCAGTTATTTTACAACTTAGCTCCAGCCTCGCCAGCAGGCATTCTTACAGGCAACATTGCAAATCATAGGCAAAACTCCTCAAGTCCTCAAGAGGAAGCAAGCTTAACTAGTCCTTCCTCTTGAGAACCAGGAAAGGATTCTGAAGGAAGAAGTCTGCTAGGCTGACTGCCCACACCAAGCTTTGGGAACTGGGTACCCTGGGAACATAAAAGACAATCAATCAGAAGATTATTGATAAGGAAACCAAATTTAAAAATTGGCTTTCGGGGGCTGGAGAGATGGCTCAGTGGTTAAGAGCATTGCCTGCTCTTCCAAAGGTCCTGAGTTCAATTCCCAGCAACCACATGGTGGCTCACAACCATCTGTAATGAGATCTGATGCCCTCTTCTGGCCTGCAAGCAGACACACAGACAGAATATTGTATACATAATAAATAAATAAATATTTTTTAAAAAATCTGCTTTCAGTGCTAAATACCTCCCTGTTAGGAGGGGTAATCAGCGTCTCTACTCTTTCTTAGTCCACTTCCAGTTTGGGACATAACTTTGGGCATTCCTTATTGCAAATGGGGCAAAACCAAACAAAAATGTAACAACAAAGAAAATAAATCCCAGACACAGAAAACAATAGGCATAGGTAAGCCCATTACTTGAATAACATAACTACATAATTTCCAAAATATCTTTATTCTGAAAAATACTTGATTTTCACTTAGAATTAAAATGACCTTTCTCACATCTGTTATAAACATTTGGTGACATTCCACTTCATAAATAAAGAAAAAAACCGCATAACTATACCATCCAAAATTAGGATTCCAATGTCCAAAGCAAGAAGGTATTATTATTAGATTCAAGGCACATAAAAAATAATATTTCCACATACAAGCTAGCAGAGTTCTAATATAATTGAAAATGAATTGTGGTGGGAAAATAACATTTAGTTAGCCTTCGAGTGTGGGGTGAGAGGGACAGGGAAGGTATGGGAAGGTACTGGAGTTACAGGCAGTTATGAGATACCATATGGTTGCTGGGAATTGAACCCAGGTCCTCTCTGGAAGAGCAGTCAGTGCTCTTAACAGCTGAGCCATCTCTCCAGCCCTGACCATTCCAATTTAAATATGCTCATGGGCATAATTCATAACATCAACTAACTGTGGCTTTACACCAATTACAAATTAAACCAAGGTACTCAGGGCCCCCACTGACTGGATGGCCTGTCTAAATGCTTTCAGACTTCAGGGATTTGCTTAGCCCATTTGTATGCAAGTGTCAAGTGTATCCAGGTGGGTTCATATGAGCAAGCAGACATGGAGTTGCACAGTGGGCATGCACCAGATGTGTCAAATGCACACAACAGAAAACTGAGACGTCAATAGCCTCAAAATGCCAACCCTGGGCACCAGCTAATCTTAGAGCTGAGCATTTGGAGTTTTATTTACATACTGTGAATTTCCTTCCTTCTTTCCTTCATCATCTGCTCCTCCTTCCCTCCTGCTCCCCTCAATTCCTCCCTCTTTCTCTGAGACAGGGTTTCTGCTGTGTGTGCATACATGTGTGCGTGCACGTGTATGTGTGCTTGTGTGTATTCTGGCTGGCATAGAACTTTATATGTCGACCAAGCTGGCTTTGAACTCAGAGATCCTCCTGCCCCTGACTCCTGAGTGCTGAGATTAAAGGTGTGTGCCACTATGCCTGGCCTGTGAATTTTCTTAATGGAAATATAGTACTTAGTTTAAAGTCGGTTTTACTAGTAACAAGTTTCTTGATTTATTTTATGAATTAATTTTCTGAAAGCAACATACACACACACACTTTTAAAAACAGAATACAAAACTGTAAACAAAGTCACTCCCTCTCCAAAGCTAATCTGCATTAACAGTTAGTATGTTTTTGTAGATGCTTGCACTGTGCGTAAGAAAGCCTGCCTACAGAAACTATACAAGAATGTGAGTTAAAATAGGAGCATCATTTGTTACTCCTAACTCCCTTTGAACTAAAGGCTCCACGACAGTCAGGAAGTAGCGATAATTCTGACTTTGTCCTTTTATTCTCAGAACACAAGCACACAAACAATCTGTTTTCTAAACACTGAAGTTCTCTGGGGATTTTTTTTTTTTTTTGGATGCCTGTTTATGACAGACACCAGCCACAACAGTGACCAATGAAAAGGCACTTTGTTGAAGAAAGAAATACTTCCAGCAAATGGGATACCCAGTGAGAAATCCACTGTATGTCTCCACTTTGCTCCGTGTGTGTGGTGAGTGCCGCTGCTCAGTGGAGTAGGTACACAAGTCTCCTGCTCCTGGACGGGTGGCCGTGAACCCCAATTGCTGGTGCCACTTGCTATCTGATGAGTGAGTGCTGTTTTCTCCACCTTAGATCAGATATTCTACACATAGAGCAAAGCAGGGCTTGTGAGCAGCAGGCAGACACAGCACCCCGAGTGGCCTGCATGAAAGCGGATGGACTATCCTAGAAAGGCAGCCGCATCCTCTCCCGGCATCATCATGGAAATATGCCAGGAGGACCAGTGGTAGTGGCACTGCACCTCCTGCCAAGCAGGACACCCAGGCAGAGTGAGAGCTGATCCTCTCACCTGGTGACAAATACTTTCTATGAAAAACACAGTCTTCAACTCCAGTGTAAATGTGCAACCGAGTTAGGTGGGAAGGTGGGGAGTATGTGTAAATTGGTCCCAGCTGAAGAGGTGACCTTTGGTTTAGGAGAGATCACAGGGCTAGATAGGTCACTCAGGGAAAGCTGTGCACTTCCCGGGGGCAAGCCTGGTTTCCAGATGTCAGCCTGGCTGGGGAATCTGGACGTATGGGGGCCGTGGAGTGACAGCTCGTGGCAGACATGAGTGATCTGCAACAATCACAGTGCGCTCTGCTTTTGTTTACAACCAATTAGGAGCTTGGGGAGTAGACTGCACGGGCTACAATCACACAGCTGGACCACGTCTTCCCGGGCGTGGTGCCACGTCACTGGCCACGTCGCTGGCCGTTAAACCTGTGGAGGCGCTGTCTCCTCATTTCTTCCTCTGGCATGAGTCGGAACCCATAGGGTGTTGGGCCATTTCTGGTATTTCCTGCAGCGAGAAAGCGGAAAGGGAAATCACACACTACCTACCCATCGTGCTGACATTTACAAGGCAATGAGTACCCTAGGATTCCAAGAGGAGAAAACCAGCTGTTTGGTGTCATCCTTACTTCAACACTAAAAAGGCACATAGCAAACATATTTTAACTTCAGCTGTCAATACTAATTTCAACAGAGAGCAAATAATTTTTAGTATGGTTCAGCCCATGGGCTTGATTCATACTCAGCTTCGTGACACTCGGCCCACTTTGACTTTTTCTTCTACCATGTTGCATAATTTTCATCATTTAACCTTCCATATGTCTCAAGGGCTGCTTTCATTTTTTTTATGCCCAACTCCACTAACTCCTCCCTAGCCCACTGCTGATTATGCTGGTTGACTTCTCCTGCTTAGCCCTGGGGACTCTCCTTCCTTCCTCTAACATGCCCATCTTCCCAGCCTGGGTATGAGAAGTACACTTGAATGAGACACACGAGTCCCATCTTCCAGCAGAAGGGCAGCATACACAAGGGAGAGCAGGAGCAGAGCTGACTGACCCAGTGGCGGTGATGTCATGTCTCAAGGGACTCGTGTTCTGCCTTGATTTTTTAATGCCCTTCTCAGTCAACCTGCCCCACCTCCACCCAACACACACAGTGTGGCAAAAACACGAGCATAATATGTAAAGGTCGCATGACTGAGAGGGAGGTTCCTCAGTCTGTAGACATACTCCAAATATAGGCTGTGACAGTATAAGACACTTCAGTTAGCACATGGAGGCATTCTTTGAAGGAGAAATATATAGTCTGTAACTGGAGATTTCTCTCCCTCCTGCCAGTTCCCGAATGACCACTCAGAAGCTTAATATTAATTACAAACTGTTTGACCAATGGCTCAGGTTTCTTACTGGCTATCTCTACATATAAATTAACCCATTTCTAACAACCTGTGTATCACCACACGCCCCGTGAATTACCGGTAACGCTCTGGCATCTTATTCCTCCAGTAGCTGCTGCCATCTCTCGACCTCGCCTTCTTTCTCCCTGTATTCAGTTTGGCTTTCCCACCTAGCTATATTCTGCTCTGTCATTGGCCAAAGCAGCTTTATTCATCAACCAATGAAAGCAACACAAATTCGCAGCATGCAGAAGGACATCCCATATCAATAGTTTGATCTTTAAACCTCAGGAAGAAACTTCATACTCTCTTCTGGATACAGGTAAGAAGGTGGCACCAAAATGTCATATCTTTTCAATCCTAGATCTGCAAGGGGCCTACTAACTAGCAATGAATCTTCTCTCATCACCCACAGCAATGAAAAGTCTTATTCCCTTTGTCAACACCTGACCAGCCCTGAAGTCTTCCCCTAGTACAAACTCTTTAGGGTTCAGACTTTCTCTGCTAATTGTCCTCATCCAATAGCTGCCATGTTCTGCCCAAGAGAGATGCTATCTGTGTATACCTCTGCTCCCTCCTACCAGGGACAGAAGCTCAGAGGTGGTAGGGGACAGCTATGACACTTCTCACCCCTCACGACCTGGATCAGTCCCAAACACATAGCTGTTGTCAAATAAATATGGTATTAACTGCACTTATCACTTCCAGAGGCATCTGTGAGGACCAGACACCACCCACCACAGATCACCCAGGACTGCTGTGACTGACTGGGGGAGCAGGCTTTGAACTCACTGGCCACACAAGAGGATGAGAAGGACAATTGCATCCTCTGAAGGAAAGCAAGTGGGCATGTGATCTTTCTTGCTCGATCTCTACGAATTTCATTGTTGTTTGCATTGACAAGGTGGATTAATGCCACAACTATAGTGAGCTGGCAGAGAGGCCAGGGAGAAATGATTTCTGAAACCAACTGGAATTTCAGCTGTCTAAGAGAAGTCCACAGAAACTAGTCAAGAAACTCTTGTGTGACTTTATGTATTGTTACAGGGACCCTGATGCTTACTTCTAACTAGTCTTCTTTTGTTGAGATCCTGGGGTGATGACCTCTTAGGCCCGCGTATCCCTTCTTGACTGGAACAATCAAAGTGAACAGAGAAAGTCTTGTGCCCATGTTCATCACTAATGATGAACCTTTACTTTATGGCCTTTTAGTACAGCAAAAAGCATGCCTCCGTTTTAACCTAGATTAAAGACGACAGTGAATAAAAACACTAAAAATCTTTCACCATAAACATTTTATGAATTTTCAAGATTCAAAGTCTTACAGGATACAGTTTTTGCTGTTTTTATAAAGGAATTTGTCTTTGTTCAAAACAGTGAATTTCTGAAATGCCAACTACATGAATCAAATCAACACAAGTTTATTGCTTAAAATTGTTTCATGTAATCAGATCCAAATCTGACTTTGCTGTTTGTGGCTGCTTTTAACAAGAGAATTCTAACTGTACTTATGAACGCATGCCAACACTTGACGGCCTGCTGCAGATGGGCAAGGACTCTGATTAGAATCAGGAGCAGTTCAACGTGGCAAGGTTGCCACAGGACACAAACCAATGGGAGTGGACAGTGTCCTCAGACTCTCAAAGAAAGCCAGAGTCCTCTGCTGTGTTTCCATGACAGATGATTCACAGTTGCCTTTGGGAGGACTAATTGTTTCATGATGGAAGGAGGGGCAAAGAGTTAGGGGACAGACGGTGAGAGTTCCTTAGGTTCAGTGCTCAGCGTGAGTAGTCCATGTGCATGTGAGCGCTCTCTCTCTCTCTCTCTCTCTCTCTCTCTCTCTCTCTCTCTCTCTCTCTCTCTCTCTCCCCATTTGCAGAGCATCCAAGGAGAACTGAGGCTTAGCCAATGAAATGTCACACTCGTCGAGGAGAGGAGAGGAGAGGAGAGGAGAGGAGAGGAGAGGAGAGGAGAGGAGAGGAGAGGAGAGGACTCACATCCCTACGCACTCAGAGACATGAAAGTCACCCCATTTATAGAGCTCTCTCAAGGGCTCCAATTTCACTTAGCTTCTATTCCCAAACTAGTTCCGCAGATGGGCTAAGTAAAGGACAGTGAGTGTCAGCAAGACATCTCAGGTCACCTGGCCAGTAGAGAAAGCAGCAGTACTTGAGCCAAGGTTCTCTGGCCTCTTATAACCTTCCCAACTGCCATCACTTCTGAAGCAGGAACAAGTTAGACACCATACCTCCTCGCCACATCTGACCGTTCCACCCACACCCAGTGCTTCTCTTCGTGGCTATGTGGGACTCCCTGAGACTTGAACAAAGAACACCAGGAAAGAACAGTGTAACAAAGGCAGCCCCTATGAGGCTCAGCTAATATCAAAGGCCCGGGTCTAAAATCTCACCTCCCATTTCCTTAAATTCTAACACAAAGCAGAGCGGTCCAGTTCTATAAGAGCGTCACAGCACCATCATCTCCATTAGCATGGTAGCATTAACTCAGGTTTCACAGTCTGGGTATTTTTTAAAAATTTTTCAAAATCAGTTTCTGGTAACAACAAAGCTACCCTGCTATTTGAATGGCTTAATCCAGGACCCAAACACGATGCCACTCAATTTTTTTTTTCTCTGACACAGAGTTTCTCTGTGTAGCTTTGGAGCCTGTTCTGGAACTCAGTCTGGACTTGAACTCACAGAGATCTGTTTGTCTCTACCTCCCGAGTGCTGAGATTAAAGGCATGTGCCACCTCCGCCTAGCCCTACTTAGTTTTTAAGTGTAAATAATTCTCTGATCTTCTGAGAGAAACTTTAAGTCAGCCGTCAGTCACCTACTGCTTGCTGTGGGTGCACTTTGGGTCAGCGCGAGGCTAGGACAAGGCTCCTGTCTACTCTGCCATCCAGCTCCTTTCTTTGCCCTAATCTTTAAACACATTTTTGCGACTTCCATCCACTATTGCTATTCTCTCTTCTGGAACCCAAAGGGTCCAGGGTCCTGTGGGCATGTCTCAAGAGCCTTATTCTCATGGTTCTGACATTTGTGCACGGTGGTTAGGGATATAGCACAGGGCCTGGGCCAGCTTCAGATGGGTGGAAGATGTTGCCAGTTTCATAATGGGAACACGTTGGTAGAGAATCAGGAGATGGCTTCTTCAGTCTGTCTTGGACTCGTGAACACGCCCCAGATAAGATGCTTCATTAAACAGGCTGCAGGCGGTTTCTACAGGGCAGGGGTTGCTGAACAAGGGGGCTGTTTGCCTTCCAGTGCTCTAGAGGGCAAGGACCTTATAAGATCCCTACTCCTTCCTTTATAGCTACAGCTCTCAACCTGTGGGTTGTGACCCATTTGGAGTCAAATGACTTTCATAGGGGTCCAATATCAGATATCTTGCATATCATATATTTACATTACGATTCATAACAGTAACACAATCACAATTATGAAAGCAATGAAACAATTTTATGGTTGGGGGTCACCGCAGCATGAGGGACTGTATTAAGAGGTGGCAGCATTAGGAAGGCTGAGAACTGGTGGTACATAGATAGGCATCTTTGAGTGAGTGGCTTCCCTCATGTTGGTCTTGGTCTCCTAATTCATGAACTGGAATGGTGAGAGCCCCCATCCCCCCGCCCCCGCACCTCCCCATGAGACTGTTAAGAGGACTGCAGGGGACAGGGCATATCTATCACTTAGCAGTATGTAGGGAAATCTGTTACATCTCTCACACCACAAGGCGGCCTATTTAATGTCTGTGTTTGAACTAACTCCATAATACACACTGAAAATAAAATCCCAACGACAGGATCTCCTTAAAGAACGAGCCGGGTTACGTTTGCAGATACTTTCAGCAGTGATTTGCACACGAGTGAAGTTGTTAGCTACTAAAAGTTTGCTATGAAATGAACAGCGAAAGGTCATTAACAAACTTCACGGGGCAGCACATCTTTGTAACACAGAGGAGCCTTTGGGCTTGCTGGGAAAGCCCAAGGGTCCAGAATGGACTTTTCCTGTTTAGTTAAATATTCACACATGGAATATTTACAGACCTGGGTGGGTGAGATGACCCTGCTCTGAAGAACCTGGCAATGAATATTAGTATTTATGAGACTCACCCCCATGTCCCTGCAAATGGAGGTCAGACCCCAATCTCACTCAATGAAACTGCGAACATGCTTCAGAGGGCCTGGGGAACATTTCCTATTTAAGATGCCTTAGCTCCATGACGGCTCCAGTACTGAGATCATACGATTTATTGATTTGTGGTTCTTGATGGAAAATTTTCAGTTTTCTACTCTTCTGTATATTGCAGTAATCTCTACATTTTATGGCTACGTGTTGATGGCCACTTTCCCTGCTCTTCACCATGAGCAGACACAGGGCTGTTTAATTTGCTGGCGTTCAGAGATCTGCAGAGGAGCCAATAAGGACTCATGCCATTCAAATAATACGATGGTGACATCACAGGGCACGATCATATCCTTCCCTTAAACTAGAGAGCTGAAGAAGAAATAGAAAGAAAACCTTCAAACAAATCACTATCATGCCGTGGTATGTCTGTCAAGGAATAAGGGCAGCGGCGTGGGCCCCCTATGCTCTTTCAAGAATGTTACTTTATTAGATTTGCAAAGGCTCCTGAAAAGACAGCCGCTAAATCATTTACTTAAAAAGATCAGAAACGTCTGGAAGAAACCCCAGGTCTACTAATTTCAAAAGATGATCTTTGAATGGGGGTAGGCACTTAGGAGCAACTTTACTTTCAGGATCATTAGTTATGTTATGATCTTCTCTCTAAATATCTTGGACTTCACCTACAATCACGTGACTTTTTTTTTTTTTTTTTTTTTTTTTTTTTTTTTTTGGTTTTTCGAGACAGGGTTTCTCTGTGGCTTTAGAGCCTGTCCTGGAACTAGCTCTTGTAGACCAGGCTGGTCTCGAACTCACAGAGATCCGCCTGCCTCTGCCTCCCGAGTGCTGGGATTAAAGGCATGAGCCACCATCGCCCGGCTCACGTGACTTTCATAATGTGGAAATGGCTTGAAAGAAGGGTAACAGACAGCCATGACTTGAGAGAAAAACACTGACATTTCTGTCTTGCCAATCAGTCATGCCAGCCAAGCCCCAATCTCAACTGGCACCTGAGATCTCAGCACGGAAAGCTTTGCGATGGAACGCGACGGAGCCCCGCTGACCTCTTCCCTACAGTTGGTTGATACTGAGGCCATTTATTGGACAGGGGTGACTGGGATCAAGAGGCCAGGAAACCAAAGAGTAAATGAACCTATCAGGGGCAGGAAGTCGGGTACATGCTTCTCAGAAAGAGTTATAAGTTCTGATTCTGCTACATGCCCACCTAAGTATCACCATCCTTCTTTTGGGAGCATATTACACTCAATCAGCTTTTATGAATGGAACATGGGGAACCAGACACATAGGTAGAAATACAGAAGAGCTCCGGAACACAGAATACCTCACTCGTTCCTTCTACAAGAGCATGTGGCTTCCTTGCTTGTTTTACAAAGTTTCAAATATTCCAATTTATTCATCCTTAGGTCGTTCCAGCCATGTCTTTCCTTTAAAGCCTCTGGGTTGCCTGGGAGTCTTCACCTTCTCCCTTCCAGATTACCCTGCGTCCTCCCCCCCCCCCACATCTTATTTCTTGACTGATTTCTGATACACTTGTCCATTTTTGCCCACGCCATCCATAAAGGAATTTATAAAGGTCAATTTGAATGGCTTCATCCTTACATTCCATTCATGAGCGTCTTCCACATTGTTCTGGGAGGTCTTGGTCCCACTTATCTTTCTAGGTAGAATTTTCTTATCTATTTCACAGGTGAAGCATTGAGACGGTAGGGTTTGGAGTGACTTAACACAGACACAGATCTCAAGCCCTCTTCTCTCTCCATGGTGCTCTAAGCATGGATGTGCTAGTCCCTCATTTAACACCAGAATCTAAATCTGAGGATGTTGCTGTCTGACTTGAGACTCAGACACTGGCTCTGTTTGAAATCACTGGAAACCACCTTCCCTTTGCCCTAGCTACGATTCCCAACAAATGCCAGATTTTACTTAGGACTCTTGAATGTGCCCCCTGAAGTTAATATCCCCTTTGAGGAAGATTGAGGCTCGGCAAAACACAGCACTGGTAGTTCACTGTGGATTCCGAAAGCATGGAATACTTTATGACTTCTTAGAGAAACACAGAAGAGCAAGAAGGCAGCAGCTGAAAGACAGTTGAGCAATGTAAGCCATCATTTCTCGGCTGTCCAGACCCAAATAATCACACAGAAACTATTAATTACAACACTGCTAGGCCAACAGCTTAGGCGTGTTCCTACCTAGCTCTTATATCTTAAATTAACCCATTTCTATTAATTTGTGTATCACCCAGAGACTGTAGCTTACCTACGCTAGGTAAGGTTCTGGCATCTTTCTCCTTTGGTAACTACATGGCGACTGCCTAACTCTTTCTTCCTCTATTTCTGCTTGGATTTCTTGCCTTACTATATTCTGCCTTGCCATAGGTCAAATTAACCAATGGTAATAAGACATATTCACAGCATACAGAGGGGAACCCCGCATGTACAGTTCACCAAGTGTGGGCTCACTACAACTCTATCAGGACCTCAGACTCTCCATTTGTACCTGTGAGAGCTGGCCCAGACTTGTGACACACACACTGAGGTTCATATGCCCATGACTGGTTCCCAGGGAATCTTCAGGAAATGGCAGCACCCCCTCCCTGAGAGCACAGATTTGCGCTGACTACAGTCTGTAGCCGGGATACCCTCTTTGGAAGAGCATGCTTGGTTTTGACTTGGACTCGTGGTAGCAGGACAAGGAACGACTATCCTGTGCTCCTTGCTACTGTCCTCCAACTCATTTGGTCTCATTCAGTGCCCTGGCCACACACTCCCCAAACATAAAAGTTACTTTTAAGCTTTTTATTGGAATATATATATATATATATATATATATATATATATATATTCATATAATGGCAAAGGTAACCGAAAATTCAATCCTGGTAATGTTAATACCTTATATTATTATTATATTTTAAGGTAATTTGTCAATACTAAGAAACAACCATCAACATATTACCAAGATCCCAATTCCAGACTTCATTTGGCTTTTGTCAGTTTTTCTAAGCTTTTGTTCCACGGTCCAATCCAAGAGATTACAGTCCACGTAGATGCTTGGTTTGTGGGTGTCTCTTAGTCACTTGTCTCTTGTTTCCTATGACCTTGACTGCCTGGCAAGATAACCAATAGAAATTCCTCAGCTAGCTTTGCTTGGTGGTTGGCCTCTTCATTAGACTGAAGTTCCAACAAAGAAGAGAAAAGCCACTGGTGTACTCTTGGTCCCACATGGCACCAACAGGGTGGATTACTGGTGCAGCTAACCCGAAACAATTGGTTAAAGACTGTTTTGCCAAGTTTCTTTACTGTAGATTTTTTGTTAAGCTGTATTTTTATATATTTTATTTATTTATATGTGTGTGCATGCATGTGTGCATGCATGTGTGCATGTGTATGTGTGTGTCTCTGTGTATGTGCACACCTGTGCAGATACCCATAGAGGCCAAAAGAGGAAGTTGGATGTGCTGGATCTGGGGTTTCATAAGGTTTTGAGGTGCCCAACATGGGTTCTGGGAACTGAATTTTGGTCCTATCCAAGAGCAGCAAACACTCATAACCACAGAGCTGTATCTCCAGCACCAGTGTAAAAACTTCTTTTGAGTTCCAAGAGGATAAAACTTTGATCTTTGCCTTCAGAGTCCCCAAAATAAACTGGGGAGACTGGGTATCTCAACAAGATGTCACCTGGTTACTCATTCTTGGGGTGAGCAGGTGGTGGTGGAGTTGCTTATAAACCTTCAGTGGACTCTGGTCTCTGATGTTCCAGTGAGGTGGTCCTCACTGTTCTCTGTATGTGACTTACAAGGGAGCTGGTTAAGAAATGTATTTGGAGCAGGGCGGTGGTGGCACATGCTTTTAATTCTAGCACCCAGGAGGCAGGCAGGCAGATAGATCTCTGTGTGTTCAAGGCCAGCCTGGTATATAAAGCAAGCTCCAGGACAGGCTCCAAAGTTATAGTGAAACTTTATCTCAAAAAAAAAAAGCAACAAAAACATTAAAAGAAAAAAAATAGATTTGGGTTTGGTGAAATTGCCGGTGAGCCCAGACACTCAGTTTTTACTGAGTTCCTGCAGGACTGTGAATCACGGACACTAACCATCTTCCAGCTGAAAATATCCAGGAGGTTCCACTCAGTACTTGCATTTGCCAGCAGGTGGCAGCAGAGGCCTACAACCCAGCGACTCTAGACTAGAAAACTAGGACACAGTCCAATCAGCCAAGCATTCTGCACTGTAAGCAGAATTAGGGTCATTTTGAACCAGATGGGCCCTATGGAGGATGCTGCACCAAGCATTAGGGAGTTGTTTACTGTCTATGTGGACTGCAGGTTATGTGCCAGCATCTAGCTGCTTCGATGTCCTACCACACTTCTCTCTGAGGAAAGACTAACAAGGAACTGAGGGAGGGGCCACAAATATAGGGATTTCTCATCAGTTCCAAAGTCAGAATGATGTTTTGCTCCTGTGTATAGTCCTTGCGTTGCCCACTGCTCCCGTCTGTAGCTCCCTTACCACCCTAGCTCCACATCAGAGAGATGGACCCACACGGTTTGTGGCGATTTGATAATACCAGATGAAGATTAATAACAACACAACATGATGTAAGCCTAAGCAGTGTGGTCACACTAACTGGCTCACGTGTCTGCTCCAACCCGGGTCAGTTGCTATTATATGGGGACCACTTGCATGCAGGAGCATCCTCCAGAATAACAGCAGCTAGATTGCCTGGGACTGGACTTAATTCAAATACGTTCACAATCAAGATTCACCCTCACATACCTCCACTTGCCCTTCCCCCGGCCCGCCTACCTGCTCTGGCCCCACTCCTTGTGCTAATCCAGAGGAATGTCCGACTGAAGAAGAAGAGGAAAAGAGAATGGGAGTAGGAAGGGAGGGAAAAGACTGGTCACTCAGCTCTCACCGTAACAATGTCTGATACAGCAGCTTAAAGCAGGAATAGCTGTGGAAGGAGAGCAGAATGGGGTTTGACGTGGGTGGGGTTTTCCTCGCATAGCACTGCGAGTGCCTGTACCCCACCCACCCACCCACAGTGGTTTTTGCCAGGAGTCCTCATTGGCTAACCCTGTGATCTCGGGTAGCTGTTGTTGCCCTATCTGTTGGTGCAAGTTCAGAAGACACCTGCTATGAACTGGATGTCTTCCCCTTCGTCCCCTCAGTCCATATGATGAGGTCTATACCTAATCTTCACTGGGGTTGTGGCGGCAGGTGAAGCTTTTGACAGGTGTTAGACGGAGCCTATGCAATGGGGCTGGTGCCCTTGGAAGGGGATGAAGAGACCAGAGCTTGCTCTCCATCACAGGCACAAGGGGTCGGCTATTACCCTAGGCGAGGGACCACACAGGAGCCCAATCATGCTAGCCCTTGAAACTCAAGCAGCGGAGGCTAGGAAGAAGCATAGGCTTTGGAAACACAGCTCAGCCTGTTACAAAGCTCACAAATTTGCCTGGGCTCTAGAGTTCTTAAAACGTTAGCAAACATCCAGGAACAAGAAACAGACTGAGAGATGAGATGTATGTATATATATATATATATATATACACACACACACACACACACACACACACACACACACACACACACACACATATATATATATATGATTGCACGGAGTGCTGTCTTAAAAGCCTTAAATATTCACACTATCCATTTTTCAAACACCACCAGCCTGGTCAGTGCATAACCGAATGTCCAGACATATTGACATCAATGCATAATTATAGAAATAACTCCTGACCTGGGAAATTGTCCCTGACAGCCTTACAGGACCAGGGAAGCATGGTGATGGTTCAAAGTCATCATTAATGCTAAAAGCTCCCCTCCCTCCCCCGGGCATCCATCTCTTGCAGGTGGAACCCTGGCCATGACAGTGAGGTAGTCAATCACAGGGCCGAGCCAGGGGGACTAAGGGAGAACAGCCCAGGGTAGATCCACCACGAGAAAGAAAGTAGCTTCCATCCTATGGCTACATCCTCTGCCAGGCCAAAGCAACAACAGAAAAAGAAAAGAAAAGGGGTAGTGGTGCTGAAAATCAGCCAAAGGAGGCGCTCTGTTGCAAGTGTGGTGTTCAAGCCTTCAGAGGGTAAGACCCGGCGGATAACTTGGAAGGTGAGGACGCCCCAACCCCAAGTGGATAAGCTGTAAGATAAGCAGCCTGAGAGGCCTTCTGGAGAAATACACAAACAAGCAGGAGCCTTGGGCCTTGGGCCTCAGAGCTCTGCTATTCTTAAATGGGTCAGAGTCAGCGAGGAATTGTGGTGGCTGGAGCCAAGTCTATGCGGTGATAAAGTGTCCTAGAGGAAGCATGCGGTCTGGAGTGTGATGGCATTGGACCTGCTTCTGCGTCCACGGCCCCACTCTCTGTGTGGTCTGCTAGGTCAGATAAACCCTCTCCTGGCCAGAATCCTGATCTTGTGCATCTGTGAGCCTCTCTATGCATGCAAGCATAAATTCATGCATGTTCTTGCAGCTACTTGTGTCTGCATGTATGCATTCCCCATGTGTATCTGTATTTAATATATGCAGAAAAAGTTTTCCCTGAGACTACAGCAAGAAGCCTTCAACCAGCAAATCCTCCTGGGGGGTTTTCAGGGAGATTTATAAACTCTTGAAATAGCCTGCCTCTAATTGCCTCATTGCGGCCAGAGTTAATCTCAAAAATGATTTTGAGGAGTGACGGTCTATATTATTGAGGTTTGACAACAATGAATGTGGGTTACTCTGAAATACCTGTCCACCACTGCCAAAATAGTAAAGCTTCCTTTATGAACAGAAGTGAGAATTAAGAAACAAACTTCGTAAAGCTAGAACCTGACTCACCCTGGACAGCTGAAGTGGGGGGCAAATTGCTCTCTGAGAAGTTTTGGAAACATCTAAACATGTGGTTTGGTCCTATAAAGAGCTAGTACTGGAAGGCCTCTCTACAGTTTCAAGAGGAAAAAAGGATTTGATAGTTTGTGAGGTATGATTGTGTTTTAACCCCAGCGCCCACGCAACGGAGACAAGAGGTTAAGCTCAGCCTTGGGTAAATCACAAGTCCAAGGCTAGCCTGAGATCCCATCAAAAATAAAAATAAACCATTGGGTAGAGCGTGGAAAGGAGAGTCTCCGTGTGGTATCCAGGTGATCATAAACATTACAGGATTCCAGAGCAGGGCAGCTGAGTTCCAGAGAGGGGCACATTTTCCAGTGAACTGAGAGGTGGGAGAGACAGTGCCCCAGCTTCCGCAGCAGCTTGCTCAGGCTGCCTGGCTTTGTTCTTCATGTCACCGCAGCCAGCAGAATCCGAACGTCACATGCCAAGCCTGAAATAAGCACCCGAAGTTGCTCTGTTGTTTCTCAGCTGTGGTGGGGGACACAGCTCATTGGGTGTAAGGGCTACAGAGGAGTTTGAATGTGAGTTTCCCTTTATTTCCCTTTGTTTCAGAAAAGCTCTTGGCCTGATTCTCAACTTTGTTATCTGTAGAAATCTAGAGAATGCACGGCTGTCTTCTGAAGACCAAGTGAATTCGAGGAGTCGTGCACCCAGCCTGGAGGAGATCCGTGAGGGTGCAACTCTTTACAATAACTCCTTTCCAAGCTGCTCTCTCTACAGTGCAGCCACCATTCATGCAGACACACAGACCAAGGTCTGTCACACCCTTGACGTGCCCTCACCTCATCACCACCAAAGTACGTGATTCTAAGGCGTGGTTTCACAGCCCTGGTGTAGATAAGAGTCAGGTTCCAGCCCAGTGCCCTTATATCCCCCCCATGTTGCTTTCAAAACTATGAGTACAAAGCTCCCTTCTCCATAATTCCCCTCACTCTGACCACTGGCTTGGCAGAATGTTCTTAATATTAAGTGCGAAGCTAGGAAGGTGGGCGGAGAAGAGAAAGTCCTTTGATATGGAGACTATCTGAATTAATAAAAGAAAAGAAGGAAGGGCATGGTGGTGTACACCTTTAATCCCAGTGCTTGGGAAGCAGGCAGAGCTCTGTGAGATCAGCCTGGCCTCTGTACTGAGTTCTAGCCCAGCAAGGGCTACAAACCGAGACCTTTTCTCAAGAGAGAAAAGGAAACAAGAGCAAAACTGATGGTCTGCAAGAAGCCTCGGGTCTGCTGCTGCAAGCGCAACACTTCCCAAGATTTCCCTGGGATCTGAAGACAGCAGGCAGGGGCATCTGTCTGGCTGGATGCCCACACCTGCTTTCAAGACTTAGGGCACAAAAAGCAAGGGCAGTAAGGCCCCAGCAAGGAGCTCTGCCAATATGACTGATCTGAATGGAATGCAACTCTATGAGTCATTTGTAGCTTTAAATACTATAGAGAAAGGAATTTGTAAAACATGCCCAAACAGCCTGGCTTTGATGTGGTGCGCTCCTTTAAAAACACATTGTTCAAATTTAGGCTAAAATGCAAAGCCCTCGCGTTTACAATGCTATTACTGGAGGAACACAGCAAAAAAGTACAACTGTTAACTTTAAAGGCAAGATGTAAAACTTCAGAGCAACAGGGCGATTCCCAGTGCAAATCACGAGCTGTTAAACCTCAAAAGGGTTCGTCGGTTAGCAGTGAATGCTCTTGATTTGGCTTGGCCCAAGAGGGGGATGCTCTTTATATAATTTGGGGTACACTGCGTTTATCAGAGCTTTTCCTTGCTTTTGCCCCAGAGCACAACTATTGTGTGTAACCCCACCCCCACCCTAGTGCTTTGTTTGATCCTGTTAATTATGCTGTAGGGCTAGGGCAGTGTCTCAAGGGTCACCATTGCTGCTGGGACAGGCTACAAATTAGACATAAAGTACTGTGGCACTGTAGCGGACACTCTGGGAGCCAGGCTAGTCTCTCTAACCCCAAACATCAACATCCGCATCGTCTTATTATAAAAAGCAGAACGGGGGGTTCCTCAGGATTATAAACATCTGAAGACAACTTTCTCATGAATTCCAGGCAGCTATTTTGGATACAGAGGGGGCGGGTAAAGCCAAAGAACGAAGCAACACATTTCCCATTCTTGTTTACAGAGGAGGAGGTGGGGGCAGCCATGGATGCAAGAGGTACTGAGTGCAAAAGAAAATGAACACACAGTAAGCTGCAGGCAGAGTCCAGGCACCAGTGCTAGAAGTCCCAGTGACAGCTCTTGACCCTGTGGGCTCATTCTAAACACAAAGCTACAGAGCCACGTGACTGCACAAAGTCAGGAGCTGGACTTACAACAGCCTGATAGTATTCCAGGCCCCCATGTCTTGCACCAAGCACCAGACCTCCCATTATGACCTTGTTTGAGATGTCTTAGAAAAAAAAGAGGATAAATCTCCAAGAGGACAGGTGGGGTACACTAAAATGAAGCCCCAAGTTTCATACATAAAGTACTACCAAGGTGGGATAGGATCGTAAGAGCAGAGTTATGGTTAATGATTGGTACCATCTTCATGTCCAGGGCCCAGGTGCCTACCTGCCAGGTGCCTGCAATGGGCCTGACTTTGTCCTTTTGCCTGGAGTGCTGATAGACACACTTCTGTTCCCTCTCCTCCCTTCCAAATGAGACAGTAACTCAATGCATGAATTCAACTGGTTGTTTTCTTTCCTCTTACACAAAGCACATCAGGGTTCAACACAGCTCAGATGGACAGAGAGGAAAAGGCAGAGGAGAGTATGACGTGGTCGAGGATCATAGATCTTGGTAATTTATCACAAGCTGTCACAGCAGTGGACACAGGATCAGGCAGACAAAAAGCCTCTGTTAACAAAGGACACCCAACGTGGGACTCTCGAATTTCCATAGGGCCTGAGAAAGTTTTTTAAAGGGGGTGGTGGTTCTAGAATACATAAGCAAAGCCAAAAAACTGCTTTCTAGTTGTAACTCCCTTGCAGGCTGTGGTATCAGGCAGGTAGAGATGCTGTGGTATGCAGTGCAGGCTTGAGCACAGCACAGCGAATTCCTGCTGCAGCACACAGAGACATCTCTAAGCCACACAGCAGGCTGTGCAGAATTAGCTTTCACTCATACAAATAAAATAGGCTAAAAGATAATTCAATAAAACAGGTCCAGATTGAAAAACCTCTACACAGGTTCCAGTGTGTTTTACAATGTGTGTAGGCTTAAAAAAGAAAGAAAACGTGTATAGGAAGTTATAGAAATAAGTAGTTTTAAAAATAAAACAGTTTTTAAAGAGACAGTAAAAATAATATAAAATATAAAATAAAAATAAAAAAGCCATGTAAAGAAGGGGGTAGGGCTTTAACAAATGAGCATCAACCTTCAAAAAGGGACAGTTCTGAGTTAATGTCGAAGCAAAGGAGAGGGCAGAATACAGAGCAAACGTGGAGCAACGTCGCCTTCCCAATGTTCTCTTAGTGGAGCCAGGCATCTATCTCCCCTGCCACTCACCCACAATGGCTACCAGCATCTCTAGTGCAAGAAAACATCTCAATGATTCTCTGAAGTGACTGCTGTCTCTAATTGATTCTAGGAAAATCCTGATCTCTCCAGGGGAAAAATACACTTTGGGATTCCTGTCATGAATGAAATGATCTAGATACGCTTATAAAAAGTTCATCTGAGAAATGTTTTATGAGCTCACATGTTTAGGTGCCATGTAGCATTTCAGTAGTTCCATATGATTACACTATCTAGTGATGAGAGCTCAACCTGGCAAGAGCAGACAGAGCACTGGGCTCCTAGGGAACAAGTCTACCCTACTTCTGTGGGTGTCACTACTGCAGGTCTTCAACAAAGATATGTGGAATGGCTGAACCCCAAAGAGTTCTCATGCAGGGAGGGAAATTCTCCTCATCTCCAACTCCTGCCTTGACTTGGACTCTGAAGTCGCCCTGCAGGCTTTGAGCTTAGCCATCCATGGCGGCTCGGCATAGACGCCAGTGTCCTTTCCATATGCAGGCCTGCTCCTAGAGGTGAAGCGACGCTGGGGGTGGGAAGGACGGCGCTGGGGGTGGGAAGGACGGCGCTGGGGGTGGGAAGGACGGCGCTGGCACTTGTGCTTAGGCATCTATGCTTTCTCCCTTCCTCACACTTTATCTCTTTGTCTCTTTCTTTCATAAGCAATGAGCTTTTCTTCTGGCTTTCTATCATGTTCAAATCCTATAGCTCTGAAGAAGGGCTGCAGGGATTCTATTCTGGAATTTTCAAAAATCTGTCATATTCCAATGAAAAACCTAGAATTATAAATCAAACAGAAAAACAGGCAAAAAGTGCCCCTTTGATTCTGCCAAGAACCTTATTTAAATATTCAAATGTTACTAAGAGTCACGTTTATTCCACGGATGTAAGATAAATCATCAGAATGAGCTACAGCAGCAAATCAGAGAGAAAGAGTTGGCTGTGACTAGGAAGTAGCTCTTGCATCATGTAAACAAGAGCTGCCCAAACCCTGCAGTCTGTTCCCTCTGTGCCTTCGCTGTCAGAGAAAAGGAACAGTTTGAGAAAGAACAATGAGAGAAACACAGAAATACAATAGTTTTTCAGAAATGGTCTGTGTAGAAGACAGCCTGAAAACTGTGATCCTCTCCTGCCTCAGCCTCCCGAGAGCTGGGATTGCAGGCGTGGACCAGGGTGCTCCCCATGGCATGTTGAATTGACAGTTTGTGGAATATCCTTTTAGCTCCCCCATGACTGTAAAAAAAATAATAAAAGTAAAATAAAATAAAAGTTCAGAAGGCTAGACATACATCAGTGCTAAACTCCATGTTCCAGCTGTTCTCTGTTTGTTAACTGTTGTTTTCCTCTCCTCGAGTGCTTGGTCATCCAGCAATGGTTATGAAGCACTGGCCTAGGTTCTATTGTAGGGTGAGGGGAACTGGAAGGAATGAAGGAGCAAGAGGTGACTTTAGCCACTGCAGGGTCAGGGTTGAGGGCCTAAAGTGCTCAAGCCCTACAATAATTAGTTGACTCCAAAATAAACTATAAAAAAGTAAAAAGTGTTTAATTAAATGTCTATGAAAAGCACCGTTTCAACAATTTACAACCCAATTACACATATGTTTACATATATGTTTGTGTTCTATATTTTTATGCCTTAAATTTGTATTTAAGGACTAAGGATGGGATTTCACGGGTTTTAATATAGTAGAAATGACATGGAGTAGGCTTCTTAAAGTCCACAAAGACCCTCAAAGGTTCCACATATTGGGAAGGACATCTATAACTCTCATGGAGACTTCAATCTGCTGGAGGCAGGTACCTGCCAACAGCCATGGCTGTCTTACAAAATACCACGAAAGAATATCTCAACTTCCTTGTAAAAACAACCCAAAACAACACCACAACTATATAGCACTCAGGAAAGGTTTAAGGACAAACATTTTTCCATATACTTGATGGAAAAATACTCCAGAGGCCAGCAGAGCCCAAGGGGAAGGAAGTGTCAGCTGCTTAAACTTGTCCCTGCAGGTGGCGAGTGCCTCTGAAAGAGGCAGTCAGGGTTGACCCAGAGCTCAGTCATACCCCAAACATGGCTGCTCTACTGCCCTGTGCAGTCAGCAGCGTCCTTGGTGTTCAAGCCCTCACCTGAATGCACAGGCACAGCCTGGCCCATATTATAGGAATCCAAAGACTTTCCTTTTAAAACTTCTTTTAGTTAAGAAGAAGAAAAAGAAGAAGAAGAAGAAGAAACCACTTTTCAATTAGCTTCAGCTAAGTAGATCATACTTTCTATTTGCTCTGAGAGTAAGAAGCCGGGGATTGCTCCTAATTCAATTCTATTTCTCTCTTTTGTGGACATTTTATCAGACTCCTTAATCCTCCCGGCGGGCAAGGGCACTAGGTAAAAGAGAAGAATGAACTCAATTTTGAAAAGAAAGGCTCACATGACAAAGCATAGAAACAGGCCTTCGGAGGCAATTTGATTTCATTCTTCACCCTTTTCTTGCTGTCCCTGAGTGCTCTTCATAATGCCCATGTGGGGAGCAGGGTGGGAGAGGGCTAGGAAGGTGGTGTGGCTGGGGTAAAAGTAGCTCGGGATATAGCACCCGCAGTTGAAGAGGGTTAACAGTCCTGCAAACAGACACCAGCTGCTTCAGAGCTCTGTGTCAGCGCACTGGACTTGCTGGGCCCAAGCCTTCCCTGACACCGGTTGCTCCAAAGCGCCATGTCAGTGCAGCAGACTTGCTGGGCCCAAGCTTTCCCTGTGCCTCCACCGTGAGATGTGTTGAGATGATGCACAGCGTGCCAAACAAGAAAACAAACCACGAGAAAATGAGCTTTGCGCAGGATGAAAATCTACTAAAAATACATTTAAGAGACTTCAAACATGAAATCACATTTACAGAATAACTGCTTAATGACTTAGCCAAAAATGATTCAGGAACACATGGATTAAATTCCCTTCAAAATACATATGGCTTTGCAAACTAGGGGAGAGACTAGCTTAGCAGAGTCAGCTCGGCTGGTAGGGCACAGCCTTGGGAGAAAGAAGCCGTCCTGTTCTCACTCTGCCAGGCCTTTACTGGTGCTTGCTTTGGTGACTGTCAACTGGCCACAGCAGTCACTACCTAAATTTGGAGCAAGCTCCTTGTCAATGGTTTCTCTTTTCCTATTTAGGCAAGGCAGCCAATACTTCAGAATAAGTGATTCTTCCTCACCAACACTTCAAGTACCAACAATACAGCTGGCTTACTTCTGTATTAAAAGGGAAATTTGCCGTGTCTTAGGCCTAAAGAAAATGACTTTGCAGTAACTGGCTATAGATTGATACACAGGTTTCTCATTCATTTTTAGTCATTAGGAACTAGTATCAATCAAGAGAATGCCGGCTCATGCTTTGTTCCTTGATTGAAGACGCACACTTGTGACAAAGCTTGTCACAAGAAGCTCTGTTTTCCTATCAGCCTTTCCTCCAACACAGTGATCGACCCCAGCTCACATCAACATAACATCAGCACCATCATGGCCATAAAACCTCATCTCATTTTTCCTTGGCGAAAAGTCCTGACAACTACTGAACCTGTTTCTCTAGATGAGAAAATGGAGAGCTGAAGGTCAGAGAAAGGCTACGGAGCACAGCCAGCCAGTCCAGACACCTGCCTTCCTTTCCTGCCGGGGCATTTTTCATTGTTTGCTTTGGCTAGTTTTTAAGCATCAAGCTGTCTGGAATGTCTCCTCTCCACTTTTCCACCAATGACTCTTCCATTCTTCGAGAAACAGAACAAACACAAACCAGGGTGCTGCTGTACAGGTATCTGATGCGGCATTTGAAGTCCACAGCCAGGTGAACTCACCTTGGGCCATCTGGATGGGGCTGAGTGAATCAGCATAAAGGCCCGAGAGCGGCAGCAGAAGAAACTGTATCACGGACTGAATCTTCAGCCATTCCTGAGAACTGGGGCCGGCCCTTCTGGGTGGTCCACCCTATGGAATTTGGGCTTGCCTGCTCAGCTCCTACAACCGTATGAGTCAGTTCCTTGTAGTAACTCTTGATACCAACTCGCACTGGCTCTGTTTGCTGGTTGAAGTTTGCCTGACACACTAGATATTGTTCCCTCTGGGTTCCTCTTGTTTATTTCGTTCTTATGCCACCCCTAGCTTCTTGCTGGCGCTGGCGCTGTGACTTTTTTTGTGGGCAGGCTTACACTTCAGAGGCTCTTGAAAACTCAGTGCTTAGACTTGCATATGAAGAAGTATGTGCTAGGAGAATTAAATTGCATTATATATGACATGGTGTGGAGCCCTCCCGGAGGACCAGCAAAACACACACAGGATGCTCACAGGAAGTAAGTCCAGCCACCATGAGTCACGGGCCCAGAAGTCATGTCACCAAGAAGCTATCAATGTCAGCTACTGATAAGTTATTGTTTCTCTTCGTGGCACAGGGCAGTCCTCTGGAGGGAGAACACTTAGTAGCGCTAGGCCCCAAGTCTGGACCAGTGACCATCTCTCTCTCTCTCTGTTTAGTTTCTGTGTTTGTAACTACCGAACATCCTCTGTCTACACACTGCCAAATGCCCCATTGGCACAAACTGCACCAATATCTAACTTCAAAAAATATCGCCTTTGTTTTACCATTGTAACACATATATCAAGCTGCAGAGTTATGACTGCAGATAACATCACAAGCAAATTTCAAATTATGGATGTGAAAAGTAGAAAACAATATAATAAATTATAAGGGATGCTGAAGCCAAGACAGGTAGAAAGTTTTAGGTGGGTAAGAACTTTCAACTCCAGACATTTAATCTAGGCTGATTTATATGCGACTTTTGACTAACTCAACAGGTATTTAAGAACCCCTTTGTTGCTAGATCATTAGATAACACTGAAAAGGAGTTTCATAGAAAGTACACTTGGGACAGGCTGACTCACCTTTATCATTTATAGAATATGTGGCATTTATAGAATATGTTCTTGGGGCTCTGGGGCCCCCTTCACAGGGACTGGGTCCACCTCTACCTCTAGTTCCCAGAGCAACTCCCAGAGAGTGGATACGCATTTTATTAGACTCCAGTCACACCCACTGCATCAGGAGCTCAGGGTGGGGCCTAGCAATGGTACCTAAATGTGGTACCTAAATGGTACCTAGTGTGGATTTCAGACAAGCCCACAGAGCTTTTGAAACCCTGGCAGAGCTTCTGGCTGAGCAGGTCTCAGTCAGGGTGAACATATCCAAAGTGTTACATAGCTAGCAAATCCTCAGAGAATCCATGACATGTTGCTGGGGCACTGGGAGTCCTTTGCATTCCTGGCCTCTTGCCCACCCCCAGTCCTACCTCTCTCTTCCTGTGATCGGTCCTTGTCTGACTCTCCCTACCTTTCCTCTCTTTTATCAGTATGCTTGTTGCTGCATTTAGGGTCTATACCACTAACCAAGGGCGATATTATGTTGACAGCCTTCACTGTATCTGCACAGATATGTGTTACACATAAAGTCACACTGAGAGCTGGGTGGAGTGGCTTCTGGAGAGACTGCTCAACCCACTGCGTCACCCTATAGATCATTTCAACTCAGCAGTCCCCTGGTGCTCTAAGGGCACCCGTCCCCTTTAGGGACCAAACTACAAGGCTTGTGTGATTGGGTGGGCTTCCTATGGCTCCATTTTAAACTCTGAGTATCCAGTCAGAGTAATGATGGCTCTGCTGGAGGTGACAAGAAGTGGAAGCAAAGGGACCTTTGGGGACATATCAGGAGCACTCGGCCACTCCCTGCAGCCAGGAGGCAACATTAGATGGACAAGATGGAGAGGAGGGAAAGAATTACAAATCCAGTTTGTACAGCAGCTTCTGAGATGTCCTTAGTAGGTTTATATACAGTTTCAGAAGCTTCTGAAGAGATCTGTACTGAGGAGATAAATATGGAAGTTACTGGCCAATAGGAGAGGAGATATTTAGAGGTGCACAAGACCCAGAGCGTGCAGAAGAGAACATGCAGGGGAAAGCAGGTGCACCTGGCATTAGGAAGGCAGGGAGGGGTAGAAAGGATTGAGAAGGGGGCGGATTAGCCACTAAGGTAAATCCGGGAAAGAAGGAACACCAAGATGGTAGGAATTTAGCCGGATGTGTCCCGTGAGAGGCAGCCGCTTCCTGGTGGCCTGGAGGATTCAGAGTTGGTGATGGCACTAAGGGAGAAACAGTAAAAGAATTTCCTGAGCAGATGGGGCAGGTGAGAGGAATGGGCTCTCCCCCAGCCTGCTCCGAGAATGAATGAGTGCTGAACAGGCTGTTTTAGTCCTTGGGAGGGAGGTGAAGGCACTTCAGACAGGATTCCATGTTCTCGGGGGGTGCTCATAAAGGGCTCAGGACCTCTAGTGTATCATCAGCACACACTGGATGCCTCACCCTTCCTTCCTCCCTTCCTCCCTTCCTCCCTCCCTCCCTCCCTCCCTCCCTCCCTCCCTCCCTCCTTTCTTCTCTCCCCCCCTCTTTCCCTCTCTTTTTCCTGCCCATCCTCCATCTTACTGATTTGTTCTCTCTAGAAAGATTAGCATCTCTGATCTTTACCAGTTCCTGCATATTGGAAGATTAAATTCTGAGCATATATTAATTCTGATAATATTCTCTTACTAGAAGTAAAGGTGGAGGAATTTAGTAAGATGGCCCTTTGCCCACACAGAGAATTGATTAAAGACTAGACAGCTATTAGATTTGGAGTGGAGCGACAGAGAAACAAACTTATGAGTGGATCATCTTCTCGCAGTTCTACTGGCAGGGCTAATTACTTGTGTCAACCCATGAATACGCTCGCTGAAGCCGCTTCCGACGGTAAAACGTGAGACTTGTAAATATCGAGGTACCTGGAAAATGCACACGTTCCCTTATGCACGGCTAAAAGTGATGAGGGTTGCACAGTGAGCCTTGGGAACCGACTGCAGACAGGTTCGCAGTGAACGAGGCTGCTCTTGGTCTCCCTTGCTTAGATTATAGGTCAGCTCAGCTCTGAGATGAAGCCGTTGGTGTGACCACTTCAGAAGGATAACGGCCAAGATGAGGAAGAACTTCCTTATGTTACTGGAAAACTGGAAAGGAACCTAACTTGCCCCAGGAGTGCCTCTCTCTTATTAGTCTGAACTTGACTGGAAGGCAGAATACACCAACTGCTGAGGTAATGGGAGAAACTGTTGAATTTCCCCGCTGGGTGACCTCAGCTAAGTGGACAGGCTACTTTGCTTCTCTGTAACACGGTTCCTTCCTCTGAAAAACCAGGGACAGCAAGAACTTGAAAGGGTGTGGTGAGCCTCCCCTGTGTTCACTGTGTAAGATCAGGGAACAGGAGACAGGAAAACAAGGGTGGAAATGTTCCAAGTGCCCTGCACCTCCCACCTCAGGCATGCATCTCAAATGCACCAGGGGGAAGCCACTCCCTGTCCGCCAGTTCCCATCAATCTTGCAGTGTCCACTGGGGAGGGAGAGACAGCTGGGATTCCAGCTTTGGCTGGCTGCAAAGCCAGACTTCAGAAGGATCCACCAGGGACTTCAGGGTTGCTGAGCCTTTGAGGGTCCCTCTTCCATCTCCCATACATTTTAGAGCATGGCAGTCAAACTCTTACTAGGCAGAGCTGATCCGGCTGCTAAAATCTCAACTAATGGCTACTATAAAATAGCTAACATAAAACCTATTTTAAATTAAGGTCAGGACCTTGGGAGCTCAGTCCCTCACGGTCCTGACTTTCTTTCTCATGTTCTCCCTCCTTCTGCTCCTCATCAGGACCTTGGGAGCTCAGTCCGGTGCTCCAATGTGGGGCTCTGTCATTTTCTTCATCTATCGTCAGGTGGAGGTCCCAAGGTCCTGATGAGGAGCAGAAGGAGCGAGAACATGAGGGAGAAAGTCAGGAACGTGAGGGGTGCGTTCACTCATGGAGACGGTGGGACAGAACTAAAGGGAGATCACCAACTCCAGTTGGAATGGGACTGATGGATCATGCGACCAAACCCGTCTCTCTGAATGTGGCCAACAGCGGGGACTGACTGAGAAGCAAAAGACATTGGCGCTGGGCTCTGATTCTTCTGCATGGACGGGCTCTGTGGGAGCCTTCTCAGCTTGGTCGATCACCTTCCTGGACCTGGGGGGAGTTGGGAGGACCTTGGACTTAGCATAGAGTGGGGAACCCTGATGGCTCCTTGGCCTTGAGAGGGAGGGAGGGGAGGTATGGGTGGAGGGAAGGGGAGGGAAGGGGGAGAAGGAGGGGCGGGAAGGGGGAGGAGGAGCGGAGGGAGGGGGAGGAGAAGGGAAGGAGATGGAAATTTTTAAATATAAAAAAAATAAACCATGAGAAAGAAAAAAAAAGAATATGAAAAAAAAATTAAGGTCAGTAATTCATATATTTCAGTTAAATTGTCATAAGTAACAACTTGGCAACAATCTACAAAAATCAACATATTTCCACTCTACAGTCTGCTTTGCAAGATTTCAGAGACTCCTGTTTCTCTCTATCAGTATGAAGAGCTACAGAGAGCTCACTGATTACCCACAGATAGTGCTGCTGAGGTCCCCTCCCCACCACCCTACCAACTCAAAGCCCTTATATTCCAGAAAATAGTAAGATGTCAATATTAGAGCCATAAACTAAAAATTCACTTTTGCAAACTTAGATTATAGAATTGGTCAACTAATAAGAAGAAGACAATTCTTAATTCTTTCTAAAAAGAAAATCCCCAAAGAATAACATAAGAATCAATCTGTTTTTCCCAGATTCATCTATTTGCCTGCAAATTTCAAGATGGCATTTTTTTTCACTGCTGTGTAGTACTCCACTGCAAAAATGTACCACATTTTCTTTATCTATTCTTCAGTTGAGGAGCATCTAGGTTGTTTCCAGGTTCTGGCTATGACAAATAATGCTGCTATGAACACAGCTGAACACATGTCGAATGAGGTGACCCAGACCCAGAAAGACAAATGTAACATGTGTTCACTCATAAGCGGCTTTTAGACATAAAGCAAAGCAAACCCAGCCTACAGGCCACAACCCCAGAGAAACTAGACAACAAAGAGGACCCTAAGAGAGACAGACATAGATCTACATGGGAAGGTGAAAAAGACAAGATCTCCTGAGTAAATTGAGAGTGTGTGGGTCAACGAAGAGGGTAGACCAAGAGAGGGAGGAGGAGAAAGGGAGGGGGAATGGAGAAAAATGTATAGCTCAATAAAAACAATTTAAAAAGAACAACAACAAAAAAAAATCAATCTGGTCAAACTTTTAGAGCATGGAAATAATTTAACACAATCTGGCATGGTGGCACACACCTGATTTCCTAGCACCTGGGTGGTAAAGGTGGGAAGACAGAAAGCTCAAGGCTAGCCTGCACTACATAGTGAGGTCTTTTATTAAAACACTAACAAACAAGGGCCAGGGTGCATCTCATTGTTTAGCATGCTCAGGGCCCCATGTGTAATCCTCTCTAGCACTAGAAAAACAAAAACAGCATAACGCACACAAAGAAAATATAGCTGAACTACTCGATCCTTTCCATGAATGACCATCCTGTACAAGGTAACAGAATCCACTGGCACCTCCAGTGACATGTAAGCCTTCCAACCACAGTGGCTAGTAACTCAGAGATTCTTCTACCTGTCGAGTGGATTGGAACTGAATTAATACCAAAGCGACAGACGTGACAAACTTACAAACACAACAAAAGATGTACAGCTTCATTATTACTTAGTAGAGTTGCATGAAAATCACAGTAATATGTCACCACACACTGGCTGAATGGCTGAAGAGTAAATAAGAAAACAAATGAACAACAGCAACAAAACTCAAACAAATCATAAGAGGAACAATCGGCCAGTCCACTGGCATGGAAGATACTGTGTCACCGTTCTTCAAGGCCCTGCAGATCACACCACAGGGTCACTGCACTTCACAGCCACTAGGATGAATGTGACAATCTAAAAACGTGGAGAAATAAATTAATAATAATGATAATAATAATAATAGCAACAAAGTGGAGAACTGGTAGCCCCATACGACAAGGTTGTCCATGATTGGCTTCTTTCACTTAGCACGCTTTCGGGTTCATCTGTGTCGGAGCATTTTATTAGTGTCTCACTATTTTCATGGCCAAATGTCATTCCAGGGGACAGATGAAATATATGCCCTTTCTCTGATCATACCCAATTAAAGTTATTTCTACTTGATTATTACAATGAATTTCCACACAGAGATTTTTACATAAGCTACATTTTTCTTTCTTATGGAAACTGCTGTTTGGTATGTCAAAGTCAGACTATTTTTTTTTTCACTCAAGTAAGTACCAGGCTGTTGTCAAAAATCATGCTACCATTTTACAATTTCAACATTATGGCATGAGGGTGCTGACTTCTCTGCATTATTGCTAAGATTTAGGATTTTTTAAAATTATTGTAGTAAGGCTAGTGGTTGCAAAGTGTGTGTACTTATTGGTAGACTATTGTGTCTTTGGAGAAGCACCTGTTCAGATCATATGTTCTGTTCTCATGTTCTCAGTCACTGTTGGGTCTGAAGAGCTCTTTATATAAGCCAGCAAGTTCCTTCATCAGACATCACTTACAAATCATCTTTGCACCTTTTGATGGTGTCCATTATGGTGCCAAGCTTCTTAATTCTGATGAAGTCCAACTTAGCTACTTGTGCTCGGTTGCTCTATTTGCAGGCAGAGATCGGAATTTATATGTGTTTACATGTGTATCAGTCATACGGTCATCTCCTCCACTTCAGGTACTGGGCTACTTCTACATCTGACCTACGTTACTCTCCACCAACAGTGTGACCACACTCAGATCCGGTTCTGTCTAGACGGGCTCTTTGGCAGCAACTCATTCTGTTCCTTTCTCAACAGCATCAGAAAGAAGGCACAAGAGAACTGATTCTTATCCAGACCTTCTTAGAGATGGGGAATATCAGAGCCTTCTGAGATATCTTATTGAGGTCATCAGGGTGATATTTGTATCATTTCCCAATGGAAGTAGATGCACAGAAGCAGATGTGATGAATTAGCAAACCCCAGGACAAAAGGTTATAGCACGCACTGAGTTAGCTACAGGGTAAGGCACAAAGAGAGGCTCCAGAGCCAGAAACCAAGCGTGAAGCTAAGTCTGTGATCTCTGAGAACCACCCTGCACATTGCTGCCTTGCCCAGACTCCCCTCCTTGTGGGGGCTTCTGCCATTTGTCCTTAGAACATCCTGAGTCAAGTTTCCTGCCAGCTGTTTTGGGTCAAAATAAATAATTTTGATGGTTATAAACTAGAATTGGATGGTTATAAGTCCCAAATAATCCTTGTACTTTGATTCTTCACAGAAATGTAAGGCTACAGAAAATGTGGTCGAAAGAAACTAACACTGAATTTGTGGCCTAAACTCTGACTCCTGAAGCAGAGCCCTTTGGAACTGGAAAGCGACTCTCCCAAAGCTCAGGCTTGTGCCTCTTTCAGAGCAAAAGAAAAACACAACGTTCACTGCAGAGATCACTAAAGGACTCCAGAGATGGATACCCAGAACTCCAAGAATGCTGACTAAAGGAAAGGGCCACACAGGTGCCAGGAGCGACTCCCAGACAGAGCTGAGGGGCTGTGAGCCCTTCAGGACGGAGGGTCTGCATAAGGAAGGCACTGGACACAGGTTAGTGCTGAGTCCTGGCTCAGAGTGGGACTCCTGGGGAAGAACGCCTGAGTATGGTGGACTGAAACAGAATTTGAATTCTGCCTGCTAACCACATACCCAGGCAAGCTATTTCCTTCCTCTGTGTCCCAGATCTTCGAAAGGGGATTTCATTGGGTGATTATGGGGACGGCATTCCCTTTCATTACCACAAAGAGATCTAGGGAAAGCACCAGCACGAGAGTGGTGAACAGTTCGTAGATGGCGCCTATTTGACAGGAACTGAACTGCTTCCCCGCAAGCTCATCTGAAACTTTTAGTTTTTCAGATGACCACATTTTCTGTAGCCTTACATGTCTGTGAAGAATCAGAGTACAAGGATTATTTGGGGCTTAGAATCATCTAATTATACATTATAACCACAAAAATTATTTATTTTGACCCAAAACAGCTGGCAGGAAAACCTGACTCAGGATGTTATAAGGACAAATGGCAGAAGCCCCCACAGGGAGGGGAGTGTGCTTTTTCACTTGGAGAGAAGGCTCTTAAAACGGTACCTAAGGTTATGAGTTTGGCCCTAACCTACTCTGAATGGGGTCCTCACAAGGAAAGAGGCAGGAGACACGTATGTGAGACCAAATGTGAGGTGGACGCTCACAAGACACAGAGAAGCCAGGTGTGCCAACATTTTGATCTTGGCCTTCCAGCCTCCAGAATGGTGAGAAGTCACTATTTGCTGGCTAAACTGCCCCAGCCTGTGGATGTGCAGCCACAGACATTCCAATGCAGCAGGACACAGCTGGAAAGACATGACATCATGTTCCCTTTCCAAAAGCCAGAGATCCCAGACCCTAAAAGACTTGTCACACCACTGAAGGATATCAAGACGACACAGAGGAGCTGGAACACCCAGGGATACCGTGCCGGTGTCCGGCCTCGTCTAAAGTTTACCAACTTTTACTGCAAAGCATCACAAACTGAACAGTGGCTTTCTGATGACCTATGACACACTGACTCACCTGATTCTAGATGGAGCAACCAGAACACAGGTCCTCAAGACTGTGGCTGGGAAGCACATGCAGCTGGGATTCTCTCTTCCATCTCTAAGCACCACAGGCCACAACTCGTTGATGCCATCCTCAGTCTAAGGCAGAACTGGCCCAGGGTATCAGACCCTGCAGAGCTGGTGAGGGCCTGCGGTCCTAGGCCCTGTACTACCCAATCTACTCACCACTAGGAAACATCTTCCTGCTCTCCATCTCGTCAGACGCACACACATCCATCCCTTCCTCACCTTGAGACTATGGATACCAATCTCCCAGGGATAAACATGACCACGGTGGTTGTCAGCTCTACCCTGCCACATCCTGACAGGATGTGTAAATGTTACGGGAAATTCTTTCCAAGCTGTCTGCTTTCTTTCTCATATTTTAGGTCTTAACTTCAATTGCTAATTACCAACTCCGTGGAAAGGCCTTTGGTGATCTTTTCCCTGTGGCTCTGCTTTCTTCCCTTGAGTCCATTATTTTCCCTAACCACACACTATTCATATCCTTTCTACAGCAATGCCCCCAGTTATGATTATGTTTATCTGTTTCTGTGTCTGTCCTCTTATCCATTTGTCTTGGTCCCATTCCTGTTGACTGCCTTCTCT